>NC_135497.1:264468708-264786929 GCF_052857255.1 Amblyomma americanum
CATGAAGCGATGAGACTTGGCGGCCGATCAGCGCGTTTCAGCAGCATTGCTCAGTTGTGGCCACTTCTGTGTTCTGTCACCTCGCATTATGAGACAGTAGGCTTGCGGTAGCAGCCCGTTCAGACATCCGACAGCATGAAGGAGAATGAAGAGATGCCCTATACAACAGCCTTTTCTGTTCCACCACTCCTCCCAGGCTTTCACTCAACCATTTAGATCCATGGATATTTATTAAGCGGCGTCGGCAGCTTCGGGGTAACCGCTCTCAGCTCACCGCCCAAAGCCACCGCGCAGCACGTCGCGTCTAATTTTCTCCATATGCGGCGATTCCGCACTTGTGAGATCGAAGCGGATCAGCGTCACGGAGAGAGGAACTGGCGGAAAAACGGCTGGATATCGGCTGCCTATCGTAACCTCAGCGCATCAGTTGCGTTGTAAAGCTTAACCTCAATGTGTCCCCTTCAGCGGTGTACCGCGTGGGGGGGAACGGTGTAGTGCGCGCAGGAGGTTGGACTAAACAAGTGGGGCTTTACACAGCGAGTGCTGGCTGCGAAAACGCATGCTTAGCACGGCAATCCGTTATAGATTTTAGGAATCGAGGTTTATCAAATAAACGCTATCCTTGGTTACGTTTGCAAGCGGCCGCACACGAAACGTACACGACTTCGAACGCTCCGAACACGTATAGTATCTTATTGTCAAAAGCTTGAAATGCGAAAGCAAAATAGAGATATTCACTATTTGAGGACATACACCTGATTAGCATGCCTTGAGATACTCAACCTTTGCTTTGTGAACATTCAATATGAAGTGCGCCTGCATGCAGACTTCACAAAAACTTTATAAAGCACGACACGTATCCAGTGTGTACAGTGGCAGGTACACTATTTTATTTGAAAAAAAGCTCTCAAGAATGCTAGTCGCTTTTCAATGTTTGGAAAGGCCCTCAATCTCATTATTTCTCTCTGACATGAGCACATAGCTCTTACCAAAAGCATATAGGCAGCTACACTGCTCGTGTGATGCAAGTACATATCAAAATGAGAGGTGAAACGAAGTTTGTCATAACAGCCCTACATTCCTTTGCTGGATAAAAACTGCAATGTATCTACAGCAGCGCCAAGCTGCTCCTTTCAATGCAGCAAGACTCCTCGTAAAAGGGAAAGGTTTAATTTCAGGAAAGGTGAAGTCGAATGGAAGAAATGTATTCACATATGCTACTCAAGATTGGGGAAGGAGAGGAACATAGATTCAGAGAGTAAAGATGGAAGGTGAAGACATTTTACAATGGCTTTAATTTTTACTGCTCAAACAAACCGCTCATGTGTGCAGAAGTGTTCAAGAAAAGTTCTGTTTTCATGGTCATGGTTGTGGTGAGCAAAAAAGGAAAAAAAACTTTTCAGGGATGAACAAGAAAAAACATCTGAGACCCCTGTGGTAACCCGCATTAGAGGAATGCGAAAGCATGGACGCCTCCTTGCCATTCTTCCATCAATTTCCCATTTTGAGTTTTCAAATTTGGCTCCACACTTCGGTTTCAACTTTCGTGCCACGCTTGGCTTCGCTCACACTTTTGGTTTTTCAAATTCAGTGTCACACTTGGCTCCGCCCGCTTCAGGTGCAACATTAAAAATTGGCTAGCGTGGCTCGCACAAGGAGATGAATTTTTTTGACAGAGCTGCATTCTATGAACAAAAAGTGGAGAAGCCAACAGTAGCTTTGTTAAACTGTAAAATGGCAACATGTTCATCATCGATGGCCCAGTCATACTAAGATTGTAGAGGGTAAGCAGGTTGCCTGCAGTTTTCCTTAAATCACCAAAAAGCATCAACAACTTCCATAGAGCAAAGTGCAAAAGGCAGAGTCAATGAAAGTATGATATAACACAGTGCCACTGGGCGTACAGGTCGACAGTGAAATTGTGTCACAAGTATACAAGGTTGAGAGCCCAGGTAAAAAAAAAAGATCTCATTTCAAGTTTGATTACTGCAGTGGAAATCATATCCTTCCAGCTGGAAACCATTCAATTCCAGCTGCAAAATGTCTTTTGCGGCTTAATTAATGACACATAAATTATGTACAACCGGATAATTTATACTTTCAGTTAGCTTCAGCTGAATTAATGAAGAATTTGTCGGTTTCCATCTGGCGTACCCATTCCGACTAGGAAAGCTAAGAATGGTTTGCCTGCCAACACTCTGTTTAAGTCTTGCATTTTCATCAGGAATTTAATGACCATGAAACAATTGCCTGACTTTTCACCCAAGAAAAATAGTTCTTTGATGTGCAACTACATGCAGCACGAGAAAAAGCAGTCTAAATCAAGCACAGAGGCAACCAAACGCCACGAGGCAAAGAATCTTGCGATCTTATCGCACAAAGAGCGCCACACAAAATGTGTTCCACCCTGAAGAAGAGATGTAAATGAGTACAGACGTAGTGGCCATGCTGTACGCTGGGCACGTTGTGGACTGAACACTCTCCACAAGCACCAAAGGAAAGAGAAAAGCAGTGGTGAAAGCATGTTCAGTCAATACCATGGTGCTAGAAAGAAAACATTTTGGTGCCATCCTGTTTTTCACTGAACTGAAGCACCAAATAAAATGTGCGGTGTGTATAAGCAGAACACATAAGGATGCGCCAAACCAAGGAATGGCATTTCTTCACCATCACAAAAGCTTGTGTTGAAGCACACACTTAGCAAGTTGGCAGACGGTAGGCGGGAAGTGTGCCAACACTTTGCACACTTCCCTACTCACGAAAAATTGCAGCACCAGGGAAACCGCATCTCTGTTGTGATGCATACCACTAATAAATTGAAATCCAGAAATATGGTCCTGTTTATAAAAGAGCACCAAAGTGATGACTTCACCAGCTTCCTTGCAGTATGCTATCAAACTTGAAGCAGAGAAATTGTACACTGATTGCTTGGACAATAGCTACACGAGAAAACAACTGAGTGAGATTCCCACACGCAGTTACTGTCTATCAGGCAAAATACAAAGGGTGCTATGTCCTGCTCCATGTTGTAGATGTTGGTGTTCCTGCTATTATAACAACTCTCCGGTGGTGTCATGGTCCTGCAGCTGAGTGTGGATGAATATGTTGTGTTGCACAATGCAAACTGTGCAGATCTTCGAAGAGAACCCTTGAGCATGTCGTAAAGCACTCGACACCCTTGCAGACATGCCATGTAGTCGTCCAGGAACCTGGTATAGCCACCCACCTAGGTAGCCATTCCTGCCGAGAGGTGATTGAAGACAAATCTGGCATCAGGGCTCTGAACACATGAGACCCATGGTGAGACCGGTGCGCCACATCTGCACAAGGTGGATACATCACCTGGATGTTAACCCTGTGCACTGAAACCTTTGAACGGGCTAGACATTGGGCTCCCAAGTATGTTAAATTGTTGAAGCTGCAAGTTAAACTACAGTCTAGTTTTACATAAAAATGTAAAATGTAATGCCCTCTGCAAAACCAATCATTAGTACCGAAACAAACTGTTTCCCTAACTGCTACAAACTACAGTCTAGTTTTACATAAAAATGTAAAATGTAATGCCCTCTGCAAAACCAATCTTTAGTACCGAAACGAACTGTTTCCCTAACTGCTACAGGTACCTGATGGCAGATTTCCCAAAAATGGGCAAAAAAAATTATTCGTCTTTATATACTCAAAGGAAACCACAACATAATGCATTGCAGGGAAGGGCACAAGCTCAATTATTCATGACTACCTTGAGTTTTGCACCAATCAAAATGAGGCTGCCGTGACATTGTGGTCAGCAAGAGAAATCCAAAGCCACCGAACACATATGACCCACACCTATCTCTACTCTCATCTGAAAATTATAGACAAGATTCATTTACACTATTTTGATATGCAGGCTCTGTTTACTTTGTCCTTCTTTGCTCAATAAGCCATATATAAATGCAATCAGATATCACTAGCCATATGCAATCTTACTCCAGGTGAACACATTATCCCCTCATCACTGTCACAGAACACTATGCATGTGCTCACCAGTTTCATGATTTTTATGCGGGCAGTACAGGAGAATGAAGAGATATTCCACAGATGGATGAATTCCACTCATACTTATGTGCTGGAACCTTCGCCGGCATGTACAGCACACCTGTAAAAAGAAATGCACAGACTCATATATTTGTTTTCGCGTGCCCTTACACAAAGTTTTTCTCCCTTCTGCGGTCATTTGTACGTGACTGCTATCAACACTGCTATGAAAATTTCAACTTGAGCAGCGCAATTTTATGCGATTTATTATTAATGCTTAAGTCCGGTTATAGTAATTTTTTTAGGCTGTCACGCAATTTTTTTTGCACACTTAAGGAAACGACTTCTCCCAGCTGATTTCACCTATGCTTTCTATCACATACGCCGACACCAAAAACCAACAAATCGTCCAACGCACTAGCATGCTAGGCTTTGTCTTCTCAATTTGGCGCTGCGCGCAATAACTGAAAAACAGTATGGTGCACGAAGCAACGCGAAATCCCGAAAAGAAATTTTGGATTCGAAGCATGCGTCCTGCACATACTCATTTCCAGCCTGCATGCAAAAGGAATGAGGATGAGACTGCACAAATTATTTCCTTACCTCAATGATGCTAGAGACGATGTCACGTTGTACCTTTCCCGGCAGGCGTTCACGCTGTCTTGCTGACACCGCTGTGATCAAATAGTGCGCCAGTGCACACGGATGTCTCGTCGAGAAGGCCTACACATTCCTGGAGTTTGTTGCTCGGCAGCGCGAACATCTGTCCTGTCATCCACTCATCACGCGCGCAAAGCCCATCCGTTCAACGACGTTCACGACTGGCGACCACACTTCACAGCTCGACAGTTAGGCACTGCTCACTGCAATGCATCCTTGCATAGCCACCACACCATACGTCTCGTCAGGTCACACACGAGCTGTCTAGTCAGAGACAACTCGACAGCACCGTGGTGCTCGCGAAAGTGGATCACCTCTCGCAGTTCTCGGGTTTAAATAGAGGACGAATAAATGCAACGAGCAGCAGAACTCATCAAAGCGCACAGCCGGCTGGCGCCGCCATTGCCACCCTACATTAACCGCACAGACCGATGATTCATCAGTGCGAGCGAAGGGTTTGCAACGGGAGAGCAGTTAGCGGCCCTATGCGGCTGTACATTTAACCTCTCGCTATCAATGCTCTTAAACGCTGCTAATTTCAGATGTGCCCTTATGACGCCGTTTCATTGCACACACTTTTATGAGCTGAGTATTGGCTTCAAATAAATACCTCTTAAACTGCGGCGACATAATGCCGAATAAACCAGCGTTTCATTCACTCATTCGGGTACCTTGCATCAGGGCGATATTATGGCGGTGAATAAACATAATAATAAAAATAATAATTGGTTTTGAAGGAAAGGAAATGGCGCAGTATCTGTCTCATCATCGTTGGACACCTGAACCGCGCCGTAAAGTAAGGGATAAAGGAGGGAGTGAAAGAAGAAAGGAAGGAAGATGTGCCCTAGTTGAGGGCTTCGGAATAAATTCGACCACCTAGGGATCTTTAACGTGCACTGACATCGCACAGTACACGGGCCCCTTAGCGTTTTGCCTCCAAAAAAACGCAGCCGGCGCGGTCGGGTTCGAAGGCGGCGAATTCGAAGTCCTCGGTTTCGAACTCGACCGCGGCGGCTGCGTTTTGGTTGAGGCGAAACGCTAAGGCGCCCGTGTGCTGTGCGATGTCAGTGCAAGTTAAAGATCCCCAGGTGGTCAAAATTATTCCGGAGCCCTCCACTGCGGCACCTCTTCCTTTCTTCTCGCACTTCACCTTTATCCCTTCCCTTACGGAGCGGCTCAGGTGTCAGCTGGTATGCGAGACAGAGAATGTGCCATTTCCTTTCCCCAAAAACCAATTTTCATTTTAGCCTTTTTTGCCAATGGCGACCCATTGTATATATGGTGACACGTGATGTTTACATCACTCCATAATACGTGCGTATCACGTATTTCACGTGACATTGTTGTAGCAATCAGATTTAAGGAAGCGCCTACTTCTAGTACGCAACTGTTTTCTCCAAATTGGCAAGTCGAGAGCATCTATTCTCGCACGTACCACCTGTAGATTCTTTTGCTCACCACAATCATACATAATTTCCGGGCACCAAGAACAGCGCTCCTAAAAACCTATTTTCGACGCCACGTCAAATTGACGTCGACGGGAAAAGAGCGTCTGTAACTGCAGAAACTGACGCACACAATGATGCTAACTGACGCCTCTGAGAGCCAATCAGAGAGGAAACATGGCGCCGAAAGGCGAATGTGAATATCGAGAATCGGGCCCCTGGATACTTGTGAACTAGAGCTGGTGGGACCAGCATGACGCCCGGCTGAACCTTAACACGCGCCCTGACCGAAGGCATTGAACACAGGGTTCCAAGCAGCCTAGAGAAAAATCCCGCAAGTGCATCAAAGCCGCTCGGCAGAGTAGAAGGCTTAGAAGCAAACTCACCCTGCCGGTTGCGGGGAACGGCTGACGGCTGTGGCCGGCTGCGTGTATTTCTGCGCAGGCGCTTCTCGGAGCTTAAGCACCTCTTCGCCTTTGCCACGGAGGTGGTGGTGGTCACCAGCGGCTTGTCCTCCGATGGTGCTGCGTGGCCCCGAGGCGACGAAGCACTTGGAAAGCTCGAAGTCCGGTGGCTGCCCCGATGGGCGCGTGGCACAGGTTGCGATGTTCCGGCAGCTCTCACGGCAGCTGGCAGCTCCTTGGCCAAGATCGTTCTGCATCGCGAGCTGGAGTCTACAACCAATCTGATGGGTCTGAGCAGCCGACTTGTCGGGAGGGACGGTGTGTACGCACATAGCTTGGGGGTGCCTCATGGTGAAACGGCTCTAAAGAAAAGATGGCGTGCGTTCGATGTCTCGTGCAGCTCGAGCATAGAGAGCTAGAGCAGCCGACTCGAGATGATGATTATGATGATGATATTTTCGGTATTAATGGCAAATACCCACGGCGGCGTATTGTAGTTGTTGTTACCCTTTTACAAGGACACATGCCCACATAGGGGGATTGGCCAAGAATTGGGGGCACGGAGAGTTTTTCAGATAAATATTTCCTGGGCGAAAATAAAATGAATGCTGAGGAAGGAAGAAGTAAACAAAAAGGAACAGCGAAATGAAACTGGAAATACATAAGGCACGCAGGAGGTCGAGACTGATGTTTATTGCCAAATGGTTAAATGTAATGATAATTGTAAAAATAAAAATAATATTGTAAAAATATATTATTACCAAGGTAGCGTATTTAATTCCATTAAAAATTGTCTGTGGTTTAGCTCTGGTTAACCCTAGTCGAATTGCGAAAGCTTCGTTTCCTCGGCACGTCGTCTACGCAGCGTCCCATTCCGACGCTCTCGAGAATTCAAAGCGGTCTCTTCCGCAGTTGAAGAGTAACTAAGGGAGGTGTCACTTCTAGCCGCATCTGCGTTACGACGCTTCTCGAGTCTTGCGGCGCGTTCTTCTGGCGTCTCTTGAGCGCGTTGTCTCTTGCTCGCTTCGTTCTGTCATTGTTGCCTCTTTCGCGCTCTCCATAACGACTACAATATGCACGCCGTTTAGCTAAACGTTGTTCCCGCTCTTGATCTGTTTCTTCCGCACGCCGCCACTTCTTAGCTGAAGCACATCGTTGCAGCTTCACCTTATACACATCATCCGACATACCGTGGATGATTCGCTGGGATGATCGCGACGAGCCGAGTTGGGGGAAGAGAGAGAGAATAAACTTTATTTTGCTCTAGTTTTGTTCATCTGCGGTGTCAGATTACTTGGGTCATCTTCTCTTGCACAGGGTCGTCTGCCCTTATTCCAGGGCTCCGTTGGATGCCGCCGCCAGCTTGGCCCGCTGGATTAGACCAATTTGGTCGCACCGGCGGTGGCTGTAGAGCGATCCCTCCCACTGCTCCGCACTAGGGTTTGGTATGGCTGGGACCACGGGTATTTTCGGGCATTCCCACGAAATATGATATAGCGTGGGCGTTTCGTTACACCATGGACATGTAACTTTATATTGTATAGGTTGAATTTTGCTTAGTATATGCAGGTTACGGTAGGTGCCCATTTGCAGCTGCCTCCAAGCTACAGCCTCTTCCCTGCTAAGTGATTTGTGTGGGGGGGTAGCGTCTTCTGACCCCCTTAAAATAATCTAAAATCGCCGTATATCCCTGAGGGATAGGTACGAAAACCTCGGGGCCGCCTACGCGGGAAGCTCGACTTTTCGTATGCTCTCGAGCTACCCTGCCGGCCTCTTGGTTGCCTGCCGCTCCTTCGTGAACTGGCGTCCATACTATCGTATGCAAAAGTGGTCTTCCTTGCTTATCCTTTTGGGGTGCGCTGCAAGAGCGCATTATGCGGAGCGCGCTGCGGCTGATTCTGCCGTTCATATAGTTTCGGCAGGCTGCTTGCGAGTCTGATATGATCGTTAAAGAATGCTTGGACCGGTAGCCCTCCGCTGCCGCTAGAGCTACGGCCGCCTCTTCGGCCTCGACTACCGTGTAGTCGTTTAGAGATTCGCTAGTGATCTCGCGTAGGTCCGAGCCTATCACCGTCTCCACCATGTTGTAATTGTCTTGTCCTGGAATTTTGGCGTATCTGGCTGCGTCCACATACACAATTGTGTACCTCAGGGCTAGTTTTGTTTGTATATAGGTGATATAGGTGGCTCTGGCCGCTCTGCGTGCAGTGTGCAGATAATAATAATAATAATTGGTTTTTGGGGGAAAGGAAATGGCGCAGTATCTGTCTCATATATCGTTGGACACCTGAAACGCGCCGTAAGGGAAGGGAGAAAGGAGGGAGTGAAAGAAGAAAGGAATGAGAGGTGCCGTAGTGGAGGGCTCCGGAATAATTTCGACCGCCTGGGGATCTTTAACGTGCACTGACATCGCACAGCACACGGGCGCCTTAGCGTTTTTCCTCCATAAAAACGCAGCCGCCGCGGTCGGGTTCGAACCCGGGAACACCGAATCAGTAGTCGAGCGCCCTAACCACTGAGCCACCGCGGCGGGGCAGATTTGTGTCCATATTTTTTGGCAGTAGAGCCACCTTTAATATTTGTCTGTGTTCGTCGGGTATTGTGTCTGTTCTACTAGCGCTCCTTCACAACCCAGTTTTCTTAATACTTCCCTCCCCGTTGGTGTAAGCAATAAACGTTGTAGCTGGGTTACAAGCTGAGCTCTTTTGAGCTCGTCTAGCGTGTTTAGGACTCCTAGGGCCATCAACATTTCGGTCGGTGTGCTGTTTGGTAATTGTAGGGCAGCTTTGTAGGCGCGACGTAGAATTGCTTCTGCTTGTTGTGTTTCTCCTTGGGTAAGGTTTAAGTAGGGGAGACTATAGGTCATCCTGCTCACCCTAGGCTCCTTACGAGTTTAAGCGTGTCTTCCTCGCGCATGCCGTACCGTCTCTGCGAGACCCGCTTAATCATGCGAGCAACCTGCAGCGTCGATGCTTTTAGTAGGAAGAGGGTGTGAGTACAGCGCTGGTTCGATTGTATCCACACTCCTAAGATTCTAATCATGGGTTTCTGTGGGATCGGTTTGCCTTCGAGGTAGATTTCGAGTTTTAGCTCCTCGTCGTCTGGCGGAACCGTGCGATTTTGTTTGACTGCCAGGCGCGGAGAATTTCCGATTTTTCTGTCGAGCACGCGAGGCTTCTGGCCTTGACATAGTTTTCTACTCATGTCGCGGCTTCCTGAAGTTTCTCTTCCTTTTCCTCTAGCGACAGTCTGGTCATCCATATTGTGATATAACCGGCGTACATGGCGTGGTGTATGTCGTTGATTGTTTATAATTGTTTAGCTAACCCAATCATCGCTACGTTAAAGAGCGTGGAAGAGATGACTGAGCCCTGGGGTGTTCCTTTGTTTGGGGTGGAGAATTTATCCGATCTAAGTTCTCCTAGTCCAATCGTACCTGTTCTGCCTAAAAGAAACGCTTTAACATAGCCATGGATCCTCCTCCCGCAGTTTAGGTCGTCTAGACCCGTAAGGATGGCGTCGTGGGTGACATTGTCTTAAGCTCCCTTTATGTCAAGTGTCATTATAACGTGTTCCCCTTTGTAAGGTACTCCTAAGAGTAGTTCTTTGATTTGGAGAAGTATATCATGGGTGGATAGTGTGGCTCGGAAACAAACCTGAGAGTGGGGTACAGCTCATTATCTTCCATATTCTGTTGTAGCCTGCGCGTTACCACTCTCTCGTATAGTTTGCCTAAGCACGAGGGGAGCGATATTGGTCTTAGATTTTCAATCTGTAGCTTTTTGCCCGGTTTAGGAATCATGACTACCTAGGCATGTTTCCATTCCGCCGGTACAGTTTCCGCTTCCCAATGTGTATTGAGAAATTCGGTTAGTTCCTCTACCAGGGTGTCGCTAAGGTTGCGGATGAGCGCGTTTGTAACTTTGTCCGCGTCTGTGGCGGTATTTTTAGTCGTGCACTGCATAGCCGCTTAGACTTCCCCCCTCGTAATGGGTCTGTCTATATATAGATCGTTATTTTCTTTGCCCCTGTACCCGTCCGTGTAGGCTGCCGGGTTTGAGTCCCCGTAGCATTTAAGGCGAACCTTCTCGAGGAGCTCCGCATCCGCTACTTTGTATTGACGGACCAGATGGTATATGGCCTTATTATTTTCCGATTTAGTTTTGGTTGGGTCTATGAGCGCCTTGAGAATACGCCAAGTTCTCGCTGTGCTCAGGGTCCCGTTAAGTGAATCGCTAAATTGCTGCGAATTTTGCCTCGCCAGTAGGGTGGCGTGCTCTTCGGCCTTCGCCGTAATCTCCGCAATTTTGCGTTTAAATTTCTTGTTGTACTTTTGGTACTTCCACCTTTTGGCGAGCCCTCGCCTAGCCTCCCAAAGCCCTAGTAACCTTGTGTCTACTTCGGGTGTTTGGGTCGTTTTCGCTATCTCTTTGGTGAAATGGTTCTGTTTTCCTTTTAACACTTTAGTCCAATCCTCGATCGATTGTATCCCCTTTTATTCTAGTTTGTCGCATGCCTTTCGGAAGGCGTCCCACTCAGTAATTTTCGCGGTTCCTAATTGACGTTTAAGTCTTTCGGAAGAGATTTGCGTTTTTATGTTGTAATGATCGCTACCTAGATTCTCCATTAGGTTTTCCCATTGCGCCAGCTCCGTGCCGCGAGTAAAAGTGAGGTCGGAGCTCGTGTGGTTATTGACGCTGTTGCCTGTTCTATTCGGGGAGTCTGGGTCTGTGAGGAGCTCGCATTCGGTAATTTCGGAGGCCTCCGCGATTGCCTTCCCCTTGGCTTCGGTAGTCCTGTATCCCGAGATCTCGTTCCTAGCATTAGTCGTAAAATTAAAATTATTAGGGCGTTGTCCTTTGCTAGTTTTCGCGCGCCCTGAAACAGTTCCTTAAATTTTGATTTCCTTTTGTTTCCGAGGTTTATACGCATTTACTATGTAAATGCTGCCGCGTTTGCTCTTCTTTTTAGGTATAATTTCGACTATTACGTGTTCTACGTCCGTTTCCTCGATTCTGTCGTGGCTGATGGCCACCAACAATTTACTGACCAGGGTGGCCGTCCTGCCCTGTTCGATCGGCTCGTAGCACGTGTAACCTGATAGTGGGGGGTTGCGCCAGTCTCCTGAAGCGCTATAACGTCCGGTGGGGTGTCGTTTGTGTATATGTATTGTTGCAGTAGGCCCTGTTTTCTGCGGTAGCCTCTACAGTTCGACTGCCAGATGTTGAAGTATTCTTTTCTTCCTTTAGTCGTTCTGCCGATATTAGTTTTTAGCGGTTGTGTTGCTTTCGGGATCTAGGGCGGCGAGGCTTGGACGGTGAAAGTGTTGGGCCTTTTCCCTTATATTTCTCGAATATTCTTGCTTTCTGATATTACTTCTTATTTCAGCAAACTGTGATTGTGTTTGCTGCATAAAGTGTAACAGAAATTGCATCGTAGCTTGCATTTCTTCCTTGAATTTTGAAAACTCATCTCCCTCCTTTGTCATGGGTGGTGACGGTGTCCTAACAATTTGGGGCTGTGGGTGCGGAGGGCTGCCGATCCTCAGTTCCTGCATTTCCCGTCTAATTGCGGCAATTTGTCTTTTTAGCTCTTCGTTACAGGCTAGCGATTGTTCTAGTTTCCTTCTCAGTTCTGCTTTTTCGGTATCATCCTGTTGTTTAAGCGCGGGGGGATTTTGTTGTTTGCCCGAGTGCGGAGCAGTGTTGGAAGGGCCTGCTCCCCAGCTCACCTTGGTGCCGGGCTTTTTCTTCTTCTTGTTAGAGGGGTTATTGTTGGCCCAGGCCCCCTGTGGTGGTGGTGGTGGTAGTGGCGCCTTAGACCTCGAACGGCTCCTCGAACTGCTCCGTGTTCGACTCCTGGATCTCGAGTGGCTCCGCGACGAGGCGTCTCCCTCCGATGAACCATCTCGGTTTCCTGGTGTCCTTGTTGCGGCGGCGACTCTGCCTGCCGCCGTCGTATCTCGACTTTTATTTAGGCACCCTTGACATTCTCTGGAGCCGGTGACGTGGCAGCCCCCACAGATCATGCACTTTGGAGGGCATTGATGACCTTCGGTCGGGTTTTGCGTCTCGCATTGTTTGCATGCCTTGGCGTCCGGTGTTGGGCAAACATCGCACCGGTGACCATGCTGGCAGCAAACGTGACAGTATTGTTTGGTTGGTTGGTATGAAAAACATCTGAACTCGCCTCCACCGTACATGACGAATTTGGGTACAAATGGTCCCGCACGCAAGGCGTCACCATCCACAGCGCCTGAAGATTGGGAAAAACGACAGCCGTCATCATTTTCAACGGACCATTTGTACCCTAGTTGGGGGGGCGCTTCTCCACAGCTGGCATGACGTCACGTGCAGCGAGCGCCCCTCGCGGCAGCGGCGCGCAGCTGCAGCATGGAGGATTTGCTTGGACGATCGCGACGAGCCGAGTTGGGGCCCCACTTTTCCACAGCTGGTATGACGTCACACATAGGTAAGGCTAAACGTCATTGGTGGATTTTCCGGGACGACGGCCGAAAGCGGAAACCTCGAGCAGTATTGCTTTCGCGATGAAATTTTTGGACCGCGGCAAGAACAGAGTTGTGGTTGTACCCAAGTATGGGTACAGCCACAAGTCTGGGTACAGCCCGGCATCGGAGTCAGGCTCAGTTCCTTCCTGCCCGCTGCCCGGCTGCGTTCGGCGTCCAGCAAGGGCCGCAACACCGCAATATATTTAATATAACTTCGGTAATATTTGCAAGTATATTATTGATCGTTGTATGCAGAGATATGGAACCAAATCAGGTTCCAAACAAAGCGCAAGCACTGCAGATATTTTCAGAAAACCAAATCGAAAAATAGGCTTTTGGCGAAGGGAAATGGCGCAATGTGAGACAGGTTTCATTTGTTTTTCTTAAAACGAAATTTAATTTTCCTTCCCTTACGGCGCCGTTCGGGTGTCCACCGAGATATGTGAGAGAGGCGTCATTTCCTTCCTTTCAAACCAATAGAAATTTCATTTTCCTTCCCTTAACCGTCGCGGTGGCTGATCCGAAGTACCCGGGTTCGAACCCGACCGCAGCGACCGAGTTTCGATGGAGGCGAAACGCTGAAGGCGCCCGTGTGCTGAGCGACGTCGGTGCACATACGTTAATGATCCCCAGGTAGTCGAAATTATTTACGCGCTGCGGTGGCTCAGTGATTAGCACGCTCGGCTACTGATCCGGAGTACCTGGGTGTAGTCCCGACCGCGGCGGCCGCGTTTCGATTAAGGCGAAGCGCTAAGGCGCCCGTGTGCTTTACAATGTCAGTGCATGGTAAAGATCCCCAGGTGGTCAAATTTATTCCGGAGCCCTCCACTACGGCACATCTTTCTTGTTTTAACGCGATAGCGTTAAGAAGCTCGTGTCGCAGAAAAGCCGGTGTCATCGGCGTCTTTGGCCGTGAGCGAAAAATGGCGCATCTTGGTGGACACCTGAACCGCGTCGTAAGGGAAGGGATTTTCCTTGCCTTACGGCGCGGTACGGGTGTCCAGCGAGAATTGCGAGATAGACGTCCTTTTCTTACCCTAAAAACCAATTTTCATTTCAATTTCGACCCGTCGCGGTTGCTCAGTGGTTAGGGCGCTCGACTACTGATCCGGAGTTCCCTGGTTCGAACCCCACCGCGGCGGATGCGTTTTTATGGAGGCAAGACGCTAAGGCGCCCGTGTGCTGTGCGATGTCAGTGCACGTTAAAGATCCCCAGGTGGTCGATATTATTCCGAAGCCCTCCACTACGGCATCTCATTCTTCCTTTCTTCTTTCACCCCCTCCTTTAACCCTTCCCTTATGGCGCGGTTCAGGTGACCGCCGATATATGAGACATATACGGCGCCATTTCCTTTCAACACAAAAACCAATTATTATTATTTCAATTTCCTTCCCTTACGGCCCGGTTCGGGTGTCCACCGCGATATATGAGACAGGCGTCCTTTCCTTAAATTGTCGGACGGGCCACGCGCGGCGCCGAACGGACGTTATCGTTCCATGGACTCCTTGGCAGCGCTGCACCACGCTGTCGGGCCTCACTCTTAAACACGAAGCTTAAGCGTCCTCCAAATTTTTCTTCTCTAATTACCTCCTTTATTCCTTCCCTTACAGCGCGGTTCAGGTGTTTTCAATTATGTGAGACAGACTGCGCCATTTCCTTTCCCCAAAAATAAACTTTTCCTTGCGGCCGACTACTGATCCGGCTACTGGTCCGGAGTTCCCAGGTTAATAATAATAATAATTGGTTTGGGGGAAAGGAAATGGCGCAGTATCTGTCTCATATATCGCTGGACACCTGAAACGCGCCGTAAGGAAAGGTATAAGGAATGGAGTGAAACAAGAAAGGAAGAAGGAGGTGCCGTAGTGGAGGGCTCCAGAATAATTTCGACCACCTGGGGATTTTTAACGTGCACTGACATCGCACAGCACACGGGCGCCTTAGCGTTTTTCCTCCATAAAAACGCAGCCGCCGCGGTCCGGTTCGAACCCGGGAACCCCGGATCAGTAGTCGAGCGCCCTAACCACTTAGCCACCGCGGCGGGTCCTTGAAGGGCCGGCCTTCGCCAATACGGTACCAATGTTGGGCAAATTACCTGTGCTGCTTGGGTATGCCCCCTTCCCTTGCTCAAAGCCATCGCCGTCTAGAACATTGTCAACGCCAACGCCAATGAACAGTGAACGCCGATGTCTTTCGCTTTGTATATCCTGGATTAGCTGAGCTAATCCAGATTACATTTTTCTTCCTTCTTTAACAACCCAATTCCCCAACAAACGGCCTTGAGCCTCCCTTAATAAACAGCTTATCCATACATACATGCATTAGAATTGTTGGTCTCAGGTGCCTTTGCTCCTCTTAAACAAAATGATAAAACAAGAGCGACTATTGTCGCCTAAGGGCCGCAAACAATATCAACAGAGAGTGCCCATGTCTGAGTGTTAATTCTGTTCAAGGAAGATACTGGCCTCATATCTTCATGCCGTACTGCCGAACGGTCGTAAAAGCACTGGTTGTTCTTAAGCTTTTGCTTCTTGAACTGCACAATATACGTGAGATGTCAGCGCACATCGCATAGCCTTCAATTATTGCGCCCCTTCCGAAATCAGAGTAGCCTGAAGGATAAGCTTACTTTCTGCCCGCTTTCGCAACCTTAGTCATCAATGGTTTGATGGCAACGGTCAGGTGTCCACTTAGTGTGCTGCAGTTGTCGCGTTTTTTTCCTTATAAATAATAATAATAATCGGTTTTTTGGGAAAGGAAATGGCGCAGTATCTGTCTCACATATCGTTGGACACCTGAACCGCGCCGTAATGGAAGGGATAAAGAAGAGAGTGTAAGAAGGAAGCAACGAACGCATTCTTTGCCGTTTGAAGGCGGCCGTGCACCTGCACGAGCCTGCGCGGTAGCAAATGAGTAGCTCAAGAGCACTACCAGGATAACAAAAAATATACATTTGTTTCAGGAAAGCAAAAACGCAGTAATTTTCTGTCGTTTATCGGTGGACCCCACAACGGGTACCTGGGGGACGCTCTTCTCTGCGTTTCTACTCACCGCGATGGCTCAGTGGTTAGCGCGCTCGGCTACTGATCCGGAGTTCCTGGGTTCGAACCCGACCGCGGCGGCTGCGTTTTTATGGGGGAAAAACGCTAAGGCGCCCGTGTGATGTGCGATGTCAGTGCACGTTAAAGATCCCCAGGTGGTATATATTATTACGGAGCCCTCCACTACGGCACCTCTTTCTTTCTCCTTTCACTCCCTCTTTTATCCCTTCCCTTACGGCGCGGTTCAGGTGTCCAACAATACATGAGACAGGTAGGTAAGTAGGTAGGTGAAAACTTTATTGATGAGCCTTTTGAATGAGTTAATGTTTGGGATTGCTCTGGCTCTTGATCGCGGGTGGTGGCCAACAGTCCATAACGTGAGGCAACCTGTCCAGCCCTCTCTAACAGCCGCCTTTGTGAGGCGGGTTCGGACCTGGGGACCGCGATTTCCCAATCCTCTTTGTCCGTGTGGTTCCAGCGAGATGGTGGTTGGAAGTCTCGGCAGAGATTAAAATGTGGTCAAAGTTCACTCTCGGAGCCCCACAAAGAGAGCATTCGGGTCTGTATTGGCCTGGTGGATAAGGGCTAACAAAGCCGGTGAAGGGAATGTCTGAGCCTGGAGTTGTCTCCAGGTAGTTTGTTGTTCTTTCGACAGGTAGATGTGTGTGGGGGGGATAGACGAGCATTTTCTCCCTGTAATATAGGGTTATTTCATGATAGGTGACGAGCCGGTCCCTAGCGCTACCCCGGTCTACGGTCTGCCCTGCTCGGCTGACGTACACTCGAGCAAGAGAGTGGGCCACTTCGTTGCTGGGGTTGCCTGCGTGGGCTGGGTCCCAAACTTTTTGAAGTGGTCAGGGTTCTGAGGACCAAGAATCCAGAATTTTCCGCGTGATAGAATGAATCTGTCCCCTAGCAAAATTCGTGATTGCTGTTTAGAGTCACTCGGAATGAGTGTTGCAGCGGAGGAGAAAATGACTAGCGCTGTGGCTGCTTCTTCGGCTTCAAGTGAGGTTGTTGTCTTGATTGAGCACGAGGCTTGGTGTTTAAGGTTATGCGATGCTACAGTCTTGGCGTAGGCCAAATTTTGGATGTACTCTGCCGCGTCCACATAGACCGCGTCTTGGTAGTTTGCATGAGCTTTATGTAAAGCCTTCGCACGAGCTTCGCGTCTGGCCTGGTTGTGAACTGGGTGTACATATTTGGGAAACGGGTGAACTATGGGTCTGTCCCTGATGTGTGTCTGGATGGCGTGTGTGTTGTTTGGGGGTGGGCGTGGACCTGTGGGTTGAATCTTTAGAGAGCCAAGAATGTGTCTACCTGTATTTGTGCAGGAGTCTGTCACACTGAGCCGTACGATTAGCTTCAGTTATTTCTTGCAGTGTACTGCGTACTCCCATACGTCGGAGATGGTTGGTGGGAGCTCGTTGTGGGAGATTTAAGGCTGACTTGTATGCGTGTCTTATTAGTGCATCTGCTTTCTCCTTTTCCGCCTTTCCGAGGTAGAGGTTGGGAAGAGAGTAAACCATCCGACAAATCACGAAAGCCTGCACCAGCCGCCCCAGGTTATGTTCACGCATGCCTCTTCTTCTAATCAGTTGGATAGTTTGAGATGTCGTGATTGTAAGTTTGGAGATGGTCTCCGTATTGCGTCCATTGTTTTGTAAGTAGATGCCTAAGATGCGTATCTTTTCAACCTCTGGCACTGGTAGACCATTGACCTCGACGTGTATGGAGGGGTTTTCTTTCCTGTCGCGGTTCGGGGTCGGGTGGAGTAGCAAGAGTTCAAACTTAGCAGAGGAGCACGCGAGTCCTATAGAGGCTGCGAACTCCACTACCACGTCCGCACCTGCTTGAAGGGTTTCTTCCATGGTCCCAACATTGCCCACGGTGGTCCACAAAGCAACGTCGTTTGCATAGTAGGAGTGGGAGAGGTTTGGGATGCGCTGTAGCTTGCGAGCCGTGGGAATTAGAGTGATATTAAAGAGTAGGGAGATAATACTGACCCCTGGGGTGTCCTCCGGTTGCCCAGAGAGAAGGAGGGGGACTCTATAGGGCCTAGTTTATTTCCGCTGTGCGGTTTCGTAGGAAAGTTGCTATGTAGGTATGTGTTCCAGTCCCGACTCCTAGATTGGATAAGGCATCCAGTATGGCTGTGTGTTGGACATTGTCAAACGCCTTAGTGAGGTCTAAGGCTAGCAGCGCTCGTGTGCGTTTGCAATGTCTGGTATGGAGGATTTCTTCTGAAATTTGAAGCATTGCGTCTTGTGTTGATAGATGGCTTCGGAATCCCAGCATTGTGTGGGGAAAGAGCTCTTTTGTCTGCATGTAATTTTAAAGTCTGTTTAGGAATACGTGCTGAAATAGCTTTCGCAAGCATGAGGTGAGGTAGATTGGCCTGAGATTTAAAAGGTCCAGCGGTTTTCCGGGCTTGGGGATGAAAGTGACCCTGAGGTGGGTCCTCTCGGAAGTAAGAGTGCCTTCCTTCCAGTGCTTGTTGAAATGTTCTGTAAGGGCTTGGATGGAGTTCTCGCCCAAATTTCGGATCGTTTTGTTTGTGATCCTGCCTGCTCCTGGCGCAAACGTGGTGCGAAGTTTGAACATTGCTGCTCTAACCTCCCACGTTGTTATGTCCGCGTCGAGCTCAGGATTTTCTACGCCCAAGTAGGAAGGGAGGGGTAATTTAGGAGTGGTTGTGAGGTACCTGTCTTTGAGATTCTGGATCAGGGTATCATCATTCATACCTATTCTGTGAATGAGGCGCATTACATTACGCTGTTGGGTGCTCTTCGTGTTGTGGGGTTCTAAGAGGCAGATTACAAATTTACATGTTCCATGTATCCCTTAGGCCCAGATTGCCCTCCATGCGGTTGCATAGCTGTCCCCATTGCTGACGGGTCAGTTATGCCGCGTGTGTCTCTATTTCCTTGATCATGGCTGATATCCTTAACTTGAGTGATCTGTTGGCTTTGTTACGAAGCCATCGGTTTTGCAGGCCGGAGTGGGCCTCCCACATGTGGAGGAGTCTGCTTCGACTGCGTCCGATCCCTGATTGCTCGGGATCTCAGATGTGGCTGTAGCGACGTCCTTTGTGAGTCCTGCCACCAATCTCGCAAGGTGATTGATTTTGGGTGGGGGCGTCGTTCCGGAGGTTCCAAAACTTGTCCCAGTCTGTGACCTGCACCTTCTTTTTCGTGAAGGGGGTGATTGAGTTTAGCGAGAGTGAGGTTTGAATTATGTAGTGGTCGCTGCCTAGGGAGGTCTGTGTGTGCGACCACTGACACTGTGTGATTTTTTTGTGAGTGTGAGATCGGGGGTGATGTTGTGTTGCACGCTGTTACCGATGCGAGTATGCTGTTGCGGAACATTGACAAGGGTGAATTCCTCATTCTGAATTAGTGTGCAGAGCTGTGCTCCTTTCCTGCAGTTGAATTTGTACCCCCGGCTGACGTGTCTAACGTTAAAGTCACCAACCACTATAAGCGGGTGTTTAGCACTGATAAGGAGCGCTTTGCGTATGACAGCGAGGAAGGGCTGCTTTGCCTTTCGGGCTGCTGTATGTGTTGAGGATGTATAGGCTAGTGCTATTTCTAGTTATAGGAAGGAGATCTATTAGGTGAAAATCTATGTCTTCAACATCTATGGGGTGATCTGTAGCGGTGTATGCTCTGTGAACTAGGGTTGCTACCCTTTGTGTGGGTTTGTTTATTGGAGTGTGGGGAGTGTAGTTGACTAATTTGACAGGAGCTTGAGTTTCCTGCAGTGCGAAGACTGTGGGGACTTCTGTGTCGGAGAGAGATTGAATGTGGAGTTGCGGATTGCTTCGCTTGGAGCCATATCCTCTGCAATTCCACTGCCACGCTCGAAGTTCTTTCTGGTCTGCTGCCATCATTTACTGGTCTGGAGGCCAATGGGTTGTATTAGATTTATCTGGGGGGAAACACTTGGTCTAATTTAATCTGCACCTGAGCAGCGATGGCGTCGTGGGCGCTTGATATCTGCTCAAGTGTTGTCATTCTGTTGTTCAGTTTGCTGAACCATGTGCTGATGTCTTTGGTCATGACTTCTAATTTCTTTTTCCATTTTCTGTTTAAGGGTAGTGATCGCGTTGATCAGGGTTCCTAACATTGTGACTTCCTGAGTGGAAGTGTCTTCTTTTGCTCTGCGCTTAGCAGGAATGCTTTGGGTGGGTGAGTTCGGTGTGCTAACTACCGAACTGAGAGAGGGGATATCTTGAGAGATTTCAATTTTCTCTGTTGGTGGGATTCTTTTGTAGCAGCGATTGAATTTGCTCTCTAAGGCTATCGATTTGTTGACTCTTGAGTTGAATTTGCTCGTTCCGCTGTTCGAGCTGTGCTTTAAGTTGATTATTCTCTCGGACACGAGAAGGAGATCGCGGACCCCAACTGACCTGTTTGTCAGATGTGGACTGTCCGGTCTTTTCTTGATTCTCAGACGTGGGCTGTCAGGTCAGGGGTGAGAATGACTCGGACCGGGACCGGGACCGGTGACGGGAGTTGGCGCTTCTGCTCGAGCTTGATCGCTGCCTGCGGCGGGATTCCATGAGGTTTGCGTTCTTTGTCGTATCTTCTTTGGGTGTAGGCCTTTTGTTGCCCGCTCGGTTGAAACGCTGCTTGCTGCCGTCCTTGGAGCCCGTGAAGTGGGATTCATTGCAGATGATGCATTTGGCTGCGCATGTGGGTTGCCCGACTGGTGGATGAGTCTCTCCACAGCGCTGGCAGAGATTTTGCTTGGGTTTGACACAGACGTCTCTTCTGTTACCGGCTTGCCGGTAGATGATGCATGCCTCGACTTTCGCCAGGAAGAGATGGCACTTATATACGGCTCCGTAAAAACGTAGTTGATTAGGAACCGACTTTGTGTTGACGAAAGTGACGAGTATGGACTTAGTCTTGTCCAACTGTCTTGTGTCTGTAAAGTCATACGAACAACTTTAGTTGAAAGTCTAGTTCTTGAACTATCTTTTCAGGCGTCTGGTCGTAGATAGCGTTGTAGAGAACGCCTCGGATGGCGTTGTCTGGTTGGGCGATGTAGGCCTTTAATGAGTAGGTCATGTTGGGGATTTGCAGAGACTGTAACCTAACGTAGCGTTCCGCTCTGTTCTCTGATGGGGTGCTGATTGTGAAGGAGTTGTTTCGAGGATTTATGCGTATGGCGTCTTGTTGACGTACTGCCTCTATAGGGAGTTTCAGGGCGGCGCATACCAGGGATAGGATGTTGCCTCCATTGTGTTTTCGGAGATCTAGGCCGTCGCTCGGGCGGTAGATGATTTTCAGCCTGACGCTCTATAGTTGGTGGAGAAGACTTGCATTGCTTGGGCTGGGCCGGTGTGGCGGGTCCGTCCGGTGGCTTGAGAGGCGAGCTCGAGGTGGCGGGCTCGTGGAGCGGTGCTGGGTGCGCCAGTTTAAGGGATGTGAGGGCAGAGCCTCAATAAACAACTCAGCCTGCGCCTTGCCTCCATCACGAAGGAAGCTCAGCAATATTCCATCCAACTTGCCCAAAAAATTGGGTACAGTTCTGTGCCGCCTTGAAAGGAACCCCCAGTACTGCTCAAACCTGGTCCTATTTGGACCCAAGATATTAAACTTATTTTTGGAAATATGGCGGAGGGCTTGAAGCTTGCTTCGCCTCCGCCACAGGTTGGCCCCGTATTGCACTGCCTCCGGGATCGGAAGGGACATATAGCGCGCGTCTTTTCTATCCCATCTTTCAACTCTCCTACTTTCAGCACGTAGTAGCAATTGTGGCTCAGCTTGAGCCAATGGGCAGGCCTGTGCACTTTACTTTTCATTCTTCCTGACAACAACAGCAAGCAAGCAAGCAAGCCTGGTCTATTCTCCGCAGTCTCATTGAACCCGACAAAGCCAAATCGGCCACAAATCGTACACTCTAAACAATAGCTCAACAATTCCATGGGACCGACAAGGAACTCACGGACGCTTTGCGGTCGCGTTACATTGATGGCATTCCAATACCACCTTGTCCAAACACCTACAACGGCCTTCCGAACACCACGCTTGATGCCCCAATAACCATAGCCGAGGTACAACCCGCAGCCCGTGCATCGCAGCGCAACACAGCTCCTGGAGCGGATAAAATCACAAATGCTATTATTCGTAATCTCAGTCATCCGCATATCCAAGCCATCACTGACTACTTCAATGATAAACTCTGGCAGAAGGGATTGGCGTCAGGATTGGCGTCATGCCGAAATTATCGCCATTTCCAAGCCCGGCAAGCGGCTGTCACTTGATTCCATCCGGCCCATCTCCCTAACATCATGTTTAGAAAAACTTTATGAACGGGTCATCCACACTCGCCTCCAAAATTATATTGAAGACAATGATCTCTTCCCCCCTACTATGGTTGAACTCAGGCTATGGCTTGCGGCTCAAGACGTCTTCCTGCTCTTGCGAGAAGTGCTTACCAAGATCCCCAGAGGTCAAAAACATGTCACCTTGGCCGAAGATTTAAAGAGCGCCTTCGACAACATATCCAACGAGGCTATCACTTCAAGCCATAAATGACCTTAACTGCGGAGAAAATGTCTTTGCTTACGTGCGTGCGTTCCTCACGGGCCGCACGGCTACGATAGGCATCAGTCAAACCCGCTCCGAGGTCAAAGATATGCCACACAAAGGCACACCTCAGGGAGATATTATTTCTCCCCTGTTATTCAACATTGCTACGGTCAGGCTGTCGAGTGCACTACAAGCACTTCTAAATGTTGTCTTTATCATATACGCGGATGATATTTATTTATTTATTTGGTCATACTGTTAACCCTTCATGAGGGTCGTTACAGGGAGGGGACAAAAACAAATACATTTCATAAGCACTTCAGTAAGCAATCATGAATCAGAATTCAAACTTTGTACTCCATTTCTCAAAACCATATCGACACCTAGCTCAATTTGTTGCACGTTCGCACTCTCAACAACATCACTTGGCAGTTTGTTCCATAATTCTGGCGGAGTGGCTGGTGGTCTATACACAGTCCCTAATATGTACCACATGTCTGCACAGCTGATCTTGCACTAAACCGCTTCAGGGAGACTGCAATCAAGAGCGACTGCGTTTATAGTGCTTTTCACAACTATAGCCACGCCACCACCTCTAGAATCCCTGTCGCATCTAAACACCTTGTAGTCAGGAGGAAAAATACTACTGTCACTAATTGCACTATGTAACCATGTCTCAGTCAACATCAATACATCAGGGTTTTGAGAAATTAGAAGATACTCTAAATCACTTACTTTATTTGCGTTACTGTGGGCGTTTACAAGTAGAATTCTGAGCTATGACCGAGAACAATCGCTATCCGTGTCAGAAGCCTTCTCTGAAGTTTTCAACTCAATCAATGCCTGGCTAGCAGTTTTCCCCTCTTTTCGAATCGAAGAACCTTATCTTGCTCCGTACGGAACAGACACCGTTCATTTCATTCACGATCCCAGACGTAGATATGATTGTTGATCTTAAGCTTGTCATGTACCAGTTTTACCTTGTTGCCGTTTGCTCGTTCCTTTTCACTGCTTTGCCATAGTTGTTTTCGTACTTCTGCAGTTTCCTTAGCGTAGTCTTGACTTATGCTTATCGAGCTGCCTTTCAGCTTGCCACAGTTTTGCATCACAGACTGTTTTTCCCGCGAATCATAAAAATGCATGATTACCGGCCGATTACTACCGTCTTTTTTCTTGCCAATACGATGAATTTTGTCGATCGAGTTCACTTGTACTCCCAAGGTTCCTTTGAATACATTCTCAATAACAGCTTGTTTCAGGTCGCTGTCTGATTCACCCTTGTCCTCATCGGTACCAAAAACCAAAAGGTTATTGGATCGGCTTCTATTTTCATATTCTACCGACTTATCCGCCTGATGACGAACAAGGGATTCTAGGCTTTGTACTCGCTTGTTGAATTCTGCAATCACGGCAAGTGTAGCGGTCATTTTTTCGCATTTCTCTTTCATTTCGGTCATTTCAGCTTTTAATGCATTCATTTTAGCATCTGATGAAGCCTGATTATCAATGATTAATTGCAACATTTCTGCGGCTTTGGGCCCAGGAGTTTCTTCAACATCTCTTGAAACCAACAGTGTCAACACCAGAGACCAAGAGTCAACCAAAAAATTCAGGTAGCTGCGAGGGCACGGCAGGGCTAACAAAAAGCGGTTATCGCTTCTAAAAGTAGTAGCATTAGGCAAATAACGAACCTGCAACAGCAGTAACGTCCGCTTAGATATGTTGTCGCTAGGCCAGGTGTCGTGCCCTCTGAAGCCTCCCTCGCTGTGTGGCTCCTTTTGTAGCCGGTCCACTGATGACGTCACTGTCGTCGACGAAAGACGATCCACGAGCCGGATGCCCTCAATCCCACACTCTTGATAAGGCGTAAAGAAAAGCGGTGCCTCGTCCGGACTGCAAACCGATGTAGCGTTCACGAAAATCTATGGCAAAACCTGCAACAGCAGTAACGTCCGCTTAGACATGTCGCTAGGCCAGGTGCCGTGCCCTCTCTTTGTGGCCCATATAACTATATGGGCCACAAAGGATTTTCTAGGCCAACACGAAACCACCTTACAATCAGCAGCCCGGATCGTCGAGGACTTCGCCTCTCAAAGCGGCCTCCACTGCGCCCCGGAGAAATCGGATGTCACACGAGTATATGGCCCGAGATACGTCTCTCCAGGTCCCATCAACCTCACGATCGAGGGTCAAGCCATCAGGGAAGTTAACCTGATCCGCATTCTTGGCCTTCGGATACAAATCAACCTCCATGTTACCCGCACCATCCAGACTCTCAAAGCCACCACAAACCAGATAGCTCGAATGATCAGCCGCATTAGCAAGCATCACCAAGGAATGCGAGAAGACACTCTTCGGCTGGTGGAAACACTGGTACTTAGCCGAATCACATACGAACTACCCTTTCACACGCTAACAAAGAGAGAGGAGCAGCAAGTTGACATCATCATAAGGAGGGTATACAAGACGGCCCTTCACCTTCCTAAAAACACCTCGGCGAAGCGTCTGACCGCACTAGGAATCTTCAGCACATTTACGGAACTAACAACCCATCCGTGCATCTCTAACACTAAGCTTTCAGACCACCCAAGCTGGACGAGCTATCCTCTGCCGAGTAGGCACAGTTGCGGACATCCGCGCACTAGATGCTCAATCCTCTCTATAAAAACAACGCAGGAAATACATCAGCGTGGCCCCGAGCCCGAAACATATGCTTAAAGACGTTCACACAGGCAGACGACGAGCGCGATTATCCTACCTACGCCAACTCCTAGCCGATTCCCAGAACGTGGTTTACGTTGACGCCGCAGCATACCTTGACCATAAAAAGTACGCAGTGGCGGCAGTGGACCACCGCTTCTCCACTCTTTCACTGCTTCAGTGAGAGCCGAAACCCCAGCGGCCGCGGAGACCACCGCCGTGGCCTTTGCCATTAGGCATTACGAGTCGCAAGGTCAAAGCGCTCATGTGATAACAGACTCGCAACACGCGTGTCGAAACTTCCTGAGAGGCCAAGTTTCCAAGCACGTCAGTCGGCTCATGGGCACTCAACCCCTCACCAAGCACCACCAAATCGCCTGGACCACAGGCCACGAGGGTCTGGCAGGAAATGAGAGGGCACATGCTCTAGCTCGAGGCATCTTCAACCGAGCGGAGCCACAAACCGTGCCCGCTTTTACCTATCTACCTTCTAGGTAAAGTTTTTGCTTCAAAATCTGCACAATTTCAGTGAGATCTCAGCGCACACCGTATAGCCTTCAATTATTGCGCACTATTCCGAAATTATTTTAACCCAATTTTATTTAATCACATTTGCCTGACGGATAAGCTTCACTTCTGTCTGCCTGAAGGGAGCAGCGTAAGCTGCCTGCTCGCTTCATAGCTCCGGCCTGGCGTCCACCTAGAGTTTGACACTTGTTGCGCGTTGCTATGCCTTTAAACGAACGCACTGTTTGTCGTCTGAAGGCGGCCGGCGCAAATGCCGGCACGTTAACTACGCAATAGGGCAATATCGTGGCCAACAAAAATATATATTTTTTGTAGGAAAAGAATAAGGCAAAACCGGAAGATCAGACGGCCCAGTGAGACGCTCAATACAAGCTGGCTGGCATGTAGTAACAACTAGCCAAATATGGGGAACGTCTAAACACGCTTTCTGCAACGCTGCTGTTACTTCTTACGCTGGAAATCAAACCTGTGCCAGCAGGACGCACCAATATTCGCGCAAGCGTTTTTTTGGAATATGCGAGAAAAGATGATTATTGCCAATAAGGCAGCAATAAAAATTTGCGCTCCATTGAATGATTTTACATCATTGCCTTCGTGCAGCCGTTCCTGAAGCCGTACGTGACTTTTACTTTTTCTTGCTTCTGAAACTTACTATTCATACTGCGTTTTGCCGTGCTCTCGGTGCACACTAAGATTTTGTTTTCTTTAAGGGGGTTTAACTTCCCAAAGCGAGTCGGGCTATGAGGGACGCCGTAGTGAAGTGCTCTTGAAATTTCTAAAACCTGGGGTACTTTAACGTGCACTGACATCGCACAGTACACAGGCCTCTAGAATTTCGCCTCCATCGAAATTCGACCACCGCAGCCGCGATCGCACCTGCGTCTTTCGCGCCAGCACACGAACGCCATAGCCACTTAGCCACCACGGCGGCTGTGCCCACTAAGATTTCCTGACTTAATACCGAAAATAGGTTCATTCATAAGTACACTGGCTTTAACGTCCTTATGAGTTCAGCTGACTTAGTTTTTGTATGCTACATGTGGTATTAGCCTTGCTTAGTCTGCCCGCAATTGCTCCACCGTAGCGTCACTTCTATGTTAATTACGACCTAAAACCTGTCCGATCTGTCCCGCTATGCGCCCAGTCACTTATAATAGTACATATTCCACTCTCGCATTCACAATATGTGCACACATTAACTCAAAGCAGAAAAAAGTCCACTCCAGAAGTCACCATCTATACACGTATTGTTAAAGTAGAACATAGTCCGTTGCAGTGCCACCATCCGTGCACACATTCAATCACAGTATAACATGGTCCACTCCAGAAGACACCATCTACGCACACATTCTTTCACAGTAGACCATAGTCCGTTCTTACTGTCACCATTTAGAGACAAGATCAGTGTCCTGCAGAAATGTTCAAAGAAGGCTTGCAGCCTCCCTTCTGCATGTCTGGTTTCCACTCGGGTAGGCAATGTCCTGAACTCTAATGAGAAGGGTTCCTGTCTTTTTGAAGGAAGCGAACATATCACACACCTTTCCGCGTTGTACTCTGGGCAATATACATAATATATTGTTCTATATCCCCGGACACACCACATAAAGAACATAGCGGAGACGATGCCGTGCCCGTCTTATGCATCCAGGCAGGAGTACGAGCAGAGCCCGTGCGAATTCGATGTAGTAGAGTGGCCTGGGATCATTTCAGTCCCTTGGTCACACATGGCTTGTGAGGCGCACTCCACAAGGTTCTAAAATGATCGAGCACCGTTTCTCTGAAGAGCCTTTTCCATCTTGAGGTACTTTTTGGATGAATTTCTGGACAGCTTTATGGGCGAGACTGTCTGCCACCTCACTCCCTCTGACTCCCATGTGAGAGGGCGCCTATTGAAAGTATGGAGTAAAGTCTGCTGCGAAGATTCAGCACCGACCGTAGAGAGCTTATAGACAAGGCATCAGTGGGGAAACCGCGCTCTAAACTATGAAGGGAAGATTTTGAATCAGTTAGGATGACAACATGTTGAGCCGGACAAGACCCTAACTTCCGTAAAGCCGCCTCAATAGCAACACTTTCAGCTGTTGTGGAGGATACGACAGCATTAAAGCGTACAGACCACTTACAATCCAAAGAAGGTATGTAAAAAGCCGCTGCGCTAGCTTGTTTGACCATGTCCAAAGAACCATCCGTGGAATTTTGAAGATGGCGGACATACTCTGTTTCCAAATGTTCAAGTACGAGCAAACGCGTCGCTGCCAAAGGAGAGCTGCGCTTTGCGCTCAGGTGGGGAATTGGGAGCTTCTCATGCAGCACACGTAATCGGCCCAATATTGCAACAGGATGGTTCTATCCTGGTCTTTTATAGGCTCGGCCTTTGCCAATACGGTTCCAATGTTGGGCCAATTAGCTGCGATGCTTGGGTTACAGTCGAGGGTCGGAAAACACCGGAGGGGGGGAGGGGGGTCGACCGTTTCCTTTGCCTTCGTACATTAAGGCCTAAAAAACTAAGAGTATTAAGTGCCAAGTAGGCCTTCGACTCATGTCTCTTGCAGAGCCGCTGGAGAAGGGATTGCCCAGCTACCGCCTCTCCTAAGCGCCCAAGATGCCGTAGTAGTCTCTGAGAAGCGACAAGGCTAAGAAGTTTCCATAGAGACTCATGAAATACTGCCTTGTTCGCAGCCGCCTGGGGAACTCCAATGGCTCTTCTTAGGTCCTTTCTATGAATAACTTCAATACGCCCAAGCTGTGATGGCGAGGGGTAAATTTAAGGTTATTGATACATTATGCGACTGACCGCCAGCGCTTCATGAAGTTTGACCATTGAAGAAGGATGGTTTCCCCATTTTTCACTTGCAATTCTACGGATCGCACTGAGACGCGAAGATAGAGATGAAACAATCGCGTCGACAGCTTTTCGCCACTGTGGCCGGGAGTAAATAATGACACCCAGGAAGTGCGTGTGATTAAATTGGCGGATGCAAGAGTGACCAAGGTCTATCTTCAACCGCGCTTGACGTCTTCCTACACCTGGAAACAGAACAAAGCCGGATTTTTCCACTGATATAGACAATCCCTAACATTGAAGTTAAGCTTGTACCAAAAGGAGAGCCTGTCGAGCAATGAGGGCTAATCGCTTGTGTTGGTAGCAACTAATCCAAATACAGATGTCGTCGGCATGTATTGACATACGCACTTGGATGCAATTTTTTTGCAACAAATCGGGAAGGCCAGCCAATCTTAACTTTGCATGGGTTACAAACTAATTCAGTTTACAGTCCAGTAGGCAGACCAAACTGTTAGAAAGGTGCTTTCGTCTGTACATTAACGTCATGAAGTCTCTTTTGATGCTCGTGTCTACAGAGGCAAAATGGTTTGGTTTATAGGTGTTTAACGTCCCAAAGCGACAAAGGCTATGGGATGCCGTATTGAAGGGCTCCGGAAATTTCAACCACCTGGGGTTCCTTAAGTTGCACTGACATCGGACAGTACACGGGCCTCTAGAGTTTCGCCTCCATCGATATTCGACCGCCGCGGCCGTGGTCGAACCCGCATCTTTCGGGTCAGCAGCCGAGCGCCATAACCACTGAGCTACCGCGGCGGCTCGAGCAGGCAGCTATAGTATGCTGGGTAAGTCACTATAATGATTAAAGTGTAATGAATGCTATAACGCGAAGGATGATACCAATAATAAAAATTGTTATATTTCTGCAAATCAGCGAGAATGCCGTGGTCACTAGCTCCTCATTTTGTGCCCTTCCTGGTACACGTTGCTGTGCCAGAAGCTATTGCCCATCCAAAGCAACGAAAGCTTCTCCAGCTAGCCGCCTCCTAAAGCCAAACAGAGCAGAAACACGCTCAGCGCCACTCATCTCTCTGCCCTGCGAGCACCGAAGAAACGCAGAGACGTATGCCACGGTGATCAGGAACCGCAACTTCCGCCGGACAACCCGGGGAACGATATCGAGCGGCACCACGAATTTTGCTTCCCGCCCGGCGCACGGGACATGTGTGAGCATGTTGGCTACGCGCGCCGTCGCGAAAGGTGGAATATGAAGTGCCCGACGTAATCTGTAAATTGCCCATAAATGATAGTAAAAATGAAGGTTACAGTGTAACCGGCATATTACTCACAAACTACAGTAAAAATGAAGGTTGCGGCGTAAGCTGTAAATTGACCGCTATCGACTGCAAAATTAGAGTAACGCTTACAGCGTTAAAAAGTATTCTGAGCGTTGTTCGTTTCAATAATGGAGGTGCTCAAATTTGATAAACTGTAGGGTTACTATAGGATTGGAGTGTAAGCCTACACAGAAGGGCGAGGTTGCGCGGCAAAGCATGAACAATAATGCCCCACTGCGCACATTCTGCCGGCGCCGCCATGCGGCCGAGCGCCAGAATGTGAGCAGTGTGGCATTGCCCCCCTTTTCGAGGCAATCCGTTCCGCGGGTCTGTCTCTCAAGCTTGAAAAGTGCCACTTCGCATTTATGGAGCTCAAATCTCTTGGCCATATTGTGAGCGCTCAGGGCGTTAGCCCCGACCCCGAAAAGACAGCCGCCGTTGCTGCATTCCCCAAGCCAACAGATAAACGAAGCTTGCGTCGTTTTCTGGGACTCTGCGCCTATTATCGGAGGTTCGTTCAAAACTTCTCGAAGCTCGCAGAGGCCCTAACTCACATTACCAAAGAAGCCGAACCCTTCTTCTGGGGTCCGGATCAGGAAAAACCTTCACAGAATTTAAAGCATGCATCCAATCTACGCCTATTCTTGGCCACTTCGACGAGGAAGCCGACAGGGAACTGCACACAGAAGCCAGCAATGTTGGCCTCGGTGCGGTGATTGTGCAGTTCCAAGACGGTGCAGAACGCGTGACAGCATACGCTAGTCGCACGTCGTCCCTTTCCGAAGTGAATTATTCAACCACAGAAGAGGAGTGTCTGTCTATGGTTTGGGCAGTCGCGAAATTTCGTCCGTACCTGTACGGCCGTCCGCTTCGAGTCGTGAACGATCATCACTCCTTTTGTTGGCTTGCGAACCGGAAAGATTCCTTGGGGCGGCTTGCACGGTGGAGCCTTCGGTTGCAATAGTTCGACGTCAGAATCGTGAATTAGTCAGGCCACAAACATAGCGATGCTGACTGTCTCTCCCGAGCTCCTCTTCCGTGCCCATCGGCTGAGTCCAAAAATGATTCGGCTTTCCTCTACGCTTTCACCACATCACTAGAGGGCCGATTGCGAACTGCTGCCCTCATCGAGTACCTCGAAGGAACCGCTCCGTCTCCGCCCTGACTCTTTTCGCGTGGACTCTCATTGTTTTGTACACGAGATGGAGTCCTCTACAAGAAAAAAATTGTCTGTGGTTTAGCTCTGTATAAACCAAGTCGAATTGCGAAAGCTTCGTTTCCTCGGCACGTCGTATACGCAGCGTCTCATTCCGACACTCTCGAGAATTCAAAGCGGTCTCTTCCGCAGTTGAAGAGTCGCTAAGGGAGGTGTCACTTCTAGCCGCATCTGCGTTACGATGCTTCTGGAGTCTTCCGGCGCGTTCTTCTGGCGTCTCTTGAACGCGTTGTCTCTTGCTCGCTTCGTTCTGTCGTTGTTGCGTCTCTTTCGCGCTCTCCATAACGACTGCAATATGCACGCCGTTTAGCTAAACGTTGTTCCCGCTCTTCATCCGTTTCTTCCGCACGCCGCCGCTTATTAGCTGCAGCACATAGTTGCAGCTTCACCTTATACACATCATCCGACATACCGTGAAGGATTCGCTGCGACGACTGCGACGAGCCGAGTTGGGGTCCGCTTTTCCACAGCTGGCATGACGTCACGTACAGCGAGCGCCCCTCGTGGTAGCGGCGCGCAGCTGCAGCATGGAGGATTCGCTGGGACGATCGCGACGAGGCGAGTTGGGGCCCCGCTTTTCCACAGCTGGTATGACGTCACACATAGGTCACGCTAAAGGTCAATGGTGGATTCTCCGGGACGACGGCCAAGAGCGGAAACCTCGAGCAGTGTTGCTTTCGCAATAAAACTACGGCCCGACCGAAGCTGCGTACCTCCTTATAGTCCCATCCGCGCTTCGTCAGGAAGTTCTCACTGCATGCCACGACGACCTTCTGGCCACCTCGGATTTTCCAGAACATTGGGACGCCTCCGCCAAAAGTACTACTGGCCTCGGCTTGCTGAGGTTGTCCAACATTACGTTAGAACCTGTTGTGAGTGTCAACGGCGGAAGATACCACCGACAAAACCGGCCGGTCTTCTGAAGTCAATTGATCCACCTCAAATCCCATTTCAGCAGGTCGACATGGACTTACTATGCCCATTCCCTGTGTCCTCCAAGGGTAAACGGTATATTGTTGCTGCCACTCACTACCTCAGCCGCTACTGTGATACCAAGGCTCTTCACCGTGGCACCACGGCTGAAATTGCACAGTTCTTTGTTCACCACAATGTGCTTCGCCACGGCGCCCCCACGGTCATATTTACTGATCGGGGAACCACGTTTACGTCGGCTCCTACACATGAGATCCTGCGTCTCAGTGGCACCACTCATAGAAAAACGACTGCTTACCATCCTCCAACGAATGGACAAACTTAAAGGCTGAACATCATTGCAGACAGGGTGTCTATGTATGTCGACGATGACCATCGAAACTGGAACGAAATACTTCCTTACGTCACGTTTGCTTTTAACTATCCTCCAAGAAACGACGCGCTTCACTCCGTTCCGTTTGGTGTATGGCCGTGACGCCCTGACCATGCTGGACGCCATGCTGCTTCCCGGTTGTCCCCTCTCGTCTGTAGCGGGCACTGGCCAATTCGTTCGTGACGCAGAAGCCGCTCGCCATCTTGCTAGACACCGAATTCGACACCAGCAGGAAACCGATGCCCGGCGCTACAACCTCCGCCACAGGGAGGTGATTAACAAGCCCGGCGAGCACGTCTGGGTATGGAGCCCAATACGTTTGCGCGGGCGCTCTGAAAAGCTTGTGCGCCGCTACTTCGGCCCCTACAAGGTGATACGTCAACTCAGTGAGGTGAACTATGAAGGGTTCCCGCAGGGCACTGCCCGCTCTTTTCGGCCGCCCAAGTCTGAAGTTATCCACGTGTCGCGCATGAAACCGTATTACGCCCGTTAGCCGATGGCAGGGTTCACACTCAGTGCCGGCGCCACACACACGTTTGCACTTTCGCTGCCTCTATACTGTTTCCCCCTTGGCGGTGGTATCGAGGCGATGCCTTTTGAAAGGAGGGGGGCAATGCCACACTAGGGTCCCTAGAAATACTTGCTAGTCTGGCGTCCGCCGGCTGCGGCGGGGTCTGCTGCTGAATTACCGCCGCGGTGGCGCTGCGAGCAATCGGTGTGCCTTGACAGCCACGGCGTCTGCGGTAGACGCGCGCGTTTCGCCCCGCGAAACGAATTCCCTGCGTGTTTTCAGATGACTTGCGCATGCGATTGCACTGATTTTTTTGATTTCAGCTTAGCCGTGGTTTTTCAATGCGCAGTTCAGTCATCGGCGTAGGGACGCAAACGATATTTTTGCGAACAAATTTTGTGCGCGTACTCCAGAGTCGAAGGCGAAACGAACCCACTTATTTTTACACCCTATTCCCCTTTCTGAATACTGCTTCCATGCCGTATTATATACCGTCTTCTGAGGAATTTAAATAAAAATATCCTTGCATCAAGAACGTTACCCACGATTCTAAACCACATGACCGTGTGCGCGCGCAACAGAGCGCTATTTAGAGCGGCATTTTCATTCATACTATTGATCCGATGTCAACTTCTGCGGACTCTGAAGCTAAAAAAGACTGAACACTGGAAACTTCTAGATGTACGCACAATTAAAACATGTAAGATGAGAACCTGAGTCCTGTAAATCATGTGCTTTAGGCAAACTGCAGGAACGTATTCCTTAGTGCTTACGCAACCGAGTTACAGAAGTAATGAACACAAGCATGCATTCTAAGCAGTTCTTAGAATCCTGTGCTTGGTAAAATAGCATTATTAGCCCATGCTGTGTAGCTCACACGACCTGCCAGGGAAAAGATACCCAAGGATCAGTAATGTATAGCACAAAATAAAAATCATTGTTAAACACATTTATTTCCATCACTTTGCACTCAGGCTGCCCACATTTTTGTTTGCACCACCTCCTGGCATCTTCTCATCTTTAACAGCTTCGGCTGCTCTTTTTTGGCAGCCCTCTCAACATTGTTTGACTTCATGTAGAAGCGCAGGCGAAGCAGAATAGAGAATTTGATTATGGCGTTAAAAATTCACGTCCATGTTTCACACAGCCCAGAGGCGGAAAATGTACATGTGTTAAAAAATCAGCGAAGTCAACTATATGCTCTTCTCGTGCAACTTGTTCAGACTAAAATAAGTGGTGAAGCTGTCTTGAAGGACGGTGATAATTATGTTATTCAAGGGGCCAGACGGATACAGTAAGCCACCATTAGCATATTTTGGAGTGAAAGCTGCAGCCCGATCATTTTCTGTATAGCCACTGTTTTTAAGTCGTCAAGGCTTAAGCACAGTCTATGCACTGGCTTTTTTTCAGTGCTTTTCTAGCCCGAGATACCATAAGTTAACAACTCGTGGCTTTTTCTTGTCACACAGGCACTATCGTCAGAGGCAATACTTGTACGTGGCGCGCGAGAAACCAATGCAATTTTTACATCATGAGCGCTCCTTTATGAATTAGTTTGTCGAGTATAGGCAGCATATTCTCACTGCACGGCTGTTTCTTCGCAACCGAAACTAAGGATGTGACCACTTCTGGAGCACAGTTTCCCGATGGTGGTAGTTTCGCAAGATTGTAGAATGTGAGTACATTAACAGTAACCAAATACAGAGCGGCATTCCGATGGTCAAAGATCCTGATGATTGCCGAACAATGCTAAATACGCTTTCAAGTCTGTCTTGGCTCAAGTTTGCAGTCATCACATACTTAAAACGATGTGTGCTGAGATCTGCATCTGCGACTAAGTGTGCTCTGAATTGAAACACGAAGTCCCTCTGCTATGCTCTTGCTCAACAACCCGCCGATTGTGGCCTTTGCATAAATTTCCGACTTTGTGAGGTGTTCAAGGAACTCCTTAAAATAAAAAGTTTGTTGACTGCGGGTATAACGCTGCTTTTGGCACACGCGCAGTCATTATCCTGATAAGCTTATTTATTCTTTTGCAAAAGATTCAGTGCCTTCCACGAAATCATAAGACTGTCCTAACGGGGTGCAATAAATAAAAATACCTTTAATTATATGATCACCAAATAGCTGGAATGCTGGAGCAACTCTCGTTTTCTCAAAAGAATTGGGATTCAGGTGCAATCTGGTAATCTTCGGCATGGCTTTAAGCGAAACACTCTTGCTGTCCATTTTCCAAGCTTCTCGGATCGGTTTGAGCGTGCACCCGACCCTTAGGTGCGTTAAACCATTCGCGTGCAAATGTATTTCGCACGTTTTTGACTAGATGGTGGAAATCTGAAGGAAAGTCAGATGGCGAATTCAACTGGCAAGATGTGACGCTTGTCACGTTGTCTAGACATGACGCGATCACACATACATAAGAACACACACACCAACGCACACGCGAGTCAGCGTTCATGGATTTCGCAAAAAAAAACACCAGTATTATGGGCTTGCGACCAAGGAGCAGCGCGCACCACTACCGCAGCCGCGGCACGACCGCTCCTGCAAGCACGACGTTCCGAATGTGTGCAGCGCCCCCTGCGCATTCATTCGAGGCGCGGCCAACCGGTTCCGTAGAGAGCTCTGCGCGAACGGCAGACTAGCAAGTATTTCTAGGGACCCTAGCCACACTGATCACATTGTCGGCGCCGCCATGCGGCCGAGTGGCATGCCTTGGCTCGTGATGGATCTAGGAAGACGACGTTTCAGCTCCGATGTCGTAATCTCCTATGGAAATTTCCTTGTTCATGCCACTACACATCGGCCAATCCCCCCATGTGGGCATGTGCCATGTTTTAAGAGCAAGAGAGAGAGAGAGAGAGAGTAAAGTTTATTGTTCCAATTGAGAGGTTTGGTTGCGTGCCCGGAGACTGCCGATGTCTTCCAGGCTGAGCGTGGTTGGCGCCCCTAGTCCAAGGCACCACTGTCCCTGGCCATCCGGCATGCGTGGCTCACTAGGTCCCTTTGGACCTTAAGCTGGCTGCTGGTTAGCCGGTCCTCCCACTGCTCTGCATTTGGGTCTTTATTATTTCGGAACGCTACATTGTGTGTACATTCCCATGTGATATGATATAACGTGGGGGTTGCCCCGCACCACGGACCTGTATCCGTATACTGCTCTGGATACATCTTATGTAGGACATGAAGGTTGTAGAAGGTCCCTGTTTGGAGTCTTCTCCAGCATGTCGCCTAGTATTGTGTTAGCTGAGGGTGTGGCTGGGGGTATTTGCGCCTTCTGCCTTTATTGAGGTTGAGGATAGCTGCGTACGTGAGCTCCACCGTCATCCCCGTGCCGTCCGAGGCATTTGACGCACCAGCTCGGGTAGTGAGCTCGCGAGCTAGCTTGTCTGCCTTCAGATTGCCTTTGATTCCGGCGTGTCATGGTACCAAGTAGATCCTATGTTGGATCTTTTCATTGGTTCGCTTCGTTTTCAAGAGTATCTTTTGTGCTTTCTTATTGATTCTTCCTGCCATGTAGCGTCTGCACGCTTCCTGGGAGTCAGTTAAGATTGTGAGAGATTTGTTGGTGCGATAGCCCTCGGCTGCCGCTAGGGCTACGGCTATCTCTTCTGCCTCAGCTATCGTTCCATCTCTCGTGAAAGCACCGCTGATGAGGTCACCTTCCTTCGTTGTTACAACAGAAACTGTTTTCTTGATGCTTTGGCTGCGATTCCATGGATACAGTGTGGCGTCAGTGTACACTACTCGATCTTGTGTGGCTATCTTCGTTTCTACATATTTAGCTCTTGCCTGTCTTCTTGCTGCGTGGAGTTTCGGATCCATATTCCTGGGTATGGGACTAACATGGAAGGTTCGACGTATTTCATCTCGGATGTTTTCCGACCTGTCCTCGATGTCCAAGGCTTCTTTATAGTTCAGCCTTCTTAAGAGGGCCCTTCCTGTTGTCGAGTTCCTTAGCCTTTGTATTTGCGACATGAATTGTGCCTTACTAAGCTCATCAAAAATGCTGTGCAGCCCCAGTTCTGCCAGCTTGTCGTTTGACGTGTTTCTTGGTAATTTCAGAGCTGTTTTGTAGGCTGTTTTGATTAGAACCTCCGTCTGATTTTCCTCGCTTTTGACCATGTTGTGGTATGGTAGTGAGTAGATTATTCTGCTGATGACTAGGCTGTTCACTAGTTTCAGCGTGTCGCACTCCTTCATGCCGTATCTTCTGGATGATACTCTGGTTATCATGCGGCAAACTTGTTCCGTTGATTTTTTAAGGAGGTTTATCGTGTGGTTGCATTTGCCGTTGCTCTGTAGCCACATGCCTAAAATTCGAATAGTCTCCTTTTCCGGGTTGGTGTTGTCCTCGAGCTTTATTTCTAGTCTTGCATCCGTTGGTTTCTTTCCTATCCTAAGGATTTCCGATTTTTCGGTTGAGCAGGTTAAACCCCTCGTTTTGGTGTATTGCTCGATGCAGGTTGCTGCCTCTTGCAGTTGCTGTTCCTTCTGCCCCAGTGATTCCTGGTTCGACCATATAGTTATACCGTCCGCATATTTGGCGTGTCCTATGCCCGGGATGTTTGCAAGTTTCCTTGCCAGACCGATCATGCTTAGGTTAAAAAGGATTGGCGATATAACCGATCCATGCGTTGTGCCTTTATTTGGTGTGTCTATAGTACCACTTCTTACATCTCCCAATCCTACTGTGGCCGTTCTTTCTGTCAGGAAAGATCTTACATAGTCGTGGATTCTCCTTACGCAGTTGGTATTGTTGATGCCTTCCATTATAGCCGCGTGGCTAACGTTGTCGAAGGCCCCTTTGAAGTCAATTGCCATAATTATCTTTTCTCCTTGCTGCGGGGAATTGGCAATTACCTCATGTTTGAGTTGTAGCAGGATGTCTTGCGTTGACAGGTTTGCCCTGAACCCAAACATGCTATGGGAATACAGCTCATTGTCCTCTAGGTAGTTCTGAATTTTTTTGGTTACAATTCTTTCATAGAGCTTGCCGAGGCAAGATGTGAGTGAAATGTGCCTCAGGTTTTCTATGTGTAGTTTCTTTCCGGGTTTGGGGATCATTAAGAGCAAGAAGAAGAAGATGCGAGCTACTGGTCTTCTTGGCCATCTGATTAAAATCCCCTTTTAAGTCGCCCTACGTTTCTCGGCGACAATATGTACCAACCACAAGTGCGGGAGTGAAAATCTGTGGTGTATACAGGACAAAGGCAAAGAACTCACACAGCTAATGTCACACTGTGCTAATGAGGCCAACAAGCGATGGCCTGTCATGTGTTCTATTTTACGCCACATTCTTCTAGAGAAGTCAGGAAAGGGTGCTGAGTATCTTCAACGCACCAGGCATTCTCAGCCCTCATTGGCCAATCGTCGCGTCTGGGACAACGTGCCAGGCCAAAAATTATTTATGGGTCTGCCACGATGCTTGTTCGACGGAAAGCTCGGCAATGCGTAATTAATGCACAAGTAACGCATCCGAGACACACTGCCGAGTTATTCGCTCATACGTATGCGATGCCAAAAAGGGCATGGAAAGTATTTTCAAGCACGAATCGTGGGACCTTACTGTATAGACGTTGATCACAACGCTGATTACATCATATCCCAAAAGTTGGTCCCAAACTGTCTGACAGCGTCTGCCCGCAGCTTTGTACCCACCTCACGCACGCACGCACGCACACACGCACGCTCACACAACATACACGCACACATAAAAAATATAACTGGCGTCATCGGCGTGCCCCGCCGCGGTGGCTCAGTGGTTAGGGCGCTCGACCACTGATCTGGAGTTCCCGGGTTCGAACCCTACCGCGGCGGCTGCGTTTTTATGGAGGAAAAACGCTAAGGCGCCCGTGTGCTGTGCGATGTCAGTGCACGTTAAAGATCCCCAGGTGGTCGAAATTATGCCGGAGCCCTCCACTACGGCACCTATTCTTCCTTTCTTCTTTCACTCCCTCCTTTATCCCTTCCCTTACGCGCGGTTCAGGTGTCCAAAGATATATGAGACAGATACTGCGCCATTTCCTTCCCCCAAAAAAACCAACCAAACCAATTATTATATCATCGGCGTGAAAATTTTGCGCACGGTGTCGTTAACTGATACCGAAGCGAAAGTAACTCTGCTATACCCATGACTACAAGAACAGAGGCTCTTCCTTTTCGGCAATGCGCAGAGACATGACAAAAAGTAAGCTGACGAAGAGGTAGCTCGCGCACGGCCAGACATTGCACCATTGGTCGTCTGCCTCAAATGGCGCTGCATTCAAATGCTGGTGCCGCAGTCAAATGTACTGTCTATGATCACCTATTGTGGAATTGTAAAGAGGAGCCGCCCCCGAAATCTCTAATACACGTTCCTACTCTCGAGCAGTGGGAGACCGTGTTGGTCAGCTCAGACTTGGGAGTTCAAACCCGGGTCATTGAATGGGCTACCCAGGTCGCAGTCAGCCGTGGACTGATAGCCACCTAGCACGGATCGTCTGCATTCTGCCTTTTCTGACGAATTAAATGTTTTCCAATCCAATCCAATACTGTCTGAGGTGCCCAAAATCCAAAACGAGTCGGATATATTTAAGATAAATACTTAAATACGCCAGAAATTTATAAAGGGCAGATATTTCTCAGTCGCGCTGCACATTTTCCTGTATATTTCCTGATTGCAGCACTGTGTATCGATAAAAGACAAGCGGACGCAGAATTTTTTTTTAACCTACCTTAAAGAAGCGTGAGTTTTGGACGCCACGGACAAAAAAAAAATTGCCGCAACCACTATGCAGGTTCTCTATGAACTGCGAGAGCATCCCGCATGATACTCACGACGCCTGTAAGTTTGAATACAACGACGCACCCGATCAAAACGCACGACAGAATTTTTTGTCGCGCATCTGTCGCGCGACACAATTTTGTGTCGCAAGACAAGCTGTCTTGTCGTGCCTTGTGTCGTGCGACAAGCTTCGTGTCGTGGGTTCTTTCGCGCGACAAAGTTGTTTGTAGTAGGTTCTGCCGCACGACAGACATCTTTCCTGCATTTTGTCGTGTGAAGAAGGTCCCTGTCGCAGCATTTGTCGCGCGACAGGTTTCTGTCGCAGGTACTGTCGCGGGACAGTGGGAGTCGTGCCGCGCGACAGAGATTGCGTGCCTCAGCAAAGTTGGCTGTCGTGGGTTCAGTCGCGCGACAGACTTCTAGCGCGCCTCTTTTCACGCGACAAAAGTACCTGTAGTGCGGCCTGTCGCGCGACACAACAGCTTGTCGTGGGATATGCCGCGCGACAGATACCTGTCGTGGGATGAGTCACGCGACAGATACCTATCGTGGGATGTGTCATACGACAGATTCCTGGTGAGAGTACTTATTTTACTGCAGAATTCCAGAAATACTGTCGTGCGGTCGTGTGACAGCGATAGGATCAAATTGACCAAAGATGCTTCAAAGCGCGTTCACTGTGGCGAGTCGCGAAGAGGATGCGAGGTGCTCTGGTTTGTTTGTGACGGGCACCGAGCGAAATGAAGTGCTCATTCACATTGGCGAATCGAGTTTTCAACTCGCTTCCCGCGACCTGGCTCTCTCACCGAACGAGAATTGGCTTAGAGGAGAGGCACTGCTCGAGCACTCACCTAATTCCATTCTGTTCTCACATGACAATGTGACGAAAGTAGTCGTGCTCAAGAGTATAATGCGGCTTTGAAAGCCCAAAATCTGTATGCACAAGCAGCGAAGCCAGCGGTGCCTGCGTATCCGCACGCTCTTGCGGTGGCGGCATGTAGCTGCAGGCACGACAGCGCCTGCACACCAATCGGTTTGCGCAAGTCGAATGGCGCTACTGAAAGTCAGTGTCCTCTTGGCTTCTGTGACATGTTCAAGCCATGTAACATAATGTACCGCTACTACTATATGCGCAGAAAAAACCAAGGACACTTCTATGCGTCGCGGAAAAGAATGTCGTTAATCGTCAATCAGGGAAAATTACTCGCCATAACCATCCGGCTACACAAAGGCAGCATGTGTGTACATACACGCAGTTCTCTGTATAAATGTTCAAAGCAACCCCGATATCATTTTTCCGCGCGTTTCAGTTTTAAGAGTGTCAGCTCTTACTACTTACGTTTGTCAAGGACACGTCTGTCTGCAGGGAAGGTCAAATTAGCCAAGACAGTTACCACACTATATCACATAGCAACAGCGGGCGCGTAGAGCCTCAGTTGTCACAGGTACCTTCGATCCGTTTTACATATGCCAGTATAGCGGCTATCGAAGTGGAACCCCGGGGACCCCCATTTGCATCAAATTTGGGGGCCGCCCGTTTGACGCATAACGATCGAAGTGGTGTCATTTGACTTGTCATGTTCCTGAGGATAAAATAAATATTTAGATGAAGCCCAAAATATGTGCGGGATTCGCACCGACGACCTTTTCGCCCCAAACCGTGCATTCCGGGGACTTCCAGACAGCCATAAGGCCTAATCGTTTGTCGCAGAGAGTTCCAGATGCAGTCAAACAATTCATCTTGTTGTAATGCACACGTTTATAAAATTCGTTAACTGATATATAAGGAGGAAACATACCGGATATAGCGAAGGTGGCTGTAAATCGCAATAGTAGTGCAAAAACTTTGAAGTAAATGACGCTGCTTGTATCTCAGAACGAATGTTTCCGAAACGAAATGCCCTCAGATGTTTGTATTTTGTCTTCACGTTTGCTGAGCACCCCGATCTAGCACCCCGATCTAAACACTTGAAGCTCTCGTAGCTAACGCTCTTAAGTCCAACGCTGATGCAGTGTTGGCGGAGAATTTGTTTTAGCGGCAGTGACGTGGTGCTTATCATAAAATAGCAAAAAAAAATACTTTACGATGTCGTTCATTGCCTTCACTGAAAATTTCATGACGGTGACACGAAAATGTCGCTAAATATAGACAGCAGCGTATGCAGCCGAAGGTGAAATGCGGCGGCCGGCAAGTTTGTACCGATTTGATTCTCGGTCGAAATGAGAATAAAGTCTTGGGACTGACATCAACCGCGCGCTTTAAAGAGTTTCGCCTGCTTTGACAGTCTAGCTCCTGTGCACCCGCGCTCGGTCCTCTAAACTGCTCTGGTCCCAGTGTGACTGTGTGCTATGACAATCTGAGCGAAAAGGAGGATGTCTGGGGGTTTTGATGTGCACCACGGCTATACAGTTGAGCGACATGATAACGTACGGGCGCGGCATGCCAGCCTGAATACCGGCCGCCAGCGTCAGAAAAATGCGACAGTAATGTTTGTTCAAGTCCATACTAAGCCGTCGGATGAAGTATCGTTGGCCAATATCGAGTCGTTGGTAGAAGCGATAACAGGAATACAAACAAATGTCTCACCACGGCGCCTTTAATTGCTGCTGCTCAATCGCGGCTCCCCTGGCCTCAGCTGGCTCCGCTCCTGAAGGTGTCGCGGAAACCGAGCATATCTTTGTTTTACTATGAGACGAGATTCACAGTAAAACGATGACGAGAGCAGCACCTCAGCGCTAGCCAGTTTCGAAGTGCACTCAGCTGCTGCATCGATGCGAAACCGGCTAGGCTTAGCGACGACTAGGGCAGCCAGGGGGTAGCGCGTAGTTCATTGCCCGGCGCGCCCACGGGCGGCGTCGTTCCCGAAAGCTCGCCTCGCTCACTCCCGCTGGCTCACTGATTGGCTCAACAGCTTGCGACCTTCACTCGGAAGGCTGGAAAATCGAGAAGCGAGCGACTGGCTCTGCGACTGAGCGATACTTTATGCCCACGCTTGCACTACTGGTGAACAACCTTTAACGCACATATGCTTGGAGTTGAGTTTCCTGTGTCGACTGTGCCAGTTGCGATCCTGTCTCGACTGCGCCAGTTGAATTTCCGCCTTCAGGTGGCGATGTGAGGAAACTACTTGAAGATGAAATCGGGGTTTCTTGATGACCCGGTGGTTCTACTCGCAAACATTCAGATTACTCAAGGAAAGGAGAAGGTTAACTATTTATTTACAACATAGGTAAAAAAACGAGAAGAAACAAAGCAAGGAGAAAACTATTTACATGACTAAATCGTGGATCAGACGAATTCAGCCCCCGCTCAACCCAGAGCGCTTGGTTTTAAACCCTCTGTCTCCGCCCTTAGCGGGGACAGCAACCAATAAGATAACCAACGACCCATCTCGCCAATCAGTGGTTAGGGAAAGGAAAATAAGGTCCGCCCACTGATCAGAGATTGGGGAAAAAGGTCTGATTAAAACATTTGGGAAGGAGGTTTCAAATAACTACACAAACAACACAAATGCGACTTCCGTTCCCACGCCACCCACGGCACCACAGACGCTAGAAACATGTGCCGACGAGGTGATGACTCAGGTTGTTGACAGCAACAAAGAGAACACAGTCGTTAAGGGAAGTAGACAGTCGTTACAGGAATAGTGGGCTTACGAATGCGACTTCCGTTCCCACGCCACCCACGGCACCACAGACGCTAGAAACATGTGCCGACGAGGCGATGACTCAGGTTGTTGACAGCAACAAAGAGAAGACAGTCGTTAAGGGAAGTAGACAGTCGTTACAGGAATAGTGGGCTTCCGGTCACTCGGCTAATACCTCGTGCGCCCCCGAAGCCTCGTCAACCCCTTAACAACCACATGTCGTCAGCTGTACTTGGTTCGCGTTTTTCCCGGCGGGTCATCCCCGTGACGGCGCGGCGTAAACGAGGACCCCCGCCGCACGAAGGGGAGGCAGGGACTGGACGGGCCCCTTTGTTAGGGACTTTCGGCCCCGCTGGAGCGGCGTTCCTTTGCGAACACAAGATCAAAGAGTTCGCGGAAAGGTCAGCGAACTCCACACTTGGGTTATCGGCTGCTTTGCGGCGAGTCTTGGTTAAGATCGTCCGCGACGCCATCGTCACCGTCCGTGACGCACAGGCTGAGAACTTCATTTCCAGTACGTGCCGAAACAACTCGTATTTTTCGTAACGATACGAGCTCGAAAACGCGCCTGCTTCGATGCGCTAGTGCGCTCTTGCCTGTTAAACTACACGCGATCAGGATGCGGCGAGTGCTAGCCACTGTTGCATATTAGCTAAAGTGAGACGCAAGTATCGACGTAGTTTCGTAACGCAGTTGATATCAAAGCACTCCGCTTCTACTGGTCACCGATTAAGCTGTTAAGTTTCATGATCTCCGATGAGCGTGCCAGTGTCGCGCAAATTAATGCATCGCAGCTACTCTCCATAGTGCCAATTGCGTTCAACTTATCCACGATATTCGCCAGCTTGAGATACGGCGCTTTTCTTCTCTCTCTTGGTCGCAACTTAGTGATTTTATCTGGCATCAAACGAAATTGCATTCTGTCAGCACCGTCGTCTGCTCCGTCGTCTGCTAGGGCATCCGGGTCGCTTCAGGGGATCACAGGATCGCAGCTTCTACAAACGACATGCCAGAAAAAGTAACTGAAAGCGCTTTAGTATTCTTAAATAATCTAAAAATAATTTAAAATAAATGCAGTGTCTTTGTTGTGAAGATAATATAAGTATTCATGGTTTAAAAAACAAATTTTTTTGTCGGTTGCAATTTTTCACCGACACGAAAGCGCAGCCGTCGGCGCCATTGCAGCGCAACCGACACGTCGTGTTTTGAATTATTTGCCTCTTTGAGGCATTGCTTGAGTACTTGTACGGCGGACACGTGTGAAGAACTCATTCAATAGGAAGGTGAGCAGGAGTGTGTTTTGGAAGCCAACGACCAGGATTTCGGCCTGTCAACATTGGCGAGTTTCAACGGGTAAGCCATGAAGAGTGCTGCGACGTCTTTTCATCTGTTAGGGGAACGAAGACTCCTGCGCGGTTTTACTAAGCCTGGATGAATCGCATGGCTGGTGAGTCCCGCTCTGCGTTTCTTTGCTAATGATCTGTATTCACACGCGCTATTTGTATGCGGCTATATAGGGATGTGAGTGGAGGCAGTCCGCCTGTGGTTGCCGCAGCTATAATGCGGCGCCAAAAAAGCAGGGCCTATATCCTGCATGACAAGTGTTGTTCTCATTGTCTTTATGTGCATTTATTACTCGCGTGCCGTGGTAAATAAAAATGGCACCAGATATCACAACAGAGATACGCTTTCGCTTGCTAGCGCTTCGACACTCGGTGCAAAAGCATGGATTTGCACTGCGTAGAAGACGATGAGCGAGAAGTGCCGCGCGGCGGAGCGCTCGCGCTAGGCCAGCTGCGATCAGACAACGCACTATTTGGCTCAGGGTTAGTACTCATCGGATTAGTGCTTGTGCCTTAATATGCGTCATACTAAATTTCGAGACAGTAATCGCATGCGAAAGGCTAATTCATATTCATCGCCTTGTCATTTGTAAACTTGTCTGTGCTTCCCCAGTGGAACAGGATTTGAAGCAGTGTTATGTCAAAGTTAGATCAATCTTGCGTCTCCTGAGCTGTAAACGTTGATGCTTCCTCTCCTGAGCACTGCGAGCTGTCGGATATGCAACTGCACAATTATTTAGGATTTCTACCTTTTTGCTATATCCCTCGCTTTTGTGGCCCGTATTCAAGTCGTTCGCCATTGTCGATGGTTTTTTTGTTACTGATTTTCGCTTTGCTATTTATTCTTGGTTGCGTGCCATCAGCTGTGGTGCCGGCGATTCTCCGAGCTCGGAACTCTTCCCAGGCACGGGATCCTACCTACAGACCTCCCTTCGCCGCACTCACGAGTGTTCTTTGGTATTTTTTTGTTTCTCTTGCCTTTACTTGCATTGCCAGTCGACAAATTTGAGCAGCTTTTAATTGTATGCAGATTTGCTAAATGCGCTAGCAATTTTTCTATGATGCCAAGCTGTGCTGTGAGATATCAAGCTTCTTGCTAGTGAAGGCATGCTTTTTTCCATTCTCTCTTCTCATTTAACCAAGGCAGACTGGTTGCAACTTTCAATCTAATACCTAGACATTGGTGCAAGGCACCATGATAGGAATTAATGAAAACCTGCACATCCTATAATCAAATTGGCGTGCGGTATTTCAGCCAGCTCATCTTTCAGTGTGGTTATAACAGTCGTTGTGACTCTTCTCAAAGAATGTAAATGGGTGCATTACATAAAATCTGTTCATTTGTTTTGTCATGGGCTAGCTCATTGGTTTTTTATTTACATATATTACGTCTAAGTTTAGTTTTTAAAGCAGTAGACGATTTCCTCTCTTTTCATTCATGACATGGCTACAGCCACTGACAGCTGTTGCTCTGGATGTATTTATTTGCAGTTGCCAGCGGCCAGCATCTATTGGGCCATGCGTGCTTCCTGCCTTCGGCTGTGTCATCCCTCCTGATCCGTTCATGGTAATTCTTTTTCAGTGATGCATATCTTAGCTGCCTGTTTAGAAAAATATTTTCAATATAGGCTTGCAGCTAGGTTTAGAAATGCATGAAACTCTACATGCACTTCACAGCAGTACCTCCGCTTATAATTACCGGAACTGTAGACTTGTACAAAATATAGTCGCTGATGTAGCTCTTGACGCAGCTGCTGTTAACATAAACGTGCTTTGACATTGCACACCTGTTGCCTGGTATGCATATGTGTCCTCGAAAAGGACCTATATGTTCATTTATCCCTTTAAAAACATTGTGCTCTACAATGATGGTTTACCAGTATTTCTGACAAAGAGACCAAATTGTCAGTCAGTAATGTAACATTGCACGATGACACCAATCCTTGTATGGTATAGCATCCTTGCGATGCACTAGGCAAGCTGCTGTCAGCACAGATTTATTGCTGGTTTATTGCCATAGCATATGGTTATACTGCACAGTTTGTACCTCTACCTTCTTAAAGCTGTATACTTGAAAAATTTAAAATTAGTTGAAGGAAAATTCAAGGAAATGTAACAGTAACTGTCTCACATTTTGGTGGACACTTGAACCGTGATATAAGGGAGGGATATAGAAGGGAAGTAATGAAGAGCTGATGCCCATGTTAGATGCCCCTCTTTAGTTAAACATACCTCGCAATTAACACATTTGGTGCAAAACAAACATGGGACTCGCATGCTCACAAGCACCCTCATGTCAGTAAAACAAAGTGCCAATGTTGCCATACTTTAGAGCTTTGCTCCTAAAAGCGCAGCTGACTGCTGCTCAAAGTTGAGAGCAAAAATATGTCTACTTTTCCTCATGTGCAGTCTGCGGTGCTGGTGCCATTTGCAATGGTGATTGACATTGAGTTGCATGAGGCTCAGTCTGTTCCTGGAGTTAGTGATTTTGTCTGTCGTGTGAATGTGCTGTTAAAATTAGTGCAGAACAATGGTTCTCTAGTTCATTTTAGGTAACTGTCTCCTGTGCCACATGCTACCACCCTTTTTCCTCAAATTTCCTAATCTCATTTAGCCACCTGATTGCCACCCATTCATGCATTCACCTACTCTTGGAATCCTCCCAGTGTTTTAGTGTGGTATTGCTTATATCTTCTCTGCATTACACATGCACTGCACTTCCTCTTTTTTTTTATTTAGTCAAGATATCTCTGTTCCTGTTTCTTGCATAAGCATAAGAGGCGACTCAAGTGCACCATCTGGGCTTGTGATGCAATGTGTAGGGTGCTTCGTTTTTGGGTAAAACCTGGTTTCTTCCTACTGTTGCACCAAAAAAGATTCTTAAAGATCAGGTTCAACCCAATTTCTGTGCAAATGTGCCTGTAAGAAAGTGTGGTTTGAAGGTGCACAAACGCGAAGAACTGCTGGAGTGTAGTGGATGTCACATAATTCTTCTGACAGATTTTTTAAACAATTCTGGTTATTTTATTTCTCTTTTAATGTTTATTGTTTATCGGTTGCTTATAATTTTTGGATAAACTGAAAACTACATGTACTAACTGGTATTTCATTCCAATAATTATACCCATTATTATGAAGCTGTGTTGGAAGGTAGGTGTGCATTTAGTATGCATGCTTTGAATTTCAGTGATTGTTTCTGCAATGCAAAATGGAGGACAGGTCTCTGCTGTGCGAGTTTTTTGCAATGGAGTGAAAGTAGCTGGAGAAGCATTTCCTACTGTGTCACCCAGCCAAAAGTTCTCCCACAGACCACTGAGCTTCTGAATACCTATGGCTTAAAGCTCGAAGCTCTAGTTGCACTTTCCGAGGTTTTCTGCATTAACGAGTGCAAGCCCAAGGGCTCAGAGCTAACAAGCATTTGAAACCATAGAGCTATACACAGAAGTGCTGGGGCCGTGCAGCAAGTCAGTGTGAATTAGGTCGCGATAAACATGGTTTACTGTAGAAAGCTAGTGTGAAAAAATAGTTGCGCTCACAGAAACCGCTGTTTCTTTCTTAGTCGGTCATTGAAACAAAGCAATGCATGTAAAATTTTATATCTCACTGATCCCTCAAATTTTTTCCAGCTAAAGACCAAGACTTGCATGGAAGTTGTACAAGCCACCAAGTTGCGTGTGATTTTTGCCAGGGACCTGGAGCAGGCTAGGAAATTAGTGGATGGCCAGTGGTATTCACTCAGTAAGGCAAGCTTTTTCTGTAAGTACAGTTTTTGGCATGGCATTGCTTAGGAACGCATGCACTAATCTGACTACTCTATGCCCGCCCATGCTTCAAGAATAATGAAGTACATGAAAAAAATTGATTGCCCAAAAAAAATTGCCGCTTCTGTTATGTTTTTTCAGGAAAGTATTTGCCATTTAAAGGGCTGTGAAAACCTTAAAAAGTATATGCTTGTGGCTTTTTTTTCAAAATTCTTCCACATCTATGTTGGCCTGACCTTGTAGCTTGTCTGCATGAGATTGGCTGCTACCTACAGTTTGCTTTTTTGTTGCTCCTTTATTGCCTGTCACAATCTTTACTTTGCGTGGCAGTGTCATGCAGTTTGGGAAGTAATCTGATCTTATTTCTGCATTGGCCTGTAGTGCAAGCTTTTGCATGTGGGGCAGGTTTATGGTGTCCTTTTGTTTGCTGTAACTGCAGTTTGGCCATGAGGGTTAGAGGTTTAGTCCTTTTTTTATTTTGATGCAGTGTCATATACTTCATGCATAAATTAATGAAGTAAGCACTATTTTTTGTAATAAATGAACATTCATTATAGCTGTGGCCATTATAAGTGCACTTGACTAAAAATGGCTTTCTTTTGGCATTCAGTATTACATCCTAAAACCAGCCAGAAGACACAAAACAGGAGAAGAGATGAGCACAAGATGAGGCTGGTCTAACAACTGAAATTTTATTGAAGTAAAGTGGCAAAAGAAGACCTGCAAAGAGATTCAAGCACGCAAGACCCCAAAGCAGTGAGAGGGCAAAAAATAACCGAAAGGCACTTACGTACTAGTAAACCATCTAAAAAACTAATTCCTTACAGTGAAGGTTTACCGACGGTTTAGCCAGGCACTTGTTTTTAGCCTTACTGATGTAGTAAGCCTCAACTATATCAGGACAGATTTATCACTTCCCTAAACCACTGATGTGCCGCAGAAATCAGGCGTGCAAAGAGAAAGGTCGTCCTCCGATTGCATTCACGAGATTGAACGTGCAGTGTCAGGTGAAAATTCGCCTTCCTCTCTATACAGTGAAAGTGCTCTCAGCCAGGCGCACATTCAGATATCTGCTTGTCTGCCCATAGTAGTTTCAGCTACGAGGCAGTCGAATGCAAAAAACCGGTTTACTTTTGCAAGTGGTGAACATTTTTTATCTGCCACTGTGCATAGCGGACGATTACCCGTAGTTGTATCAAGCCTAGTTTGAATGGAGAAGCAAAGGGCTCCTACCTTACTTTTAGCGGTCAAGACAACAGCAACATCATACTTTGGTGCAACTTTCTTGGGATGGTGCGAAATGGCGTGGAGGTAAGGTATAGAGCCCGTCTTTTTGTGCTGCTCAACTACGTCAGCATCATGTGAACGGTGTTCCGTTCCCTCGAGAGAGTAAAAACACACTCTGACAGGTGCGCAAGATGGGCAAGTGGGAACCCAGGTGCCGTTGGCTTGGAAACCTGCTCCGAGAATGCATTCTAAACACTGTGATGGCATGACTTCCATAAAGCAGTCGTGATGCATGTGATTGCCAACCTGTCCTTCACCACCCTCGAGTGGTTCAACTCGTAGCTAAGAGGCTTCCTGATCTTGGGCTTTGGCGCCAACATATGTGGTCGTCCGCAAAGCGCAGGTCTAAGTCAAGAAGCTACAAACGGTTATGCTTAGTGAAATTCAGACCTAAAAGATAGGCTTTGACCACATGCCTAAAGATTTCTAAAACGTCTTGTGCCAACTTATCTGAGCCCTCCTTGTGCAAAAAAATTAGGTAGCTATCAACATAACGAAATGCTACTATGCCGAGGCCGTCCAAACAGGGCTTTGATGCGGTATCGACTCTGGACAGAAGAATGTCGCGGAGGAACAGTGCAACCTGGGACACTCTGCATATGCCTGATTTATGATGTAAATACCGCCTTGCCAACTCACAAAAGTGGAGTTCTGTGGAGTTCTAGTTTCTTGTGGACAGCAACCTGGGCAGGTGCTCTGCAGTGAGCATCGACATGGAGGGCCTGCACTATTCATTGTCACATGATAGACCTCTGAGGTATGTGCAAACTGCATCAGGGTGAACAATGAACATGCTTTTACAGATGATTGCGTGATTTCGGTTGCTGGCTTCTTGGGGCTGTTGTCCTTTTACTGCAAATCCGCATTTGTCAGTTGGCAGGGTGGTATTTACACGCAGGTCGTACCTTTGCTCAGCAACATTTTTTTGTCTAAAGTCAATAAGGCATTAGAGCCCTGTTTGGAAGACCTTGGCATAGTAGCATTTCGTTATGTTCATGACTGTAATTTTTCTGCACATAGAAGGCTCAGATAAGTTGGCACAAGATGTTTTAGGAGTCTTTAAGGCATGCGGTCAAGGCCTGTCTTTTACATCAGAATTGTCTAAGCAGAACCGTTAGCAGTTTCTTGATGCAGACTTGCACTTTGCGGACGAATATGTTTGTCGGGGCTACAGCTAAAGATCGGGGAAGGCTCTTTTTAGCTACGAGTCGGACCACTCGTTGTTGGGGAAGGATGGTGAAGAGGTGTATTTGTCGCTGGTTAAGGTCAGTAAAGATGGAAACACTTGATGGGTGTGCAATCGTGTGCATGACATCAGCTTTAGATAAGTCATGCCATCACTGCTGAGGATGCATTCTTGTAGCAGGTTTCCAAGCAGCTGGGTTTCCACTTGCCCATCTCAACAACCTGTCATAGTATGTTTTCACTCGCTCAAGGGTAAGGAGCACATAATCCGATGATGCTGATACACCTTACCTCCACAGTATTTCACAGTCTCAAGAAAGTCGCGGGAAAGCGTAATGCTGCTGTTGTCTTAACAGCGAAGTGCAAGACAGGAGGCCTTTACGCCGCCATTAAAAAGGCTTGATAAAACTGGGTACTTGTCCACAATGGACTGTGTCACAAAAAAAGGTTCACCACTTGCACAAGTAATGGAGTTTATTGCGTTCCACTGCCTTATGGCTGCAACTAATATGGGCAGACAGGCAGATATTTGAATTTGCACTTGACTGAGCACTTTCACTCTATAGGGGGAAGGCAAATTCTAATCTGGCACTGTATGCTCAATCTTGTGAATGCAAATCTGAGGATGACATGTCTCTTTGCACGCCTAATTTCCACGACACATCAGTGGTTTATGGAAGGGATAAATCTGTCGGTAGATAGTTGAGGCTTACTACATCGGTAAGGCTAAGGACACGTGTGGCTAAGCCATCGGAAAACCTTCACCGTAAGGAATTTGCTTTTTTAGATGATTCATTAGTATGCCAGTGACTTTTGATTGCACTTCGCCCTTTCACTGCTTTGGGTTATTGTGTCCTTGTATCTCTTCGCGGGTCTCCTTTTGCGGCTTTCCTTCAATGATGCCGCCGCAGTGGCTCAGTGGTTATGGCGCTCGGCTGCTGTCCCAAAAGACGCAGGTTCGATCCTGGCCGCACCAGTCAAATTTCAATGGAGGCAAAATTTTAGAGGCCCGTGTACTCTGCGTTGTCAGTGCACGCTAATGAACCCCAGGTGGTCGAAATTTCTGGAGCCCTCCACTACGGCGTCCCTCATAGCCCGAGTCGCTTTGGGACGTTAAACCCTCACAAATCAAATAATCAAAATCTTCAATTAAATTTTTGTTAGTCCCGCCTCTTGAGCTCATGTCTTCTTGTGTGTTCTGGCTGGTCTTAAGGTGAGTCAGTACCAACTCGGCCAGTCATAAGCCTTGTTCAGTATTACAACATTTTGAATAAAGTGAGAAGTTTACTAGGCTATGTTGCCGGGGATCGTGTCCGCAGCAGTTGTGGGCAACTCAGAAGAGATAGCGTCATATGATTGGTTGTGTAATTGGCAGAGGATGATGTGAGGATGCTGCTCGAAAAGAAAATTTCATAATCGGATAATTATTTACAGCCAAAAATGTCCAAAAAGTGGCTGGGCCAGAGAAAAAGTGCCGCGAAATTTGAAAACGCTGAAAGTAGGTGGAGCTACAGCGTAGTGCCAAGTTTGAAAAACTGGAAGTATGGACAAAGCCAAAGCTTGGCGCCAAGTTTGAAAACTCGAAATGAGCAATCACGTGACCAGTGATAAGTGTCCTATACTTAACCAGGTGATAGGAAAAAGAATGGTAAATTAGAGGCAATTAGGTAATTATTGAGAAGCGAAAGGCAATGAACGCGTGATTAGACTGGGCGGGTATTCAGTGAGTGGGCAGGAACGATCCGTGGAGGGAAATTTGAAAACTTGAAATCGTTGCTGGGATGAAATTAGGGTAAAATAAGAGTTAATTGATAACCAATCAAGTCAACGAGAAAACAACCATGGCGCCAAATTTGAAAGGCGACCAGTGTCAAGGAAGCATCAACGCTTTCACATTTTTTTTGCACAGGTAGCAGGGGTGATCTCTATTTTTTGTTTTTTTCAGCGAAGACAAAAACCATTTTTCTTGGCTCATGGGCGATGTATCTAGGAACCTGCGGCTAGGACAACGCTGGACAGCATGCATCAGCAAGCTCGAAAAAAAAGCACGAAACAGTAAATAAATATTGATCATTTTCATTTCAATTCTAGTGGTTTTGTGCACGAATTACTCTGGAATGCACCAAGCTTGTGTTAATTGACAGGCGGCCATTAACAAGCTGTGCATTTTTGTGCATAGCCTACTCCAGAACACAAATCCTGTGTTAATTGACAGGTGACAGTAACGACTGTTACACAGTGTACGAGCACTACACAAGACATACTACAGAAGACAACGCAAACTACAGAAGACAAGACAGACTACAGAAGACAAGACAGACTACAGAAGACAAGACAGACTACAGAAGACAAGACAGACTACAAAGAGAGGACAAACTACAGAAGACAGACTATAAAAGACAAGACAGACTACAGAAGACAGGACTACAAAAGACAAGGCAGACTACAGAAGACAAGACAGACTACACAAGACATGCCCAAAATACGACAAGCCTACAGACTACAGAAATGTTCTGTCTTAGAATCCTGTAGTGCGTTTTGACTGGGCAGTTTCTTCATTCTGGGTTTTCTTTATACATCCATCCGTGTAAAACGAAGCGATTGCTTCTAGACAGTCTGGGGATTTCTCTCGCGCATAAACTTTCCTTGCGCGATGAGCAAAGTACGAGCTATTCGCATCTCCGGTTCGGAACGCACTTGATAGTGTCCCGGGGTGTAATTCTTGTACACGTGTGACGACCGACGTGAACCACAGCCTAACGCACACAGTGCACGACATTCCGAACCCGTCCTGCATGAGGTGCTTCGCAAGGTAGGCGTCGGCCCCGGCAGTAGGCGATTGTTCTTGCACACCACGTAGCCTAAATGAACGCATATATTCGAGCCTCGTCTCTTTTCCTCGGCTGTTTCGCGGTGCCATCGCCAGACGGCCTCACGCATCTGTTGAAGGCGCATCGTCATTCGCTCCGTATTGGCGGCGGTCGGCGGTTGCACGCTGACGTCTTCTATCGTTCAGCTCCTGTTCTGTGGGTGTTGTTGTTGTTGTGTGGGTGCTGATCGCTTGCGAGGCCCCATCTCGTCTTTTTCATTCTTTTGACTGTGAAGTGGTATCTCGGCGCAGATCAACCTAGGGGCAGGCAACTTGAGTATAATCGAGATGGCAGACAGGAACACCCCCTAAGGTCGGTGCTTTTGCCACTACTGTTCAGCATCGCGATGATGGGACAGCCAGTAGGACTGTACAAGATATGCGGGCTCAAGCATGCCATTTATGCGAATGATATTACCACCAGGATAAGGGGCAACCACTTTCAGGTGCTCCAGGAGCGCCTGAAGATGGCGACCGAAATGGTAGAAACATACGTGAAGGAGTGTGGACTCAGATGGACAACAAACCAATCAGTGCTACTGACCTTCTGGAAAAGAGTGCGGGACTTTACGCAGGCACTACTAAACATAGAGATCGAAGGGAAGTCATCAAGGAAGTGCAAGGCACTAATATTTTGGGACTAACGATACACAGGAAAAACAACGGGGCAGCTATCAGGAAACTTGCTGAGATCACGGATCATGTCACGCGTATGATCGGCAGAGTCACAAACAGAAGGAAAGGAGTGGAGGATAAGGACTCAATCAAGCTGGTCCAGGCTTTCGTCGTCAGGATATTCTATGCGGCTCGCTTCTGAGAGTTAAAGAAATCGGACAACGAAAAACTAGACGTCATCAATAGGAAAGCGTCATTGGACGCCATCATTAGGAGTGCGTCCACGGACAGGCTACTACGGCTAGGATTCCACAGCTCTACAGACGAGCTCATCGAAGCCCATTAAATCACACAACTCATGAGGCTATCATGTAGCAGAATAGACAGGAGCGTACTTTAACGCATGGGAATCAACCCGCTACCAACCAGGCGGGACAAAGTCAGCCTGCCGAAATAGGCACAAGAAGGCATCGAGGAAGCGCCTATACTAAGGAATATGTACCTAGCTGCACATCACAAATGCCGACGCCAGGCCCGAGCAAAAGCAGTTCGCAAGGCTTGGGAAAGCAAAAACGGCACAAGATACGCGGCGGAGCCCCTAAAGGGGGTCGTGACCATTGGAGACAAAAATCTCAAGCGGAAGGTAATGAAGTGCACATCACTCAGCTGCATAGATGTAACAGCAGAAGGGGAGGCAGCTATAGCGCTGGCTGCGGAGACAGGGAACATGGCCAGTTTTGTCACAGATTCGCAACAGGCGTGCAGAAACGAAACGAGAAGAAAAGTAGGATAGCTGCCAGGATCATCTGAAGCCACGGAGACCCTGAAAGCTCACACAAGATCATATGGATTCCAGATCACGAAGCCGACCCAAGGAATGAGGGCACACACGCCATAGCCTGAGCACCTTTAGCCTAAACCCCTCATGATGTGTCGACAGGCGCAAAACCATCGGTAGCGTGCAACAACACATTCCATTAGAGATTGTGCAGGAAGTACCCGATTCCAGGGATCTGGACTAATTAAGAAAGTCAGAATCAGGCGACCACAGTCGAACTCATTCATTAAAACAAAAAGACAATCTAATGTACCCAGACGAATTTAGTGCGCAGTGCGCCTTCTGCGACGAGGAGGCGGACCTGCAGCATGTGATGCGGGCCTGCAAGAAAAGAAGAGCATTAGGGAGAGTTGAAAGCCCAAGCAAGGAGCGGTGGGAGGAACAGCTGTCCAGCTTGCAGCCTAAGGTCCAGCAGCAAGTGGCCGAAAGGGCCCACAGGGCAGAAGCCACCAATGGGCTCCTGAAATGAGGCGCCCACCGAGAGAAATCCTACCTTGTATGAAATAAATACATGTTAATCATCATCATCGTCTCAAGTACTTCGCCAAGCTACCACTGGCCGCTCGCTTGGTGTCCGCGCTCATTAGAGACGGTTGCATTGCGAAATGTGTTTCAGGTAGCTACAGAGTGCTTCGCATTAAAATCTCTTGTACAAAACTTCGGGAAAGTTCGGGAAACGCATAGAAATTTCTTTCTTCTAACTTCTTTAGTTTCACAGTTTTCATATATTGTTGTGTTTTATGTGGTTTCATGTTGTCTTCTACTCTCTTCTTTTTAAACGACAAACATTGAGGAGTTTTGCCACTTATTAGCTATGTTTCCTATGCGATGTTAGTACTTTTTGTTACCCCGCGTTACCCCGCGTTTTAAAATTCAGAAATATCCTACAAAACAAAGTTATTTTCTAGCCCTCATGGCGAAGCTGCGCGCTGCAGTGCTCAGCGCTTAGAGAGAATCCAGTACTGGCAGTACCGCGGACACATGTTGTTCAGCGAACATTTTCAATGGGCTATCCGTGGCTGCCGCCGCTTGCAGCCCGTTTTTCTTGACGACCTCCCTGACTTGCATATCAACCTCCTTCTCCCGGCACCCCGCGAGGAAACGCGTGCGTGTTTACCTCTCGCCCTTTTCCCCTCCTTCCTGGCACACGAGGGGCCCTTCACATTACTATCCCTTCAATCCTCCCCCCCTCCCCCCTCTCAACGCGGCGCCTCGTCACAGAGAGGTTAATGCCCGCGCCGCATACCGCCTTTACCCCATCGTCCGAATGAACGAAATTCTTTTCTCTTGACATTGCGAGCTTCATGAGGCTTCTGTGTTCTGTCCACCCTCTGCCCGTTTCTCACGGCTTGCCGCGACCCACTGTAACCTCTAGTTCGGTTGACTGCCGGAGCATACAGCCCTTCGAACCCGGTTTTTCCCTTCTGCAGTTGATTTTTTTTAATAGGTATCGCCAACCATTTGGGGACATCTGGTTGATACGTGAGTACGTTTCTTGTATATTTATTTTAATTTTTGTAGGTATTGCTTCGCACGTACATTAACTCGAGACCAGCAGTCTGCAGAATAGTTAGCTCTCGCAACACTTTCAGCAACCTTTAAAATTGACTTCTTGAGCCACAATAAAACTTTTTATGGCATAGCATTCTCAGTAATGTAGCATATCAGAACAAAGCTAAGATGTGCTGACAGGTTGGTTAACAAATATAGCATAATTAACTTTTTCCCTATTACTGCTAGGCTCCTTAATTATTTAGAGGCGGTAAACTCACCTTCAGTGATATTCAAATCAGTTTTTAAAGTTTCAAAACGTGCTTACCCTCGGCGCTTCGGCCAACAACTTTTGGTTGTTTTTTTGTTATTTTGGCTGGAGAAGTTGCTTTGCCTATGAGCTGCTCGAAAGCGCACGTAATTTGGCGCCATGTAGACAAATATATTTGGGCCAGAGCGCCCAGGGTAACCGCGTTTTCGAAATTCAATATATGATATGTAAGCTACTTACGGTGGGCAACACGCCTCTCAGTAATTAGGAAGCTTAACAGTAGTAGTTAAAAGCTTACTTATCAATATTATATAGCGGCCTACCAATTAGCTGCTTTAAACATTGATTTAATGCATGACACCACTGTCAAATTTATGCCGAAAAAGCGCTCTTATAACTCATAAAGCCTACTTATTGCATAAAGTCAGATGAAACACCCTCTGTAGGTGAATTTTTTATGCCTACATTTTATCGCTTACTGCTCATGATTTTATTCAATTGCAGAAACCGATTGTTCTTTGCGCACATGTGGACGTTACATATCATTCAAGAAATTCTTCCTCGGGTGTGGCATTTCATTTAGATGGGATACAGCTGTCATGGGCCGCTTCACTTTTGCTCCTTTTCCTATTCACATCTTGAATGACAGCAAACCATTGGGTCCTTGTGCACCGGCGGACGTTGCATATAATTTTCGAGCTGTACATGTTCAGCGAAGTTCTCTCGAAGCAGAGAGTTTGTGCAATAGTCGTACGGTTGAAGTAGACTTTTGAAAGGAAACGAAAGTTTGAAAAATATTGACACAACAAATAATTTATTTTCAGCCGAACATTCAGAGACCAACGCGGTCCCTTCTGAAGGGTGACTGAAATGCGAGCCAGTAGCAGCAAGGTAAGGACTTCGCTTTCATTCTGTTAATACATGGCGAAGTAATCCCTCTCTAAGTGACGGCGGCTACGTTCACGTCGCGCCTTCGAGCGTGCTCGCGGCGACGCAGCTTCCGGTTTTCGTCGGGCGGCCGCCGGCGACCGAGGAGGGCACCATTCCTTCGGCCGGTATGTTCAGTCCCTGCCTCCCCAAGAGATGGAATGCGTAGGCTACAGCCGGCTGCCGTCTGTTTTTTTTTACTGTTCCCCCTTTGAACTTTTTTCTCTTATCTTCCTTTCTTTGGGGCATCTAATCTGTTTTCCCTTGCGTCCTTTTTTTTCGCGTCTAGTGTCCAGACACCAGCACAATCTGGCAAGGGGGTATTTTTTGGCCCCTTCATTCCTTTCTGACGCTTCCCCTCTGCCTCCAAACCCCGGATGCTTCGCTGGTCCATTAGGTGGCGGTAGAAAGCGGCTGCACGTTGAAACACGCTTTAGACACGCAGATGTTTTCGCAAAAAATGAGAAGGATCGCCCTGGTTCTTCAAGCTTGTTCCTTTTCCATTTTGTACTGTAAGACTTAACATACATCACCAACTAGCCGAGCACTTCTATTCTATTTTTGTGATCAAAATTGTCATTCAGAATTATTTGCTTCTTGTTTTCAGCGCCGGCAGCTCCTCCAGCTAGGGGTCCACAAGCTGCCAGTGGTTGCGGTTAGTGTAGGGAAGGCTTTTATGGGCCTTCCCCGACAAGCTCAAGTTCCGCAAGAAAGCCTTTATTTTGACAAGGCTCTGCAGAGGGGCCACAGGTGATATTTTTATTTCCGATCCTTACTGCATGCACTAGCTATCCTAGCTACTATTGTCTAAAATGCATTTTTCCAAATAACGTTTTCTTTTGCTGTTTTTATGTGCAGATGCCATCACAAAAAAGGAGCAAGACACTGTGTAGGTTGTCCCCGCATACACTGGCAGGCAGCCGTACGCAGCTCTTCACTGAGGTAGGCGGCCGCAAAAAGCTCATGGCTGAGGTGCTAGCTGCCTGGGATTGCACCGGGGCCTGCCCCGATTGCAGCCGCTCCCTCGAACCCGGGCCCTGCTACAGCAGCGGAGTCTTTGACGAGGCGGTCGAGCCCTGATGAGACCCTACAGGGCTAATTATTCGCTTCCATGCAGCCTCCATTGCCCGCTAGACCTGCGGCTCTTTGTTATGTTTTTAATAAATGTTCAAACATTACACTTCATTGCCGGTTTGCTCATTTTCAGTGCATTTAACAATAGAATGTGGCATTTGCGAACTCGCTGCATAGACAATGGTTGTCAAAATGAAACATTCGTCATAGATGAATTTTACAATGCGAAGCACAGAATGCTCGGTAAGCAGTGTCGGGAAACTAATAATGGGACTGCAAGTCAGTGTACCCGGATGCAATGCGGTGAACGACCAGTGGGTGTACATGGGTGGGACGCATTCACTAGCCAGTGAGTGGCTTGATGCCTTCGGCGAAAACAAGTGCATTAGCTTGGGTGGGATATAGTGGGTAGCCAGCGAGTGTCACTGGACGCCTGTGATAAACAGCGGATAAGCTTGGGCCGGAAATACTGGATAGCCGCTGGGTTGGGCCGGCTGCCTATGATATATACGCCAATAAGGAATCTTGGATGACTAATATCGAATAGCCAAGGAATGCCATTCAAGTCAATCAAGAACTTTGTATGCCATTACTGGCTTCTGATTGGAAAGCCAGTGGGGTGCACTGGCTCTAACATTGGGTCGGGTAGCGCCCCAGTCAGATGCCATTATAGCCCTTTATTGGAGCCAATTTTACCCGGTATTCGACCAGTTCAGGACCATTACCGGCGTGCTGCTTGGGTTCACACCGCATAGAATTTCGCCTTCATCGAAATACGACCGCCGCGGCCGGATCGAACCCGCGTCTCTTGGGTTAGCAGCCGAACTCCATAACCACTGAGCCATTGTGGCGGCCATATCTAAAAAAAAATTTCAAAAATACGGTTGCAGCATTACTTTATTTTAAATTATTCTCCGCCGACGATCTAAGCAACATTACACAGATTCCAACGCCCAAAGCTTCAAGTAGGACTCCAAAGGTCAGTATGTATTCACCACGACCCACTTTAACGAGGGCGACATGCCCCCTTCCCTCAGCCTCATGTAGCAGCACGCGTTGCTGCTATTATCACGTCATTGCTCCTTAAGGATCACCCGTGCTGGGAGAGGGCGCCGAAAGTTGTGTCCGATTCGGCGGCTGCCACGCAGAGCACGAAGACAGGATTAGAGTTCAAGAAGGGAAGTAATGCGAAGGCTTTGTTCAACCCGGCACCACTGCTAGAAAATTTTCTTAATGTCGCCTGGAAAAAATTTTTTGGACCACGCATGTGGCTTTACATGCTGAAAAAAAAGCAGCGCATGAAAAAGGATGAGACGACAAACACACCGCGCTTGTGTCAGTGCTTCTCATCCTCATTTTTCGCACTCTCACCCTGTCCGCTAAATCACCATCAACCAACTGGTCCCCAGTTTCTCTACTGGGTGTCTTCGAAATTTTATTGAAAAACAGCTTCGCGATGCAGCCGGACAATTATGAACACGATGAGGCACGAGTGCTAAACAAAATATATCCAATGACCGAGTGAGATTCAACTGCGGTACCAAGATTTAAGGAACAAAAACGTTTAACCCGCTTTCTTTATTCATATTGTTTTATCGCTAGGACATGTAACAATGCGAAACGAACGTTAAAGGCGAAAATTCGAGAAAATGTCAAAGGACTAATCAAGCAGGCCTCGCCGAAGGGTGCAATTCCGTTCCAAGCACTAATTTCTGTGAACGTAATTTACATGTCCTTGCATTTCTGAATGAAACGGCGTTTTGTTCCCAAAGCCGACTTGCACCGGGGCGTGCCATCAACGGACTCCGCCACTAAACGCGCTGTGTGCGTAAGGTGCAGAAATCAGCCGGCATGGGCAGCGAGTCCTCCTCGATGATGTCGCAAAGGATGGCCAGAGATTCCTCGGCGTACAGCATGCCCCACACGTTAGGACCGCGAACAAACTCGGTCACCGTTAGCTCGAGAAACCGGAGCTTGAGGAAGAAAGGCCACACCACGGAACGGAGGCCAGCTGGCTCTCCGCCAACCTTCCCTCTCTCGAGACACTGCCTGCGGCCGCAGGCGTGGACGGCTTGCAGCACCTACATCTCGGGTGCATTGTGCACGTTGTCGAGAATGTAGTTCACGGTGTAGTGCAAGCAGGATTCGAACGTCTTCGACGCGAGAACGAAGAGACCATTGTTGTGGAGGACGGCCTTGCCGCACCCGTCCACGCCGTCTTCGCCCATCGTCAGGATGTAGTCCAGAAACGGACATACGTCATCGGGCTCCATATAGCGCTCCACGTATGCGACGCACCTGGCTGCCAATTCAGGCACCATGTATTTGACTGCAGCGCTGCGGGTGCAGATCGCCTGGTGAACGCTTTCCACCTCGAACTGTCCACTGTAGATGTACCTGCGTCGCAGAGCAGGTGAGCATAATAGGGCCCGTTGTCGTCATTACAAAGGCAAAAGTGTATCAAAATCGTCCCACTTTATTCTTATTTGAATGAGAAGCGGGAAATGCTTCCTGTAGTCTAATGAGATACAACACAAAGGCAAAGCTCTGGTTGTGGGCATTAATGGTTTCTGGGTGGCAGGGTACCGTAATAAGCACGCTATGGATTTAGCGTTTTTACAAGCAGGCCGTTCGCCCAAACGTCGTTCTCTTGATTAATTATCATCGCCAAGGAAAAAGACCTTTCCAATAAGTAATCCTTTAACCAAGCTATGAATGCGACATTTGCTGGTTGGAACCTGCATGGACTAGGACACGGCAAAAATATAGGGCTGTTAATGGCAGTGTAATGGAGAACTTCATCACGTGACCTTACACAATTTAATAGAGAGGCCTGCGGGCGATCACAGCAGGGCCGTTAGAGAGAATAACCAAGCAGGCAGCGAGCTTAAGTCTCATAGAATCAGTACGGTAACTGTGGATGACTCCAGCGTGTGGGCCGTAGGCCAAGCAGGCTTGCAGGACTCAGGGTTCAGAGCCGTACTTCGCCTTGTTTGGCGCCTAACACACCGCACTGAGCCCTGATACTCTTCTCTTTCTGGGTATTTGCTATGTTTGGTTTCTTAGCTGACATTTCAAGTTTTGTTTTAGTGATAAAGTGTTAACTTATCGCAATCCCTTCTTTACTTGCATGTTAATTCAATGACCCCTCTACAAATGTCGTTAGAATAGACTGCAATAGAATCAAGCTTATATTTCTGCATGTAATACGAATTACAGGCCGTCAAGTGCTTTTGAGCAAAATACATAAATGAAGCGTGAGCGAGGGTAGGTTACCGTAGAAGCCCTTCAACGCCGTCCGGATGCAGGTCCGAGCGATCTTCTCTGGCGAAGTGCCCAAAAAACATGGCCCTGAAGACGTCGTTCTGAAGGGCCAGGATCATGCGATGCGCTTTGAAAGATGCGTGCTGTTCGGGAACGTGTTCCCAGTGTACGACTATTTCCACATCGGCAAGCTCCCGTGTACCGAGATATCTCCACAGCGAGAACTGCGAAAGAATAAATTAGGTTAGTTGGCTGCTGCAAAAGAGTCATAAATTGTGGGGTCTAACATACGAAACTGACACGTGGGCTATGAGGGACGCCGTATAGTGGCGGGCTCTGAATTAATGTAGACCAGACCGCCTGAATTTCTTACCTGCACTGACCCCGCACAGAGCAGGGGCGCCTTGTGCATTCAACTTCCATTCAAAATACGGCCGCCGCGGCCAGGATCGAACCCCCCTGCTCCATGGCACAAAACGAAGAGAGACTGATAAAAGCCGCGTGACGACGGCGATAAGAACATAAAAAGAATCATAAGTTTTGTTTGCAGCAATATGTATTTCCTATGAAGAGCCGCCGTTTAAAGCAGCAGCGATTCTCGATTCACTGCTCACTTAGGCATCAATACAATATCAACAATGAAGCAAGTGGTGTCAAAATGCAAACAAAACACGAAAAACGGAGCATGCGTGAAACTCAAACATCAAGGTATGACTCTCGGCATGAGTTTCAATTACGTCCGAGTCTTCAGGGCACTCTGCAAAAGCAAAATTGAGACCCAAGAAGGAGCCTTTAAAGGGACTGTTTAAAGCAGCCCGTGTCTGACGTGCTCATAGCGCTGTGTGCGGCACAATTTTTGTAGTGTCAGGGCTCTTGGGGATACATACATTGCAGTGGTAGATACTACGATGGGAGGGATAAATTAATGAAAAATATATTCCCCGACCCGTGTCGTTAAGTATAATGGGATTTACAATGTAGTAAAAGTCTATTGTGGCTGCCATAAAAATATTCAAAACTAATAGACGTCCACCTGCGCCGCTTTCCCACAAAAGCATCAACGCAATTATAGATGTTAATTAACATGTCTATAAGAGAAGACAATTACCCGCCGCAGTGGCTCAGTGGTTAGAGCGCTCGGCTACTGATCCGGAGTTCACGGGTTCGAACCCTACCGCGGCGGCTGCGTTTTTATGGAGGCAGAACGCTAAGGCGCCCGTGTGCCATGCGATGTCAGTGCACGTTAAAGATCCCCAGGTGGTCTAAATTATTCCGGAGCCCTCCACTACGGCACCTCTTTCTTCTTTTCTTCTTTCACTCCTCCCTTTATCCCGTCCCTTATGGAGCGGTTCAGGTGTCGAACGATATATGAGACAGATACAGCGCCATTACCTGTATGTGAAAATATAAACGAACAGAAGAAGATACGCGAGATAAACCACGCTTCCAGGCAGCGTTCCCGGGAAGACTCCCCTAATCTGCCCTGGGAAAAGATGGGCAAGATGCGATGCAGGGAAAGGAAATTTGTTTATCGGGAACTGGTTGTGGGAGCTGAAGAGGAGTGGGAACAGCGGGGGATTTCGTAATTCATGGCGATAGAGTCGAGCTCCTATTCAGGCCTCCCTAGAGGGTGAGCACCAGTTCTGCCGAATGTGCGGTTCATGGTCTCCAAGCGTACTTCTGTCGCTATTCAACGTCCTCCGGGATCTCTGACCCTCACACACTGAGAACGTAGGGAGGCACAACTGTCCTATAGTGGACAGTGGCTCTGCAACTGATCTATGGCCCTGTTTCATTGTCATTACGTCCCGATCAAACTCCTTGCGCCTTCCGGCGCGCATCTGCTAGCAGTCTGTAGTGCTTGAACGCGATGGCGTATCAGCGATTTTGATGGCCTATGCGTCAGACTTACCTCAGGCACTGTTTCTGTCTGAGCGCAGACAATGACGCGGGTAGAACTGGTCCAGTGCCAACAGTTGGTGCGTTTGTAGCATCTGTAGCACTGCATTGAAATTGAAAAAGAAGGCAGGAGTTTGACACGAGCCACGATTCCCGCGTGCTAAGGAAACACGTGTTGAAATCGTGCAAGCAAGTTCTGAGCCGTCCGGTAGGTGCCCTAGCCAGGCTAACGCCCATTCATGAAAAAAAAAAGAAATAGAGTAAATACATCGAGAACAATAGCAAATATATAAAACAAGTACATTCCACAAAGGGCACCATCACATCTGCAAGGCAGTGCTGTGCAGTCGTGAAGAGCCCTGTAATGAGCGCACGCGCTATATATGGACTGCCGGTCTACCATCCCACCTGGCCATGATGGCTACTAGATGGCGGCATCAGGCAAGGTCTACCCACTACTCTTAGCCAAAACCGTATAAGGCAGAGTAATTAGCATTAACATGCGAAAAAACTGCAATTAGCATAAACACAACTCATTCATTTTAGATATTATCCAGCGTTGCGTGCAGCCGCAGCACGAAAAAGAAACCATAAGGCTACTTGCTTTCGACATTCATTGGGCATGCCCAAATAAAGGAAGTGGCGATATATTACCGGAAGCCGGCAGAACCTCCAGAAAAACATTATGTCGGCAGTGCCGTCTACTTGGCTCGCTGTGATCACGTGACGAGCGCAGCCGCCCTAGTGAAGGATTGTTTTTTTAATACAGGACAAAAGTAGGACCCTCGACCACATAATTTTGGAGTGCCCATATTCTCCCGGAGCGGGCAAAATTATTGATAGTACATAAGCCTGGGAGACCCTGCTAAGAAGCCCGGACACTGAGCTCCAGCGCACCACCATCTATCCGGCGGAAGAGGCCGCTACCAGTCAAGGACTGCCAACCAGCCTCTAACCGCGGACGCGCAACTCCCCGTCTCGCAAAGCAGCGTGCCGGTGGCGGGGAGAAACGTCTTTTCTGATGGAAATAAAAGTTATTCAATCAATCAATCTCTGCTCTCGACACGTCCTGATGTCACCACATGAATGGCTGTAAAGAAAAAGCGACCGATTTTTCTGTATTCTATTTTTCAGAGTGGCAATCAATGTGATTCTTCATTGCGATTAGTGTTGTAATTGTGCGTCACTGCCGCTGTTCGATGGCCTAATCAAATTATCACACTTGATCCAGTCCATGAAAGCTTAACTCACTGACTTTATTTAGAGTAAGTAGAAAGCATCAATAGCCAACAACTGCACATCTCCCGGAGCGTTCTAGCAGTCAGCGGAGCTAGCTGCTCGTCGTTCGGCGTCCGGAGTACAACTGAACTCTCCCCACGCCGTCCAAAGCCCCTTCGAACCGCGGCACCTTTGGGAGGCGCCGGCACTCGCTCTCGCACAAAGAACTTCCGTTTTCGGTGGTCCTGCAAGGCTCTAATTGATTTCTTCAGAAGACCACAGTGCGAGCCTCCAAACGGGGAGAAACGTCTTTTCTGATGAAACTTAAAAGTTGTCCAATCAGTCAATCACTAACTCAATCAATCAATCAGGACAAATCAATATGCGTTTCCTCTGGAGCATTGTGAGATTAGTGGGGCAAGGTTTGATATCCGTCTGCCGGCCGCTTTTTGTGCAGGGTAGTCTACCAGAAAAACAACTGGAAAAAGATAATTCCGCCAGTCTCGTTTCATCGGCTGTGTGCTGTGATGTGACCAGAATCAGGCAATCGGGTCAAACTGCCGGCAAAGTTCCCTGCGGGATATTTTGCCGGCTGCTGGCACAGTCGTCTCGACCTTATTTAAACGCGCGCATTTTCCAATTGTGCTTCATTTCCCCAATTTTTCGTCCAGAAGTGAGACGAAACTTAAGTCACGCGATAAGGCAAACCGTTAAGTGATTCGTAGTACAAATACATTCGCATACGCAACACCCATGCGATACCAAACAAGGCGAAATAAAGGGTCAGGGGAAGGGAAAGCCGGTTACTCGTAGTATCCTGTAAGAAAGGGCAGCCTTTCCACCGACGCCGCACACGAGGGTACCAACGCCAAAAATTGGGGCATGAAACCGGCTAGCTGCCGTTCTGAAATTTTTTTTTCCTTTTCTTTCCTGATGAATAGGCCACGGGTATACACGTTAGCAGCAGAAAGGCGCCAACTGAAACAATCTACAGGCTTCGGCTTAGTCACAAGCGTAGAGCGCGATGAAGCAGAGACAGAATTTGATGGAAATTAAGGAAAGCAGGGTAGATATAACCGGCTTTACCGTAATCTAAAACTTCCATTTATGCCTAAAGAAAAACTGCTGACAAGGATTTCTTTTGTTCTTTTTCTTCATCGTGGCAGATGAGCTGCCGGCTTCCGAAATAGAGTACTACAATTCATACCAACGAAAACACCCTCCCTCAGGAATGGTTTCCAGCAAATTAAAAGATCGGGTGGTAATCAGCGATCAGCAGCGGGTGATTCAGTTTGCTTCCAACAAAGAGCCACGTTTTTGATCAGGCCTGTAGACATGTTCAATGAAAGAGCAGAGCATTGCGATCCTAACGCAGCAAAACGGCTGCAGCAGCAATTACGCTGACTTTAGCATGCGAGACGCAGGCAATGATTCGCGGCCTCATGCTTCCTGCTATGCACATTTATTTTACCTCGTGCAGTTTGCGAAATGCGAGAATTCACTGTCCTAGTGCGCACCGACATTCTGTACCATGCAGGTGACTCGAGAGCTTGTGGAATCTTTCCGCGTCTTAAAATCTAGTCATATATCAGCCATTTGTATATCGGCCTGTCTGTAACGGAGACAGGTTTCTTCGAAAAATCTAACGCGATTTGCGTGTTAGTGTTCCGCTCAAAATGCTTGCAGGTGGCGTGTGATTGTGTTGTCCTTGTTTTTTGGACATGTGTATGTAACAAGCTTCTGAGTAAAAAATATTGCCAGTACCGTTGTGTTTTCTTGTGTCCGTGTCTCGAAGTTTTACTCGAGATAGACGGAAAAAAGCTAAAGCTCAACTTTCTGCCCCCATTAATACACACCTTTACCATACCGTATTACCGCTACCCTGACCGGAGTACCGGGAGCCCGCGCGCCTTCACTGCGCACGTGCAGATAGCCTAGAGGCCGCCGGATGGCGCCAGGTACTCGGCAGCTGCAAGGTATTGGGAAGCTGCAAGGCATCCAAGGCATTGGGGTTTAAGGACAGTGAAGGGAAAGTAGATTTTAAGCGGGCAGAAGTAATCAAGCGAAGTTTATCTGATTGGTAGCTAAAATCAAGGCAAGAGTAAAATTTCATAAGTCATGGCTTGGTGGCTTGAGCCACCGCCCGATTTAAAGGGTTCAGCCCTTCCATCCATCCATCCATCCGTCCGTTCATCCGTCCATCCGTCAGTCCATCCATCCATCCATCCGTCCGTCCGTCCGTCCGTCCGTCCGTCCGTCCGTCCGTCCGTCCGTCCGTCCGTCCATCCAGCCATCCATCCATCTGCGCTACAGTGGCTAGCTGCGCGCTAGCCTTCCGCATCGGGACCAATCAGCGCATACTTTTCGGTGGGCGGGATTCCGGTACTCCGGTCACGGTAACACGGTACACGGTATGCTAAAGGTGTCTAATGTGTCATCACTGGATTCTGCGGGCCGACTTGCGCGATACGTCACGACACAAGCTCCACCTAGCGGTGGTAGCGCATAGCGTCGGCTGTGGTAAGGCGCGCTCTGGCCCGCTGTCGGTTCCCGCGGGTCACCGGCCTCCGTTCTTCATCAAATGACACTCGCCCCTCAAGGCCGGAACGCGAGGTCACTAAAAGGCCGGGAAAGTGGTCCCTTGTCCTGGGATGTGCTCGGGAGGGTTGATTGATGATGCCCACCGTCTTGCCACTGGGCCAGGCCCGCCGAAACGAGGCCGCCCTGGAACGACCACGGCAATTGGGGAGGATAAAGCCCGTTTCCCCGCGGCGGCGGCGGCGGCGGCGTTCGACTCGTGCCGACACTATGGAAAGGGGGTCCGGTTGGGCTTAAACCCCTTCGTTCTGGTCGTCACTCTCAACGAGTATGGCTCGGTAATTGATGATGCCGCTGTCATCTGGGTCGTCTCCGTGCGGTCCACGGCGGCAGGCCCAAAAGCAATCTCACTCAAGTTGCTTGCAGCCATATACAGTAGAAACATGAAAGGGGGTCCGGTTGTGCTTTCGCCGCCACTGGGGGCTCCGTCTACGCCGCGCCGTCGAACGGCGACCCTCGTAGCACACACAAAGAACGTCACAATATATATATATATATATATATATATATATATATATATATATATATATATATATATATATATATATTGGCCTGTCGGCACTGGCTGTCGGCACCTGTACTTTTACTTTTCCAGAAAAAAAATATTCCAATATCGCGCCCCGCTCGTTGCCTTTCACTGCTTTCAGGTGTTTGTTTCTTTCCATTTCAGATAGCATTCATTTTGTGGAATGCACTAACAATCCTTGTGTGTTTTTTTTCTTATTTATCCACCCTCCTCAGCCATTGGGCTGCAGTATTTATTAAATAAATAGATATTATAATATAAGTAGATAGTGTCACGGAAGACAAAGCGACAAAATTCACATACAGAAGACAGAGTTCGGCAGCTAGCCCGCGCGATACACTTCGTCGTCGTCGGCTTCCAGCGCCACCTGAGAACACCAGGTGGTATTACTCCCCCTCACAAAGATTAGCACAAGAACAGGACGGACAAATGAGGCGGGCGAAGCGGTCCCACGCGACAACTAGACGAACGAAAAGCGTACTGCACATTACCGCGTGAAGTACGGTTTCATGCGGACTACGTGCATGCGACCTCAGAGCAGGGTGGGCGACTCTGAGGCTACACAGTCTCGTCTGGAATAACTTCGTAGGTCACTTCCGTGAAACGGCGCAAAACTCTCTAAGTTCCGAAGTAACAGCACATCAGTTTTTCAGACAAGCCTGGGAAGTGTAGCGGGGTCCACACCTAAATTTGGTCACTGGGATGGCATGCGACGTGCCGATGACGGAGGTTGTAGCGGCGCGCATCCGTGCCCTACTGTCGCTGAATGTGAATACGGGCTAGTTGACGTGCTTCCTCGGCGCGCTGAGCGAACTGCTCGGCGTCTGGAATGAGCGAGTGGTCATCAGTGCAGCACCGAAGCATGGAATCTAGCATCATCTGAACGTCACGTCCGTAGACCAGACGAAATGGTGTAAAGCGGGTCGTCTCTTGGGTGGCTGTGTTGTAGGCGTACGTGACGTACGGGAGAATCTCGTCCCAGGTTTTGTGCTGCGAGTCTATGCACATTGAGATCATGTGGGAGATTGTTCTGCTAAGTCTCTCTGTGAGTCATTCGTCTGTGGGTGATAGGCAGTGGTTATGAGATGACTGGTGGGACTGAGCTCAAACACGTCCCGCATGAGCTGCACTGTAAACGCCATGCATCGATCAGTGATTACGTGGGACGGTGCACCATGACGCAACACGATTTGCTGCATAAATAAACTGGGCGATCTCAGATGACGTGCCACGCGGCACCGCCTTAGTTTTCGCATACCTTGTTAAGTAGTCAGTCGCGACTAAAATCTATTTGTGACCGGCCTATGACAAAGGAAATGGGCCCTGAAAATTTATGCCGACTTGATCAAACTGTCGACGTACGTCAGCAGCTCGGCCCTCCAGATAATCAATGACAGGTCGTAGGTCTGGGTAAGCTCGCTGTCGGGTCATTAAGTCTAAGTGGCTGACAACTCCAAGAAAACAACTCTCGGCCTCCATGCTCTCATCCGCTAACCCGACGGGTGTGCGTGAGTGCGCGTCAGCGTCTGCGTGCGTCTCGCCAGATTTGTGCACAATAGTGCAGTCAAATTCATGGAGACGGAGGCTCCATCGGGCTAGGCGCCCCGTTGGTTCGCGAAGATTGGCCAGTCAGCACAAAGAATGGTGGTCGGTAACCACTTTGAGCATGCGGCCGTAGAGGTAAGGATGAAATTTCATGGTTGCCTACACAACCGCGAGGCATTCCTTTTTCGTAGTATAATAGGTTGTTTCAGCGCGAGAGAGCGTTCGGCTTGCCCATATCGACACCTTGGACTGCACGAGTTTCCCGTCGATATGATCTGCTCACCCCCCCCCCCATTTGGTCACCGACTCGCGAGATAGAGGACTGCATGCCCCAGCAGCCCATGGCGACAATTTCCCAGCGGCAGTCCCGATCTCCATCTTCACGCCGACCTTCGACGCAGCCCCAAAGTTCCTCGTGGATGGCGCAGCGACGGTCGCCAAGCCCCCACCGGGAAAACTAAAGTCAGCGATCTCCAGGGGCGAGGCCGCTGGCAGTCGATGCGAACAAGACCCCCCGACAGCGCGAACAGCGACCTGCCGTGACTTAAAGGCGCCGACGGCAGTTCGTGAACTCGAAGATGGATTCTCGCTGGATACACCCGCGCTCCTCGACGGCTATAAGATTAGCGCTTTGGTGGACACTGGCGCTGATTCCTCGATTTTAAGCGGAAAGCTAGCGGCGCTTCTTAAAAAGGAGATGACGCCGTGGTCTGGCACGCATTACCGCACGGCTGGCGGACAAGTCGCAACTCCGCTTGGCCTGTGCACGGCAAGGGTCCAAATTCGCAGCTCTACATTTGTCGTCAGCTGCCCAGTTCTACCAGACTGCTCCGGTGACTGTATCCTTCGCGTTGATTTTCTCCGGGAGTATACAGCTATTACTGACCTCCGAAAGCGCACTGTCACATTTTCGACCGAGAAAGCAGATCATTACATAGATGACAGTCAACGTCGCGCCGCCTTTCGCATTTCCGCCGACAGTGTTTGGATTCCGCCACATGCCAGAGTTTTTGTGAGTGTTTACTGCGATGGAAAACGTCACGGCACAGCTGTCGGCGAAGGCAACCGGTCCCTTTTGCTCACACACGGCATCTGCTCAGAGCGAAGCCTCATCCATCTCCGCGATGGCTGGCCTGAACTCCTGGTGGCTAACTTCACTGACCAACCCCGGCATGTTTTTCGTGCTACTGCGATCGCATTCGCTGCCCCTTAGCGGAGATTTCTGAATGTTTCGCGATTGAAGCTGTTGGACCTGTGCGCCCATTCCTTGACGGCCTTGATATCAGTCCGCATCTCTCGGCGACTCAGCAGCGAGAACTCCGTGCCCTCCTACTCGAATACACTACCTGTTTCGCGTCTTCGTCGAAAGTACGGCAAACGGCTCTTCTGAAGCACCGCATCATTACGCCCGACGATGCCAGCCCTATCCGCCAGCAGCCGTACCGTATCTAACAGACGGAACGTGACGCGATCCAAACGCAGGTGAAGGAGATGCTTTCGGATGAAATCGGTCAACTTTCAAGCAACCCGTGGTCGTCACCTGCCATGCTGGTGAAGAAAAAGGATGGGACCTTCCGTTTCTGGGTTGATTATCGAAAACTGAAACACATCACTAAAAAAGACGTCTATACCGCTGCCCCGTATCGAGTACTCGCTCGAGAGACTTCATCGCGTCCAGAACTTCTCCTCAATTTACTTAAAGAGCGGGTACTGGCAGATAGAGGTCAACGAGCGGAACCCCGAAAAAACGTATTTCGTTACCCCCGATGGGCTGTACGGAATTAAAGTGCTGCCTTTTTGGCTCTGTTCAGCGCCGGCAACTTACCAGCGCATGATGGATACAGTTCTAGCTGGATTCAAATGGCAAACTTGTTTGGTTTATCTCGATGACGTTGTCTTTGCCGAAAACTTTTCCGAACGCCTTGAATGCCTGCGCACTGGATTAGATGCCCTCCGGTCGGCCGACTTAACGCTCAAGCCCGAGAAGTGCCACATTTAATACAAAGTGTTGAAGCTTCCTGGTCATCACAAATGCTAATGGTGTTAAGCCCGACCCCGAGAACACTGCAGCTGTCGCTGATTTTCCCGTTCCTACAACCAAGAAAAGTGTCCAACGCTCTCTGGGTCCATGAGCATACTACCGCCGCTTCATAGCCGACTTTTCCAAGATTGCCGCACCCGTGTACCGCGTCACGCGCGTTGGTAGACAGTTCGTGTGGGCCGCCGAGCCACAGGGGGTTTTTGCCGAGCTGCGCAGACGACTGCAAACAACCCCTGTTCTTGCGCACATTGATGAAATCAGAGGCTGACACCGAAGTCATCACCGGCACCAGGAACATCGGCCTCGGCGCCGCACTCGTCCAACGCCAGGTGGAATTAGATAGAATAAATAGATAAGATAGGCAAACGGACAGAGACCGCAAAATTTGTTTTCAACGCCCAGAGCGGTTTTCGCGCCCTGTTTTCACGATTACTCACCCAACATTCCACGAACAGGTTGGATTAAGAATGGCAGAAAAATTTGCCGAAGTTGTCTTGTTGGTAGTGCGAGCCATCTTTCTCAGAAAGCAACGTTTATGTTTTATAGAAGGTAGTGTAAGGTTCGAGGGCTGAAACCTGGCTTCCACCGTCTCTCGCAAACTCAAGATAAGGAATGCAGTCGTGCTCCCTCTCAGTTGAGCAGAATATGAGAAAAAATAAAACAAAATAAACGATGTCAGTTATACAGCATTAAAAATGCTTAAGATCACACAAAATTAGCTCTGCCTACAAATAAACTTGCGATATCAATACTAACATTTCCAAATAACCCACAACATGACAAACAATGACTAAGAGAAAAATTTGGAAGGGACACTTACGCTCCGTCTTAACGATATTATACGATAGTGTTAATGAGTTAATGCAAATATATGCCGAATTGGTCATACTCGACCTTACATTCAAAGATCCCTGTGTCCTCACAAAGCGCCTTCCTCACTGGTGCAGCGGTTAATCGATGCGCCACTGTCGGGAGATGGAAGACGCTGCCAACTGTGGGGCTTGTGACACCCAAGTTGCTCTTTTCGAGCAATCTATCGCAATCAATCATTATTTAACATTCACCTGCCACGGAGGACAGTTTGCCCACAATCCGGTCGGCAGGTTGTGTAGATGGCCCACAAATATTGCTTCTCAGGGGGTTGGCCACATGGGCCACCTTACGCTACCCCATTTTTCGCTCACAACGACGACGACGCCAACACCGGACTTCTGCGTAACGGTGCCTTTAACGCTATTGTGTTAAAAAAATAGATAATTGCACAAGCGTAAAAAATAAACTTGTTGTAACTAACTCTGGTATACATTAGCATTCACTGTATGTTTAGAGAATAGATTCTCATTTTTTTAAACTCCTCACTAGCTCCGCTTACACTCATTTACCATAGATGGCCCGATCAACGGAGGGTGCTTCACAAATGCTAAGAAACCTATAGGAAGTAGCCACGCATCCTTATTGCACGTCGACAATGTATCCCCTTTTGTTGCTGTAGTTGCAGTCCGCTAAAGGAGAAATAAAAAGCAGTAAAAGGCGATACGGATCCGTGTTTCGTTCTGGAGCGTCGGAGAGCACGTCGCATATACGGGACAGGCACCCAATTCTACTACTTGGGCGCACAGTTATTTTTCTAATTTCAGCTTAGTCATCGTTTCTCGCAATAACTTAGAACACTTCATATTTACAGCGAACAGCATATGGTTTATATGCAGCTCCGCTTTTAGCGCGATTGCTTTAGAAGGGTTCCGTTCGGCGGAGAACCCCCACGTCGTAGTTGGCGGTGGTGTGTCGAGAAAATCGGGATTGGTCAAAAAGTTTCTGACGTTACAATAGATGAGGAATTGAACAGTGTTTAAAACACCAGATAAATTGTGATCATAGGTTCGCAGCACCACCCAATTGTCATTAAAACATAGAAGAAGGCGAAGTAATTTAATTTCCATTAAAAGAAAATATAGGTAACTATAAGGGAATCGAACCTGTGACCTCTTAAGCTGAGTGTCAGACACGCTATCCGTAAGCCCTCGATGCATCTTTGTTTGACTTGGTTAAAGAGAGGCCTTGCCTGCCTTGTCCGACAGTGGGCTTGTCTGCGAAGTAATATGCAGAGTTCCCCAGCCCGCTCAAGGGAGCCATTAACGCTATTACATCACACCTTTAAGCGGAGCTATATAGTCCCTCGGAATATAGGAAGTGGAGGTCGGCGATCAGATAACGCGCCTGTCACGGCAGCTAGTTTCCTCCAATTTTTTCTTGTACTTGGTCAAATGGTCAAAGACTCATTTAGTGAGAATTTAACCCTAAATAAGCCCTCCAACTGTCCTCGCTCAGTGTTTCGCGAAACAACCGCAGTGCGCGCGCTTCTGCTTCTTTAAAGGACTTCACCCTGCCTTGGAAAGCAGCGGGGTTGATTTATTAAACGCATTGGGGTTTAAGGACAGTGAAGGAAAAGTAGATTTTAGGCGGTTAGAAGTAACCAAGCGAAGATTATCTGATTGTTGGCTAAAATAAATATGATTTAAATTTCACAAGTCATGGCTAGGTGGCTTGAACCACCGCCCGATTAAAAGGGTTGAGCCTTATCCATCCATCCTAGCTCATTCATCTGGATTCACTTCCTTTCTGCTCTCTCCCTCTGTATTCCCCCTCTCTAGGTTTTTCCCGGCGCGACCACTAGGAGAGCGAATTTATAGACCGCAAACATCGAATTAATGAACTATAAAGAGAAAAAGCCCAACATTACGGCAACTGCCACCACCCCGCTTCAAAGGGGACGCTCCTATCTTCCATCTATCTATCCGCTAGGGTGCCAGATGTCCGCTCGCCTCCGCGATTGCCCATCGAGGCACCCAAGTGTGCGCGTGCCCGTCGTCGCGGTATTACGATCCTGCCGGCCATACGGCTGCTGCAGGAAAATAAAGGCCGATCCCGACCTCCCCAAACCTTAGGCACGCTTGACAGGACATGTTCAACCGGCCCCGGCATTAGGCGGTTCGTCAAGGTCCTTCAGCGTCGGGCCGTTGTTATCGGAGAGCGTACTCACCACTTTGTACTCCGTCAGTATATTGAGGAACGTGATGAAGAGTTCGTTGAGGTTAAACGACGTGTACTGCGTGCTTATCGGTGCGGTGGCCGCCTCGCTGATGTGGGAGTAAGTGAAGCCGTCCCTGTACATCTTCAACAGCACCATGGCCTGCCCCATCGCAGCTGGGCTCAAGGACACGACTGCACTTTGCCGTTGCCCAGCCCATAATTTGATCCTGCAGAGAAGAGTAAAGCCCGATGAGCTCATCGTGTTATCTGACGCAGCCACAGAATGCCGGAATATGGTCGGCCGATTGGCTCGGTACACCCATATATAGGAAGACGAGGATTTTTAAAACCGTCCTCAGCAGAAACCCGCTAAGCTATTTCGAGACATTTATCGCCCACGCGAGTTAAGCGTTCCAAACTTCGCAGAACGAGCTGCATGAGACTTTGTTAGAACAATTTGATTTTCACAGACGCTTCCTAACTAAAAGCGTCTAAATGAGTTATGGTACGCGACAACACGGGACACGAAGGAAAGGACAGAACATGAACGTCCACGCGAAGGAGAAATCAGGTTGATTATCGTTAAATAAGGGCGTTCTTGGTAGGTAACCATGAAATACATCGCATTCTACGCTCGCTCGTTTGCGTCGTGTCCTTTCGTTCCCTGTGCCCGTCTTGTCCACACTGTGTTTATCGACAACCTACTACGAAACCTATCCGATACGCTAATATACATAGATGTTAACCGATCTACCCTACACGGTACACTTCAATGCATAGATGTCCACCAACTTAGCCTAGAATTTCGCCTCCATCGAAATTCGACGGCCGCGGCCGGGATCGTACCCGCGTCTTTCGGGTCAGCAGCCGAGCGCGATAACCACTGAGCCACCGCGGCAGCTGCAGACTTCTGTCTGCACAGTCTATAGACTGTGTATAGAAAACCTTTAAGAATAGACAATAGGCAATACAATTCCTATGACATTTTATTCACAATCTGTAGATATATAATCATGCACTTTTAGTATACATTTGTTATAGAACGTCTATAGACTATGAATAGACAAAATAACTATCAACCGTAAGGCAATATAGTCTATAAGACGTATGCAGACTGCCTATAGACCATTTATATAAAGGCGCACCACCTAATTTAAAAACCCACCACCACAGGAGGAGCTAGGAGGCAGCGACAGTATGGATATCGCTGCCGGAAAGGGCAAGCAAGACTGCCTATAGACCATTTTTATAAAGGCGCACCACCTAATTTAAAAATCCACCACCACAGGAGGAGCTAGGAGGCTGCGACAGTATGGATATCGCTGCCGGAAAGGGCAAGCATATCACATTTGCGGGTGACGTAATAAAATAAACAAATTAATAAATTACTTTATGGCCAGGAGGGGGATACCAATCCGTGACAGCGCGAACAGATCAGCTTTGCTGGTCGCTGCATTAGACCACTACGCCCCTGCCGCTCCTTTGTTTTTAATTCCCTTTATTGCCAACAGGATCATACAATATGTACACAACAAGCACCAGCCAACCAGTGATTGACGTAGGAAAACTAAAATTCTCTAATGGTGATTAAGGTTTCAATGTACGGGAGGTAGTTGTGGGCCGGACCCTGAAGTCTGATTATTTCATGATATCTTTCAATTGTTTTTTAATACTCTCTAACTGGCCGTACGTCAAGGTCTGCGTGACGCACCGCCATCCTGCTCCTTCATATACTCATCATCATCATCACCAGCCTGACTGTGCCCTGTTACATTCGGGCGTCCGCCCGTCTGCATTAGCGGCACCGTCGGCAAGGCTCACCTGTTGGAAACCAACACTATGCTGCTTCGGGATGGTTCCCAGCCACGCGATATCCCCAAACACCTCCTTGTAAACAATAAATGTTTACCACCACCACCCACGTTCCCGACCTCAGTACCCGAGAGCGTCGCCCGGGTGGATTCCGGGAACAAAGTAAGTGAAGCGGAGGCGCCGCCGTAGCGAACCAGCGGCAATAATTTTTCCGAAATGCCCGTGACTAAGCTGAGGGAACTAATCTGGCCTCATCCCTGGTAGAATACGTTCAGCGTGGGGATACGGCAGCAAGCTGGAGGTCGTCGTCCGCTAATCTTTGCAGGCATGGCAAATGACGAAGCGACTCCTTCCCGCTTCTTGAACCGACCCTGCGTTCTTGCCCGGCGCGTCGGCTGACACCTAAAGAACAGGTGTCGGCGGTGCTTGGGATCTTTCGGCCGGCTGCGAGATCATCCCCTTCGCATTCGGAGTGGACCCGAGGTCAGCCTCCTCTCTCCCTGGCCCGACACGTGATGAGGGCATGTCCCTGTGTGTGGTGGTGCGTGTTTCTGCGCGATAATGCAAGTTTTAGGCCACTCCCACCCTGGCGGAGACGTCCTCAACCTGGGGAATCTAGGGACGGAGAACTGTACAAAAACTGGACGGCGAGTGCACTGAATCATGCTTCCTTTTAATGCCCCTTCTGGATTCTCCATTTTGCGATCCTCCATTATGATCCTACCTTAAGATGCTCTTTTCGGAGGGAAGTTCTTTTTGATCTCTATCCATGTAAATAATGTAAATAAACCCACTTGTAACCTTCCTCCCATCATCCAACTCCTTTAAGTCGTCGGCAGTCCTGTCCTGGTGGTGGTGGCGGTGTTCGGAGCAAGCGTCGTTCCTGACCCGTGGTCCCACCAGAGTGCGACACCGAGCCCCCCCCCTCCTTACCCAACAAATGGGGGCAGCGGTGGGATTAAAGCGCCATGCCCAACAGCCCACTGCAGGGCAAATGCCTCTCCCAAAGGCATGGCAAGATTGTAAGGCCCGCCAATCACGTTTTCAATCTGGAGGTATCTAATGCCACAGGGCTGAAGCGAAAATCTTTCTTAAATGTCCTTTGGACAACGTCACAGAAAAAAAAACTGCGTTCCAGCCATCAAAGAAAACATGCTCAATCCTTTCATCCTTTTTACGCAGAAATACCCCCACGGCACAATTAATCCGTTCTCCTGCAGCCACGTTTTTATTGGAGAAGAGCCGCTGTGTGAGAAAAAAACTGGAGGGTATACTTATATAAGCTCTGGCTTAAGGTTATGACGCGATAGTGTAATGCGTCAATTCCCATATATGAAGAGGGTCATTCTCTACTTTACATTCATAGATCCCGGGAGTCCTCGTGCCCCTCCTGGCGCAGTGGTTCAGCGGTTAAGCGTGCTCCACCGCCCTGCGATCACAACCTCCATGGGGGATCCGCCGAATAAGGTTGGTTCGGCTAGATCGCTCCCAAAAGAATCCCCACACAACCACTGCAGACGCTCTGTAGAGCTTTTTGTACATTCAGACGCGAACAGTGTAAGACCTGCATTGCGCACTACTGTTTTTTGACAAAGAAAACTGTGCATCGCGGTAGCTGAACATCCCGATGCCAGTCTCTCGCACTCTGCTCTGGATCAGCTAACATCCGCGCGTTATAGATTCTAAACATACCGCTATAGCAATGCGCGGTAACTTCTAACTTTTGGAAATGAAAATGAAAATTGGATTTAGGAAAAAGGAAATGGCGCAGTATTTGTCTCACATATCGGCGGACACCTGAACCGCGCCGTAAGGGAAGGGATGAAGGAGGAACGGAGAGAAGAAAGGAATAAAGAGGTTCCGTAGTGGAGGGCTCCGGAATAATTTCGGCTGTCTGGGATCTTTAACGTGCACTGACATCGCACAACACACGGGCGCCTTCGCGTTTCGCCTCCATCGAAACGCTGCCGCAGCGGTCGGGTTCGAACCCGGGTACTGCGGACCAGTAGCCGAGCGCCCAAACCACTGAGCCACCACGGCGGGTAACTTTCGGGTGCATGTTTTCTTCTTTGTAATGATGCGTAAGACACTATTATGAATTGATAAACAAGTGGTATTCTCCTAGGACCGCTAAATAACTTATAATAGAATTTCTTCCTCGTATTGTTTCGATTTCAACAGCCGAAGGATGACTGCGACGTCAGTGTGTGCTTACAGGTGACGTGAGGCATGAAAAAACATTGACATTACGAGTCACAATAAACTAGCGCGCATTAGCACGCCTGAATTGATTACTGGTATTCTTGCACAGGCCGCTATTTGGCCAGGATTGTTAAGGATTTTGGCAGTCTCGAATATTTTTTTTCTGCCCCGTTAGCTCTTGGGGTTATGGCTCCATTCATGCCGCGCCGTTGTCCTTGTCGTAAAGCAGAATGAGCTGACGTCGTGCATGCGTCATTGCAAGGCACAAAGATTATGGGCCAGAATACTGATCACTGATTGGTCTGAAAACAACGGATGACAGCTGCGGTCTCCGTCTCCATCTGAAGCCCCTTCTTCCCTGTCGTTCACTGTATCTGACGTGCTGAACGTCTGTCTTACATAGGGACCATGCGCCAACGTGCGTGACCTGCGTGACCCCATCCCCACACATCTCCCCAACTCCACCTGGACACCCATCAACTGGTGACTGCACTTGGCTACTCCCACCTGGTCGCTAAAAGGCACCCCTTCCCGAAATTACTAAACCATTCCTGCTTTTCCCCTCGAGCCCGCTGTCTCAGGAGTAAGCGCCCCGTATTTTTTTTTTTCATTTGCATGTCTTACAGGTGAAGTCCCTCCTGTTCTTTGAAATCCGGGGTGGCAGCTGCCATCAGCAGCTCGTCGTCAGACCTAACAGCAAGCTGTTGGCTTTCCCTCATCATTGAAGACATGCTACACCCGTGTCATTACGTTCTGAAAAAGCTTACTAGTATCGAGACGCCCTTTCCAAGCACAATGCGTGAAAATATAACTGCGCTTTGCCTAAAACATCTGCTCCCAGTAAATATCTGGGGCCAGTTTCCCAATATTCGCAAATCCGCCCAGAGCGGGGCGTACCCGTGAGCCCGTGACGTCCACATCGGGACGGCACCAAGGAATGTAAACGCAGAATAGGATGACAAAAATGCAAAATAAAGTAGGAAAAAATAAATACTGCCGACAGCTACTTCGAGTATAAAAAAGCTCCAATGCTCTAAAGTCATGCCTGAAGCCAGCTGCGGGCGATGGTGCTGAACGCAACGCGAAAGACCCCGCAAGCAGTTTGGCGGTAATTATACTCATGAAGCGATACGGCATGAAGAGATCTTCGCGACGCTGCCACTGGCACATCAGCATGAAGCGATGAGACTTGGCGGGAGATCAGCGCGTTTCAGCAGCGTTGCTCAGTTGTGGCCGCTTCTGTGTTCAGTCACCTCGCATTACGAGACAGTAGGCTTCCGGTAGCAGCCCGTTCAGAAATCCGACAGCATGAAGGAAAATGAAGAGATGCCCTATACAACAGCTTTTTCTGTTCCACAGCTGCTCCCGGGCTTTCACACACCCTTTAGATCCAGGGATATTTATTAAGCGGCGTCGGCAGCTTCGAGGAAACCGCTCGCAGCTCACCGCCCAAAAGCCATCGCGCAGCACGTCGCGCCGAATTTTCGCCATATGCGGCGATTCGGCACTTGTGAGAACGGATCAGCGTCATGGAGAGAGCAACTGGCGGAGAAACGGATGGCTATCGGCTGTCTATCGTAACCTCAACGCATCAGTGGTGTTGTAATGCTTAACCTCAATGTGTCGCCTTCAGCGGTGTACAGCGTGGGGTGGAACGGTGTAGTGCGCGCAGGAGGTTGGTCTAAACAAGTGGGGCCTTACACAGCGAGTGTTGGGTGCGAAAACGCATGCTTAGCACGTCCATCCGTTATAGATTTTAGGAATCGAGGCTTATCAAATTTAACGCTATCCTTAGTTACGTTTGCAAGCGGCCGCAAACGAAACGTACACGACTTCGAATCGCGTCACACGCAACGCTCCGAACACGTATAGTGTCTTATTGTCAAAAGCTTCAAATGCGATAGCAAAATAGAGAGATATTCACTATATGAGGACATACACCTCATTAGCATGTCTTGAGATACTCAACCTTTGCTTTGTGAACATTAATTATGAAGTGTGCCGGCATGCAGACTTCACAAAATCTTTATAAAGCACGATTCATATCTACTGTGTACAGTGGCAGGTACACTATTTTATTTTAAAAAAAGCTCTCAAGAATGTTACTCGCTTTTCAATGTTTGGAAAGGCCCCCAATCTCATTATTCTCTCTGACATGAGCACATAGCTCTTACCAAAAGCATATAGGCAGGTACATTGCGCGTGTGATGCAAGTACATATCAAAATGAGAGGTGAAATGAAGTTTGTCATGCACAGCCCTACAATCCCTTTGTTGGAGAACAACTGCAATGTATCTACAGCAGCGCCAAGCTGCTCCTTTCACTGCAGCAAGACTCCTCGTAAAAGGGAAAGGTTTAATGTCAGGAAAGGTGAAGTCGACTGGAGAAAATGTATTCACATAGGCTACAAAAGATTGGGGTAGGAGAGGAACATAGAGGCACAGAGTAAAGATGGAAGGTGAAGACATTTTACAATGGCTTTAATTATTACTGCTCAAAGAAACCTCTCATGTGTGCAGAAGTGTTCAAGAGAAGTTCTGTTTTCATGACCATGGTTGTGGTGAGCAAAAAAGAAAAAAAACAGTTCAGGGATGAACAACAAGAAAAAACGTCCGAGATCACTGCGGTAACCGTCATTAGAGGAATGCGAAAGCATGGACGCCTCCTCGCCACTCTTCCATCAATTGCCCATTTTGAGTTTTCAAACTTGGCGCAACACTTCGTTTTCAACTTTCGCGCCATGCCTGGCTTCGCTCACACTTCTGGTCTTCCAAATTTAGCGCCACACTTGGCTCCACCCACTTCAGGTGTTTTGAAATTTGGCGCCACTTTTGCTCCAGCCCCGCCCACTTTCTGGACATGTTTGGCTTAATTATTTAACTAATTAACCCACTTCAAACCCCTGATTTCTTGTACAAGATTTTTTTGATGATCTATCCCATGGTACCATTCTTTTCACATAAACCTATCGTTCGGACAAAACCGTGCGGACAAGCTTGTGATGACACGAAACCGCATAACATACCCATACAATGCTTTCGCATTAATAAAGGACTAAGGGCATCTATGAAAGGCCATAAAGAAGTTTCCACCAGATGATTTCAAATCAAACAAAACAAAATGCAGTTGCAAACAATATGGTGCGTACAAAAGATTACAGCGTACAGAATATGTTCAGCTGAAGTTCAGACAAAAAGAAGTATTCATAAAATACGGCAAGGCATATATGTACATGTACAGTCAGGCATGTACACAAAGACATGAAGTTCTTTCAACAGAGCTGCATTCTATGAACGTCCAGTGGAGACGCCAACAGTAGCTTTGTTAGACTGTAAAATGGCAACGTGTTCATCATCGATGGCCCAGTCATACTAAGAGTGTAGAGGGCAAGCAGGTTGTCTGCAGTTTTCCTTAAAATCACCAAACAGCATCACCAACTTCCATGGAGCAAAGTGCAAAAGGCTGAGTCAGTGAAAGTGTGATATAACACAGCGCCACTGGGCGTACAGGCGGACAGTGATCTTGTGTCACATGCATGCATGTTTTGGAGCCCAGGTAAAAAAAAGCTCTCATTTCAAGTTTGATTACTGCGGTGGAAATCATATCCTTCCAGCTGGAAACCACTCAATTCCAGCTGCAAAATTTCTTTTGCAGCTTAATTAATGACACATAAATTATCTCCAGCTGGATAATTTATACTTCCAGTTAGCTTCAGCTGAATTAATGAAGAATTTGTCGGTTTACGTCAGGCGTACGCACTCTGACTAGAGAAACTAAGAATGGTTAGCCTGTCAAAACTCTGTCCAAGTCTTGCATTTTCATCAGGAATTTAATGACCATGAAACAATTGCCTGACTTTTCCCCCAAGAAAAATAGTTCTTTGCTGTGTAACTACATGCAGCATGAGAAAGAAGCAGTCTAAAGCAAGCACAGAGGCTACCAAATGCCACGAGGCAAAGCATCTTGCGATCTTATCACAGAAACAGTGCCACACAATATGTGTTTCACCCTGAACATGAGATGTTGTAAATGACTACAGAAATAGTGACCATGCTGTATACTCTGCATGTTGTGGACTGCACGCTTTCCACAACCACCACAGCAAACAGAAAAGCAGTGGTGAAAACATGTTCAGTCAATACTCTGGTGCTAGAAGGGAAACATTTTGGTGCCTTCCTGTTTTTCACTAAACTGAAGCACCGAATAAAACCTGCAGTGTGTATAAGCAGAACACATAAGGAGGCGCCAAACAAGCAATGGCATTTCTTCACCATCACAAAAGCTTGTGTTGAAGCACACCCTTAGCAAGTTGCCAGACGGCAGGCGGAAAGCACTTGGCACACTTCCCGACTCACGAAAAACTGCGGCACCAGAGAAAACTGGTCTCTATTGTGATGCGTACCACTAATAAATTGAATGCCAGAAATATGATCCTGTTTATAGAAGAGTACCAAAGTGATGACTTCACCAGCTTCTTTGCAATATGCTATCAAACTTGAAGCAGAGAAAATGTACACTGATTGCTTGGGCAATAGCTACATGAGAAAACAACCGAGTGAGATTACCACACGCAGTTACTGTCTATCAGGCAAAATACAAAGGGTGCTATATCCTGCTTCATGATGTAGATGTTGGTGTTCCTGCTATTATCACAACTCTCCGGTGGTGCAAATGGTCATGCAGCCGAGTGTGGATGAATATGTTGTGTTGCACAATGCAAGCTGTGCTGATCTTCGAAGAGAACCCTTGATCATGTCGTGCAGCACTCGACACCCTTGCAGACATGTCATGTAGTCGTTCTGGAGCCTGGTATAGCCACCCACCTAGGTAGCCGTTCCTGCCGAGAGGTGACTGAAGACGAATCTGGCATCAGGGCTCTGAACACACGAGACCCCATGGTGAGACTGGTGCGCCACATCTGTACAAGGTGCATACATCAGCTGGATGTTAACCCTGTGCACTGAAATCTTTGAACGGGCTAGACATTGCGCTCCCAAATATGTGAAATTGTTGAAGCTGCCTGTTAAACTAGTCTAGTTTTACATACGAATGTAAAATGTAATGCCCTCTGCAAAACCAATCATTAGTATCGAAACTAACTGTTTCCATAATAGCTACGGGTACTTGACAGATTTCCCAAACTGATGGGCAAAAAAATTTAGAGTCTTTTTATTCTCAAAAGAAACCACAACACAATGCATTACAGGGAAGGGCACAAGCTCAATTATTTATGACTACCTTGAGTTTTGCACCGAAAATGAGGCTGCCGTAACATTGTGATCAGCAAGAGAAATCCAAGGCCACAGAATACGTATGACCCACACCTCTCTCTACTCTCCTCTGAAAAATTATAGACAAGATTCATTCACGCTACTTTGATAGGCAGGCTCTATTTACGCTGTCCTTCTTTGCCTAATAAGCCATATATAAATGCAATCAGATATCACTAGCCATATGCAATCTTACTCCAGGTAAACACTTTATCCCTTCATGTCTGCCACAACACACTATGCATGTTCTCACCAGTTTCACAATTTACATGCGGGCAGTACAGGAGAAAATTGAAGATATTCCACACATGGATGGATTCCACACATACTTATGAGCTGGAACCTTCACCGGCAGGTACAGCACACCTGTAAAAAGAAATGCACAAGACTCATATATCTGTTTTCGCGTGTCCTTACACAAATTTTTTTCTCCCTTCTGCAGTCATTTCCACGTGACTGCTATCAACACTGCTATGAAAATTTCAGCTTGAGCAGCGCACTTTTATGTGCTTTATTATTAATGCTTAAGCCCGGTTATAGTCAATTTTCTAAGCTGTCACGCATTTTTTTTTGCACACTTAAGGCAATGACTTCTCCCAGCTGATTTCACCTATGCTTCCTTTCACATACACCGACACCAAAAACCAACAAATCGTCCAACGCACTGGCATGTTAGGATTTGTTTTCTCAATTTGGCGCTGTGTGCAAAAACTGAAACACAGTATGGTGCACAAAGCAACGCGAAATGCCGAAAAGAAATTTTGGATTCAAAGCATGCGTCCTGCACATACTCATTTCCAGCCTGCATGCCAAAGGAATGAGGATGAGACTGCACAAATTGTTTCCTTACCTCAATGATGCTGGAGACGATGTCACGTTGCACCTTTCCCGCGTCAGGCGTTCACGCTGTCTTGCTGACACCGCTGTGATCAGATAGTGCGCCAGTGCACACGGATGTCTCGTCGAGAAGGCCCACACATTCCTGGAGTTTGTTACTCGGCAGCGCGAACAACTGTCGTGTCATCCACTCATCACGCGCGCAAAGCCCATCCGTTCAACGACGTTCACGACTAGCGATCGCACCTCAAAGCTCGACAGTTCGCCACTGCTCACTGCAATGCCTCCTTGCATAGCCACCACACCATACGTCTGGTCAAGTCACAGACGAGCTGTCTAGTCAGAGACAACTCGACAGCATCGTGGTGCTCGCGAAAGTCGATCACCTCTCGCAGTTCTGGGGTTTTAATAGAGGAAGAATAAATGCAATGAGCAGCAGAACTCATCAAAGCGCACTGCCGGCTGGCGCCGCCATTGCCACGCTACATTAACCGCACGGACGGATGCATTCTCATTGCGAGCGAAGGGTTTGCAACGGGAGAGCAGTTAGCGCCCCTCTGCGGCTGCACATTTAACCTCTCGCTATTAATGCTCTTAAACGCTGCTAAATTCAGATGTGCCCTTATGACGCCGTTTCATTGCATTGTGCAATGAAAATAAGACTTTTATGAACCGAATTCTGGCTTCAAATAAATACCTGTTAAACTGTGGCGACATAACGCCGAATAAATCAGCGTTTCATTCACTGATTTGCATGATTCGGGTACCTTGCATGAGGGCGATATTATGGCGGAGAAATCGAATTCCCCGGTTGCGAACTCGACCGCGGCGGTTGCGTTTCGGTTGAGGCGAAACGCTAAGGCGCCCGTGTGCTGTGCGATGTCAGTGCACGTTAAAGATCTCCAGGTGGTCGAAATTATTGCAGAGCCCTCCACTAGGGCCCCTCTTTCTTCCTTTCTTCTTTCACTCCCTCCTTTATCCCTTCCATTACTTCGCGGCTCATGTATCAGCCGATATGTGAGACAGAGAATGTGCCATTTTCTTCCCCAAAAACCAATTTTCATTCGAGCCTTTTTTTGCCAACATCGACCCATTGTATATATGGTGACACGTCAGGTTTACATCACTCCATAATACGTGCGTATCACGTATTCCACGTGACATTGTTGCAGCAATCAGATTTGAGGACGCGCTAATTTCTAGTACGCAGCTGTTTTCTCCTAATTGGCAAGTCGAGCGCATGTGTTCTCACACGTACCACCTGTAGCTTCTTTTGCTCACCACAATCATACATAATTACCTTCAGGAAACCAAGAACAGCGCTCCTAAAAATCTATTTTCGACGCCACGTCATTTTGACGTCGACGCGAAGAGAACGTATGTAACTGCAGAAAGTGACGCACACTGTGACGCTGACTGACACATCTGAGAGCCAATCAGAGAGGAAGCATGGCGCCGACAAGCGAATATTAATATCGAGGATCGGGCACCTGGATACTTCTGAACTAGAGCTGGTGGGACCTGCATGAGGACCGGCTGAACCCTAACACGCGCCCTGACCGAAGGCATTGAACACAGGGTTCCAAGCAGCCTAGAGAAAAATCCAGCAAGTGCATCAAGCCGCTCGGCAGAGTAGAAGGCTTAGAAGCAAACTCACCCTGCCGGTTGCGGGGAACGGCTGACGGCTGTGGCCGGCTGCGTGTATTTCTGCGCAGGCGCTTCTCGGAGCTTAAGCACCTCTTCGCCTTTGCCACGGAGGTGGTGGTGGTCACCAGCGGCTTGTCCTCCGATGGTGCTGCGTGGCCCCGAGGCGACGAAGCACTTGGAAAGCTCGAAGTCCGGTGGATGCCCCGATGGCCGCGTGGCACAGGTTGCGATGTTCCGGCAGCTCTCACGGCAGCTGGCAGGTCCTTGGCCAAGATCGTTCTGCATCGCGAGCTGGAGTCTACAACCAATCTGATGGGTCTGAGCAGCCGACTGGTCGGGAGGGACGGTGTGTACGCACATAGCTTGGGGGTACCTCATGGTGGAACGGCTCTAAAGAAAAGATGGCGTGCGTTCGATGTCTCGTGCAGCTCGAGCATAGAGAGCTCGAGCAGCCGACTCGAGATGGTGATCATGATGGTGACATCTTCGGTATTAATGGCACATGCCCACGGCGGCGTATTGTTGTTGTTGTTACCCTCATACAATGGCACATGCCCACATAGGGGGATTGGCCAAGAATGGGGGGCACGGAGAGTTTTTCAGATAAATATTTCCTCGACGAAAATAAAATGAATGCTGAGGAAGTAAGAAATAAACAAAAAAGAACAGCGAAATGAAACTGGAAATACATAACGCACGCAGGAGATCGAAACTGGTGTTTATATTCAAATGGTTGAATGTAATGATAATTGTTAGAATAAAAATAATAGTGCCAAAATATATTATTACCAAGGTAGCCTATTTAATTCCATTAAAAAAAATTTGGACGGCGGCAAAAACAGACTTGTGGCTGTACCTAAGTATGGGTACAGCCACAAGTCTGGGTACAGCCCGGCATTGGAGTCAGGCTCAGTTCCTGCCCGCTGCCCGCCTGCGTTCGGCGTCCAGCAAGGGCCGCAACACCGCAATATATTTAATATAGCTTCGGTAATATTTACAAGTATATTATTGATCGTTGCATGCAGAGATATGGAACCACATAAGGTTCCAAACGACGCGCAAGCACTGCAGATATTTTCAGAAAGCCAAATTGAAAAAGAAATAGGTTTTTTGCGGAAGGGAAATGGCGCATTGTGAAACAGGTGTCATTTGTTTTTCTTAAAACAAAATTTCATTTTCCTTCCTTTACGGCGTAGTTCGGGTGTCCACCTAGATATGTGCGACAGGCGTCATTTCCTTTCCTTCAAAGAAATTTAAATTTCATTTTCCTTCCCTTAACCTTCGCAGTGGCTGATCCGAAGTACCCGGGTTCGAACCCGACCGCAGCGACCGAGTTTCGATACAGGCGAAACGCTTAAGGCGCCCGTCTGCTGTGCGACGTCGGTGCACGTTAGAGGTCCCCAGGTAGTCGAAATTATTTACGCGCCGCGGTGGCTTAGTGGTTAGCACGCTCGGCTACTGATCCGGAGTACCCGGGCTCGATCCCTACCGCGGCGGCCGCGTTTCGATTAAGGCGAAGCGCTAAGGCGCCCGTGTACTTTGCAATGTCAGTGCACAATAAAGATACCCAGGTGGTCAAATTTATTCCGGAGCCCTCCACTACGGCACATCTTTCTTGTTTTATTGCGATAGCGTTAAGGAGCTCGTGTCACGGAAAAGCCGGTGTTATCGGCGTCTTCGACCGTGAGCGAAAAATGGTGCATCTCGGTGGACACCTGAACCGCGTCGTAAGGGAAGGCATTTTCCTTCAATTACGGCGCGGTACGGATGTCCGGCGAGAATTGTGAGACAGACATCATTTCCTTTCCCTAAAACCAATTTTCATTTCAATTTCCTTCCCTTACGGCCCGGTTCCGGTGTCCACCGAGATATACACGGTTGAATTTATGTGTCCAGTACTGTCTTATATATTTAATTTAGCAATAGAATCGGGTACCATTCCTGAGGGCATGAAGCGAGCAAGAGTTGCTGTAATCTTTAAAGGTGGAAACAGAAATGAAGCAACTAATTATCGACCGATTTCTATATTACCTGTCTTCTCCGAAGGACTAGAAAAGATACTTTACTCACGCCGAATAAATTTCTTAGATAAAACTAGGGCACTGACCGATTGTCAGTTTGGATTTAGAAAAGGTAAATATACGGAAACGGCGCTGCTTGAAATAAAAGAAAATATACTACAGAGCATTCAAAAGGGAACATATACGCTCGGTTTTTTTGTTGATTTCAGTAAAGCTTTTGACTGTCTCGACCACAAAATACTTCTTAAAAAACTCACTTCATATGGCATCCGCGGAAAATCTCATGATCTGCTTAACTCGTACTTCAGCAATAGAAGCCAATGTGTCTGTATTAGCAACCACCAGTCATCCTTACTTCCAATATCTTGTGGTGTACCACAGGGGAGTGTATTAGGCCTCTTCTGTTTAACTTATACATAAATGACATAGTTCATATTGACAACAGAGTACAATTCGTTATATATGCTGATGACAGTACTGTGCTTATTTCTGGTAATGATCCCAATGTCCTTGTGTCACATTGTAATGATGTACTTGAAAAATTGTCTGTCTGGTCCCAATTAAATCGCATAGAAAAGGACACCCAGAAAACGAAAGCTATTTTATTTCGAGCCAGAAATAATAAATTCGTTCTAGAAAATTCCCTAATGATTCAAGATAGAAATATTGACCTTGTCGATACTCACAAAATTCTCGGTGTCTATTTTTCGTGCCATTTGAGTTGGGACACTCGTGTCAACTATGTTGCAAGGAAAATCTCTTCAGTGACTGGAGCTATGTCGCGATGTCGTACTGTTCTGCCGCAAGATGTTAAACTTCAGTTATATAACGCATTATTCGCCCTGCACGTGAGCTACTGCAGTCTGGTGTGGGCAAGCACCACAAGAGCAAATATTGAGAAGATCATAGTGCTGCAAAAAAGCTACCTTCGCTACTTAGCCAATATTGATCATCCCTCTACGACAAGGCATCTCTTTGCAAATTACAAAATTATTAGTTTTGACTATCACTATGAACACCGATTGCTACATGCTTTCTATTTTTCTCAGCATGACAACCAGAGTTTCCTTCGTTCGATGGCTTTGCTGCAACCTAGAGCTACTCGTTCTTTAACTCGAATTTCCGAACCCTGGTTACTCCCATACTCCCAGCATATGTTCGTGGCCAGAATGAGGTCGAACCCATATCTGCGACGATTTTAATGGCAGCGGTTCTGCGAACCTGGCTAATAATAATAATTGTTTTTTGGGGAAAGGAAATGGCGCAGTATCTGTCTCATATATCATTGGACAACCACCACGCCGTAAGGGAAGGGATAAAGGAGGGAGTGAAAGAAGATAGGAAAAATGAGCAGCCGTACTGCAGTGCTCCAGAATAATTTCGAACCTGGGGATTTTTAACATGCACTGACATCGCACAGCACATGGGCGCCTTTGCGTTTCAATGGAGGTGAAACGCAGCCGCCGCTGTCGGGTTCAAACCCGGGAACTCCGGATCAGTAGCCGAGCGCTCTAACCACTGAGCCACCGCGGCGGGTAATGTGAGGCAGATTATAATAAAAAAAAGCAACAGGAGGCCAGGGTGCAGGAATGAGCGTAACTTCGGTCCTGATACAATTAAGTCCGATGCTGCGCCGGAGCCGCTTGATAGCGCCTCTCATTTTGTGCGCATGCACAGAGGTATCAGTGGGAGTATACATATAGCGGGGCGTTTGCCAGTGTGGTATAGCCATGGAGAAAGAGAGCGAAATTGCTGCTCAACTGCAATTCATGCTCAGCAGCTCAGCGTTGCTCAAGCTACGTATATCCTGGTATAGCCGAGCTAAGCCACTGCAAATTTTGAAGCGAAAAGCTTCACTACGCTAGTAGGGTCGCTAGAAATACTTGCTAGTCTGGCGTACGCCGGCTGCGGCGGGTCTGCTGCTGAATGATAGCCGTGATGGCGCTGCTAGCAATAGGTGTGCCTTGACAGCCACGGCGTCTGCTGTACACGCGCGCGTTTGAAACGAATTCTTCGCGTGTTTTCAGATGACTTGCGCATCCGATTGCACTGATTTTTTTATTTCAGCTTATCCCTGGTTTTTCAATGCGCAGTTCAGTCATCGGCGTAGCGACGCAAACGATTTTTTTTTGCGAACAAATTTTGTGCGCGTACTCCAGAGTCGAAGGCGAAACGATCGAACCCACTTACTTTTACACCCTATTCCCCATTTTGGATACTGCTTCCATGCCGTATTATATACCATCTTCTGAGGAATTTAAATAAAAATATCCTTGTATCAAGAACGTTACCCACGATTCTAAGACATAACCGTGTGTGCGCGCAACAGAGTGCTATTGACAGCGGCATTTTCATTCATACTATTGATCAGATCTCAGCTTCTACGGACTCTGAAGCTAAAAAGGACTGAACACTGGAAACTTCTAGATGCACGCACAATTAAAACATGTATGATGAGAACTTAAGTCCTGTAAATCATGTGCTTTAGGCAAACTGTAGGAACGCATTCCTTAGTGCTTAGGCAACCGAGTTACAGAAGTAATGAACACAAGCATGCATTCTAAGCAGTTCTTAGAATCCCGTGCTTGGTAAAATAGCATTATTAGCCCATGCTGTGTAGGTCACACGACCTGTCAGGGAAAAGATACACAAGGATCAGTAATGTAAAGCACAAAATAAAAATCATTGTTAAACACATTTATTTTCATCACTTTGCACTCAGGCTGCCCACATTTTTGTTTGCACCACCTCCTGGCATCTTCCCATCTTTAACAGCTTCGGCTGCTCTTTTTTGGCAGCCCTCTCAACATTGATTGACTTTAAGTAGAAGCGCTTTATGTAGAACTTGATTATGGCGTTAACAATTTCACGTCCATGTTTCACACAGCCCAGAGGCGGAAAATGTACATGTGCTAAAAAATCACCGAAGTCAACTATGCTCTTTTCGTGCAACTTGTTCAGACTAAAATAAGCAGTGAAGCTGTCTTCAAGGACGGTGATAATTGTGTTATTCAAGGGGCCAGACGGATGCAGTAAGCCACCATTATCAAATTTTGCAGTGAAAGCTGCTACCCGATCATTTTCTGTATAGCCACTGCTTTTAAGTCGTCAAGGCTGAAGCACAGTCTATGCACTGGCTTTTTTTCAGTGCTTTTCTAGCCCGAGATACCATAAATTAACATCTCGTGGCTTTTTTCCTGTCACACAGGCACTGTCGTCAGAGGTAATACTTGTACGTGGCGCACAAGAAAGCAATGCAGTTTTTACATCATGAGCGCTCCTTTATCAATTAGTCTGTCGAGTCTAGGCAGCATATTCTCGCTGCACGGCTGTTTCTTCGCCACGAAACTAAGGAAGTGACCACTTCTGGAGCAGTTTCCCGATGGTGCTGGTTTCGCAAGATTGTAGAATGTGAGTACATTAACAGTAACCAAATACTGAGCGGCATTCCGATCGTCAAAGATCCTGATGATTGCCGAACATTGCTAAATACGCTTTCAAGTCTGTCTTGGCTCAAGCTTGCACTCATCACATACTTAAAACGATGTGTGCTGAGATCTGCATCTGTGACTAATTAAGTGTGCTCTGAATTGAAACACGAAGTCCCTCTGCTATGCTGTTGCTCAAAAACCCGCCGATTGTGGCCTTTGCATGAATTTCCGACTTTGTGAGGTGTTCAAGGAACTCCTTTAAAATAAAAAGTTTGTTGACTGCGGGTATAACGCTCCTTTTGGCACACGCGCAGTCATTATCCCGATAAGCTTATTTATTCTTTTGTAAAAGGTTCAGTGCCTTTCACGAAATCATAAGAGCGTCCTAACGGGGTGCAATAAATAAAAAGCCCTTTAATTATATGATCACCAAATAGCTGGAATGCTGGAGCAACTCTCGTTTTCTCAAAAGAATTGGGATTCAGGTGCATGCTGGTGATCTTCGGCATGGCTTTAAGCTAAACACTCGATCTGGCTGTCCATTTTCCAAGCTTCTCGGATCGGTTTGAGCGTGCACCCGACCCTTAGGTGCGTTAAACCATTTGCCTGCAAATGCATCTCGCACGTTTTTAACTAGATGGTGAAAATCTGAAGGAAAGTCAGATGGCGAATTGAGCTGGCAAGATGTGGCGCTTGTCACGTTGTCTAGACATGACGCGATCACACAACATAAGAACACACAAACCAACACACACGCGAGTCAGCGTTCATGGATTTCGCAACAAAAAAAAACTGTATTATGGGCTCGCGATCAAGAAGCAGCGCGCACCACTACTGCAGCCACGGCACGACCGCTCCTGCAGGCACGACGTTCCGAATGTGCGCAGCGCCCCCTTGCGCAATCATCCGAGGCGCGGCCAACCGGTTCCGTAGAGAGCCCCGCGTGAACGGCAGACTAGCAAGTATTTCTAGGGACCCTAACGCTAGTCAACACTCGAGCCGGCGTATGTCGGAGCACGAGTGACATCACGCATGGCGCAGGTGGCCGCCACCGACTCCGTCGCCTTTTCGCTCTCTCTCGCTCCCTAGTCACACCGAGACACAGGTGTCCCACCACTGCGCAGCGCCGCGCCTTTCCTCAAAATGCAACTTTCAGTTTTAAAAATAATATTAGAGTGTTTTAGTTTCACGTACGCAGAGGGTTCACGTACGCGAACGTCAGAAGTCTACGTAGCCTGCACGCAGGTGGTTTGAAACCCTTATAGTTACACGTACGCGAAACACGCCGCGCGTTACGCCTAGCGCCATCTACTAAGAAACACAGACACTGGTTGTAGCCAAAATCATCCAAGACAAGTCATTAAGCGAAGCCATTCATAGCGAGACCGTTGATATGACGACGACCAACGCTACTTCGTCAGGCTTAGCAGCTGAAGAATCGCCCTTCTGTCTGAAAAACAAAAGCTATTTGTCGCTTGAAACCTTATGCGAGGGTAAGAATGGGCAAATCGAAGGCGAATACAGCAGTTTAGAACACCATATCGCCTCGAGGGATTAGCGACGAAGCTGTTATCGCTGTGAAGCGGCGGGCAGGGTGCCGCCATGTTTGTCAACGCTACGTACGCAAGCAACGCAAAGACCGCAACGTAAAAATCCGAATCTCGCGTACGTACGTGAGACTCGCTCATACCCTTTGCGTTCTGCGCATGCGCACTGGTCACCCGTAAGAGCTCTACGTACGTGAAGCCTCTACGTACGTGAAACTAAAACTCTCTAATTGGTTTGGGGGGAAAGGAAACGGCGCAGTATCTGTCTCATATATCGTTGGACACCTGAACCGCGCCGTAAGGAAAGGGTAAAGGAGTTATTGAAAGGAGAAAGGAAGAGAGAGGTGCCGTAGTGGAGGGCTCCGGAATAATTTCGACCACCTGGCAATCTTTAACGTGCACTGACAATGCACAGCACACGGGCGCCTTAGCGTTTTTCCTCCATAAAAACGCAGCCGCCGCGGTCGCGATTTTAAAATTTCTCTTTCTTCTTTCCCTCCCTCCTTTATCCCTTCGTTTACGGCACGGTTCGGGTGTCCACCGAGATATATGAGATGGTTACTGTGTCATTTCCTTTCCTCAAAAACCAAACAAAACAAGTGAGCCGACGGCGTTGATAGAATTCATTTGCGTTGACAACTTTGCAAAGGCTGTTCATTTTCACGAAAGAAAAGAGCACAACCGGCTCCGTGGCTCAGTGGAGACCTCAATCTCGCTTTCATGTACATGGCGTCGGTGTCAAAAGCCTGCTTTGATTGCGTTCCCCACAGTGGATAGGCAGTGCGCCCTCCCTGCCACCCTGGGAGGTCGCATGCAGTTAATGGTTGATCGCGAGAGATTGATCACCAAATGATAGCTGCGGCCTAGGAACTGCTGCAGTGCCGCATGTCAGCCACAACGCTGTCAGCGCTAATTCATTTATTCCACATCTCTCTCTCACCACGAAGAAAAGCACGAATGAGGCGTCCACATATCAAGGAGCCAGTTACCCAAGCAGCACGGGTCATCGGCCCAAAATAGCAACAGGATGGTCCCAAGCATCGCGGTCATTTGAAGGGCCTAATAATAATAATAATAATTGGTTTTTGTGGAAAGAAAAAGACGCAGTATCTGTCTCATATATCGCTGGACACCTCAACCGCGCCGTAAGTAAAGGTATAAGGAAGGGAGTGAAAGAAGAAAGGAAGATGGAGGTGCCGTAGTGGAGGGCTCCGTAATAATTTCGACCACCTGGCGATTTTTAACGTGCACTGACATCGCACACCACACGGGCGCCTTAGCGTTTTTCCTCCATAAAAACGCAGCCGCCGCGGTCGGGTTCGAACCCGGGAACCCCGGATCAGTTGTCGAGCGCCCTAAACACTTAGCCACCGCGGCGGGTCTTTGAAGGGCCGGCCTTCGCCAATACGGTACCAATGTTGGGCCAATTACCTGTGCTGCTTGGGTATGCGCCCTACCATTGCTCAAAGCCATCGCCGTCTAGAACATTGTCAACGCCAACGCCAATGCACACAGTGAACGGCGATATCTTTCGCTTTGTATATCCTGGATTATCTGAGCAAATCCGCATTACAATTTTCCTTCCTTCTTTAACAGCCCAATTCCCCAGCAAACGGCCTTGAGCCTCCCTTAATAAATAAACAGCTTATTTATACATTCATTCATCAAAAGGGTTGGTCTCAGGAGCCTTTGCTCCTCTTAAACAAAACGATAGAACAAGAGCGACTATTGTCGCCTAAGGGCCGCAAACAATATTAGAACACAGTACCCATGACACAGTGTTAATTCTGTTCAAGGAAGATACTCGCCTCTTACCTTCATGCACTACTGCCGAATGGTCGTAAAGCACTGGTTGTTCATAAGCTTTTGCTTCTAGAACTGCACAAAATACGTGAGATGTCAGCGCACATCGCATAGCCTTCAATTATTGCGCCCCTTCCGAAATTCTTTTAACCCAATTTTATTTTATCACAGTAGCCTGAAGGATAAGCTTATTTTCTGTCTGCATTCGTTACATTATTCATCACTGCTTTGATGGCACCGGTCAGGTGTCCACTTTATGTGCGGCAGTTGTCGCGCGTTTTTTTCCTTATAAATATTAATAATAATTGGCTTTTGGGGAAAGTAAATGGCGCAGTATCTGTCTCATATATCGTTGGACACATGAACCGCGCCGTAAAGGAAGGGATAAAGGAGGGAGTGTAAGAAGGAAGGAAGTAACGAACGCATTCTTTGTCGTTTGAAGGCGGCCGTGCACCTGCACGAGACTGCGCGGTAACAAAGGAGTAGCTCCAAAGCACTGCCACGATAACAAAAAAATATATACATTCGTTTCAGGAAAGCAAAAACGCAGTAATTTTCTTAACCCGCCGTGGTTGCTCAGTGGTTAGGGCGCTCGACTACTGATCCGGAATTCCCTCGTTCGAACCCGACCGCGGCGGCTGCGTTTTTATGGAGGAAAAACGCTAAGGCGCCCGTGTGCTGTGCGATGTCATTGCACGTTAAAGATCCCCAGGTGGTCGAAATTATTCCGGAGCCTTCCACTACGGCGCCTCCTTCTTCCTTTCTTCTCTCACTCCCTCCCTTATCCCTTCTCTTGCGGCGCGGTTCAGGTGTCCAACGATACATGAGACAGATACTGCGCCATTTCCTTTCCCCAAAATACCAATTATATATTATAACAGTAATTTTCCCACTCGCGCTGTACACTTCATTCCAAGATTTTTTAGGAAATGAAAGGTGCCGTAACTCTCTTGTTTATCGGCGGACCCCTCAACGGTTACCTGAGGGACGCTCTTCTCTGCGTTTCTACTCGCCGTGGTGCCTCAGTGGCTAAGGCGCTCGGCTACTGATCCGGAGTTCCTGGGTTCGAACCCGACGATGGCGGCTCCGTTTTTATGGAGGCAAAACGCTCAGGCGCCCGTGTGCTGTGCGATGTCAGTGCACGTTCTAGATCCCCAGGTGGTCGATATTATTCCAGAGCCCTCCACTAAGGCACCTTTTTCTTCCATTCTTCTTTCTCTCCCTCCTTTACCCCTTCCCTTTTCGCGCGGTTGAGGTGTCCAACGATATATGAGACAAGTAGGTAGGTAGGTATGTGAAAACTTTATTGATGAGCCTTATGAATGAGTTAATGCCTAGGATTGGTCTGGCTCTTGATCCCGGGTGGTGGCCAACAGTCCATAACGTGAGGCAACCTGTCCAGCCCTCTCTAACAGCCGCCTTTGTGAGGCCTGTTCGGAGCTGGAGACCGCGATTTCCCAATCCTCTTTGTCCGTGAGGTTCCAGCGAGATGGTGGTTGGAAGTCTCGGAAGAGATTAAAATGTGGTCAAAGTTCACTCTCAGAGCCCCACAAAGAGAGCATTCAGTTCTGTATTGGCCTTGGTGGATGAGGGCTAACAAATCCGGTGAAGAGAATGGGCCAGCCTGGAGCTGTCCAGGTAGTTTGTTGTTCTTTCGACGGGGAGATGTTGGGGGGGGGGGGGGGAATAGGCGAGCATTTGCTCCCTGTAATGGAGGGTTATTTCATGATAGGTGACGGGCCGGTTCCTACCGCTATCCCGGTCTACGGTCTGCCCTGCTCGGTTGACGTACGCTCGATGAACAGAGTGGGACACTTCGTTGCCGGGGTTGCCTGCGTGGGCTGGGACGAAATCGTCAGGGTTCTGAGGAGCAAGAATCGAGAATTTTTTGCGTGATAGAATTAATCTGTCCCCGTGCAAATTTCGTGATTGCTGTTTAGAGTCACTCAGAATGAGTGTTGCAGCGGAGGAGAAAATGGCAAGCGCTGTGGCCGCTTCTTCGGCTTCAAGTGAGGTTGTTGTCGTGATCCAGCACGAGGCTTGATGTTTAAGGTTATGCAATGCTACAGACTTGGCGTAGGCCGAATTGTGGATGTACTCGGCCGCGTCCGCATACACCGCGACTTTGTCCTTAGCAGGAGCTTTATGGAAAGCCTTCGCACGAGCTTCGCACCTACTCCTCGTCTATCCGCTAATCCGCGATAGCACAGTATGTGCCCGTCTTTTAGTACTGTATACACCTCACAGCTCCTCCTAACTTCTTTAAGCCCTATGGCATCCCATTAATGCCCGCTAGTTCCTCGAACAGCACTGCTAGGCTAGCCTCACAAGATAAGGTTCTAGCGTTAAACGTTGCCAGGTTCAGATTCCAATGGCGGCCTGTCCGGAGCCAGAGTTTCTTAGCACCCTTCACAGCCGCTGGAAAGTGAGGACCGAGGTTCAATTGGTTTTTCATTGAAGGTTGTATCGAAGTGCTACACCAGGATGGCGAAATCCTGTTCTGGTGAAGGAGTGCGCTGTCGGTTCTCGTCTCCGAGATCAGGCCGCACCCCAGGCCTGCTTATGCAATTCCATAGACACGCAAAGTCTTTTTTTCCAAGCCCGGCGGAGAATTGCACAGCGCCGGGATTCGAACGCCGGTCCATTTGCACGTGAGGCGGACGCTGTGCCTCTACGCCATCGCTGCACCTAATGCATTGTGCTAGGGTACGCTTAATGCGCTGAGTATGCGGTGTGCAGCGGAGATTTTCGTGGAAATGTATGCCTAAGAATTTACTTCCGTAACGAGCTCTAAAGGTCGAGACTGAAAAAATTATCAGATTATCGATGTTAATTGGTCTGTTGATAGAAGAGAATACAATATATTTGGTTTTATTAGCATTGAGTGCTAATTGGTTGGCTGCAAGCCACTGTGACAAATCCGTCAGCCATAGATTTATAGTAGTAACTGCAGTTGATAAATTAGGTGTAGAAAAGAAAGCGCTGGTGTCATCCGCATACAGAATGATTTCTGGCAAGTCTGGTATGGGTACAATATGGTTAATATAGAGAAGGAATAACATAAGACCCAGTATGAAGCTTTGCGGTACACCATATTTTATATTTCTTAAGTTACATTTAACGTTGTTGGCCACAACATATTGGGAACGGTTTGAGAGATAACTTTCTAGTAGAGTAAGGGAAATAGCTCTGATTCCATTGAACTGGAGTTTTTTTAATAATTATGTCATGTTTAATGGAGCCGAACGCTTTGCTGAAGTCCAAGGATATGCCAAGTTTATATATATATATATATATATATATATATATATATATATATATATATATATATATATATATATATATATATATATATATATATATATATATATATATATATGTGTGTGTGTGTGTGTGTGTGTGTGTGTGCGCGTGTGTCTGTGTGTGTGTGTGTGTGCGTGTGTGCGTGCGTGTGTGTGTGTGTGTGTGTGTGTCTGTGTGTGTGCGTGTGTGTGTGTCTGTCTGTGTGCGTGCGCGCGCGCGCGCGCGTGTGTGTGTGTGTGTGTGTGTGTGTGTGTGTGTGTGTGTGTGTGTGTGTGTGTGTGTGTGTGTGTGTGTGTGTGTGTGTGTGTGTGTGTGTGTGTGTGTGTGTGTGTGTGTGTGTGTAATTGGCCTGTAATTTCCAAGATTGTTCACCGTGCCGCCTTTGTAAAGAACCACCACACCCTCGCTGTTTTCATGTTCTCTGGAAAAATGCCCGTTGTTAAAGTAAGATTTGCTATATGACAGCGCACATCACATATGAAGTCAGAAATTGCTTTTATTGGTGCTGCTTTGATAACATCATAAGCAGAGGAGCAGTTGTTTTTTAAATTATATATTAGGCTGTAGATTTCGTCAGGGCTAGTTGAAGACAAAAACATGGTATCTGTTAGCCTGTGCTGTAAGCATTTCTAGAAATGTCCGGAGTCAGCCCCATCGAAACTTCCAAAAGTTAAAAAGTGTTTGCTCATTACATTACCAAGAGCTTCACCTAGATTCATGACGCGTAAATTATTTCTCTCTGCGAACTCTACTTAAACCTTCCCCCTGCTATTCCTGGAGCCTATGCCATAGTCGCCTACCACCTGCTCAGAAAGCACATCACAGCGGGCCAATATTAGAAAGCCACTGGCAAAGCGTGGCCCTAAGTAGGCCCAGAGTTGCCAATGGGCATCTGATATTGGTGTGCCATCATCAAATCATGGATATCATGGGCCGTGTTAGCCAGAGTTCTCCCACAGTTTGCCAGAATTGGCTAGGCCATTTTCAAAACCCGGTTATTATGGGCCATGTTAGCCAGAGTTCTCCCACTCTTTGCCAGAGATGGCTAAGCCATTTCCGAAATCTGGCTATCGTGGGCCATGTTAGCCAGAGTTCTACTATTTGCCAGAATTGACTAAGACATTTTCGAAACCTGGCTGTATTGGTCTTGGCCTGCCACCCCTTATCCAGTGTTAAAGGTACATGGCAGATGTTGGTGAACATTGTACCATTAATTATATTGGGTAGAAGATTGATTTTATTGTCGAGTACCATCTCGGCACTTTATAATTTTCGAACGCGCTAAAACTCGCTTGAGCTCCAGGGCTCGGCTTGTGCGAGTTCAAAAATTTAAGTTTATTCATCTTTTTCTAACCGAATATTTTCGCAGCACATGCGTGAAGTTGGATAAACAACAAATATTTTCCGACTGCGCATTCGGAGATAGAGGAGAGTTAAGAAAAAAAAACTAAATGAAACCGAAGCTGTCAGCAGTTCGCGCCTGCCAAAGTGAGCTCTCGTACAGGAGAAACTAAAGGAGGAGTATATGTCAACGCCGTCGGGGCGCGGCACGGCGGCGTCTGCCGCGGGCTCCGTTGCTGATCAGTTTTGTTCTAAGGTGCTTGGCAACAATTTCTAAACGCATTCGGAAGCATTCCAAAAGCATTCGCTCGCTGTATAACAATGCTGCTGCTGCCATCGACTTCTTTTCTGTTCGTTCGCTGCAACTAACCTCTAAAATTCCTTTTAGAATGTCTCGTAAATTTAGTAATTAACGAATGTGCGTTGGCATGACACAGTTGTAATGATTTGTGTAACTATATATGGCTTAGCCAAGCCGCTAATAAAGAAATATACTTTTTTCTTTAGAAGTGCACAGACAGAGCTCACGCTGTCGCCTTTGTCCGATTTCTGGGCAGAATAACCCGCCTTTTTTGTAATTTATGTATTTGAAAGCGTTTTTGCACGCTCTGCTTATCTGGAAACCAGCAATAGAGGACTTCCTTCTAAAAAAATCAAATGACTCATTTCATAAATTTTTTAATTAAAAAAGCGCTTTTTGCATCACTCTAGAGAATTATTCAATGCCACACTGCGCAGTGGGTGTATGCTTAATAGAGATTCTAAATCAAACACAATAACTTAGTGCAAGTGCATTCCGTAAGCCGACTTTGTGCGCAATTATGGTAACGCCCAGCAACGAAGCAGTGGCCTCGTAATTTAGAATTATAAGTGGCGCACGCGTGAAATATTAGGCCGCCGCTTCATACACGCACGCGATCACGCGGTAAGAGATTCCTACGTTTCCGTACGTCGTTCCCTGTGATCGCGCCTTGCCCTGTGTTTTTCGATTTGCTTTTTCCTTCCATTTCTGCCGATCATAAAGTTTCAAAATGTTGTTTTTTGTGCATTTTATTGTTCTGTTGCGTAATTTTCATTGAGGGCTATAGCTCTTGTAGACGTCTTTACTTATTTGCTCGAAAATTAATTTTTTTTGCTTTCGAACATTACCTTTATCGATGAAAAGCATCGGAAATAGTTTCGAGCCACTATTCAATACAGTTTTGTTCGTTTTAGCTTTTTGCATGAAATTTCCAAACCAACAAAAAGTTTCAGGATTCTTCGACGACCAGCGAATAATTCTACTGCCAAATGGTGTTAGGCCCATGTTAATCTAGCTTGTTTTCCACATGTCCCGTATGCGAATCTGCTTGCATAATATTTGATTTATTGCTTTACGATGCTTCTCCTGTGGCTTTACAAAAATACTTTGACGCTTCCGCGTTTTCCACACCCTTGCCTTCTCATAAACTGCTTATGACTCATTCTCCAGGAATTCAAACCTCTCTCTTAGTTTCGTTCGGCCCCGGTACCCTTTTGAAGTCTCGTATCTCCCCTACTCATCTTCGGACGTAGCCTATTTCAAGGAAGGTGACTAACCCTACTACTCGAAGCGATTTTCTTTTTACTCACTTTGTCCTAGTGTTTTCCCGTGCGACAGCTACCCGCTGCACCGTTCGCCCCCCCACCCACCCCTCCGGCATGACTTGTTTCCTGTCAATTTCAGCTGAAAACTTTATATTTTTGCGACACAACAAAAGTTGTTGTAAAAAAATGGCTCTACCACCCTGCAGCCACAACCCCCTCCTTCCCACATCACCGATTGTCTCCCTGTCATTCGCTACACCGATCGCTAATGCATAACGAACACTACATGAATGGACGAGTCTTGACCTATGTCTGGCACGGCTCGGGCGTCCAACCGCACAAACCAGCGCGACGAAAGAGCATGCTATACTACGAGCTGGTCTCGTCCTCGTCTATGTACTGGGCAAGCGAAAACACCCCACATACATGATACCTCAATATGAGCGAAAAGAGCTGCGACGAGTATTACAAATATTTTATCTCGAGATACGTTCGGAAATTAATGTGATTTGAGGAGTAAGTGTTGCTTTGACTACATGCGGCTTTACTTTTTTCGGTAGGAACAGAGAACGAGACAAAGCACGAGGACGACTTCTATGTACTTGCTCTCATTGCCAAATGTCTGGCTTGACGTCGTGCTCAGTGCAGATCTGCCCGAATGGTAAGAACTTTATTTTTCGTCTTTGGTGCAATGAATTCACCGAACATTCGCTACAATGTCGAACAGCAGGTTTGAATTCATGTGACCTGACATCCGATGCATTCAGGAATATGTTTGTCATGTACAGCTTATGCAGCAGAGGAATCGGAACTGTTTTGTGTTCCACTACAGACCAGTCGGTGAGGATATGTGTACTACGTCCGCGCTGTTTCTCTTTGGCTAACACACTTGCAGGTGCAATAGGAAATCCGCAATTTATGGTTAAAGCTTTTGCCAAGTTATCTCTCAACAAAAAAAAGGCATTACTCTGGAATGTAAGACGAGCGTTTTGTTTGGTTTTCAAGTCAGTTTCCAATCTGTATTACGTGCAATGAAAGCGACTAAGATAAACTGCTGGATTATAAAAAAGGTGTTCTAGTTTTCCATCCAGTATATTTATTTTGAACCCCATCAAAAAAAAACTACCCTTTTTTAAAACTGTTTCGACTCTATATGAAGGAAATGCTACAACCTGAGCATCTTTACTCGAATAAAAAATGCGCTCTCAATTTAGAGATCCGTAGTTAAATTAAAACGAAATTCTGCATCAAATTCCATTCAATAACACATAAATTTGTTTTTTTCACATTGAATATCTTATTGGAGGTGCGAAACGGCGCATTAAACTCAAAATCACCAAATTGGTACAAGGCGAATTAAATTTCTTTGAGTTTGTGCAAAAAATGCGGTGCCAGTTGTTACAAAGTATCCTGTAAAATTGTGTCGAGTGTTTTCACGCGGACCGTGCCTCACAAAATTCAGTGTTATTTAATCATTTCTGCATTTGCCTTTTGACGGCCATATTTAAGTTCACCGTGACCTCATCTCTCTTTGCAGGCTCGAAGCATTGTGAGGTCATCGTGCAAGAGCTGGACCGGAGTGCAGTGGAAGAGTCGTCTTGCAAGAGGAGTGCAACACTTGCTTCAGATATAACTGATCAGTTCACAGGAGGACAGCTCCGTTAAGCACTTTATAGATGTCTTAGCCGTTCTACAGCATCTTGCCGAGCTGTGTTGTCCAACCTAAATCATCAGCACGCAGCACACTTGAAAATAAGGGAGTGAATAAACTTTATTGCTCTAATAAAGGAGTCTTGCTGCTTGCCCGGAGATTGCAGATGCCTTCCAGGCTGAGCGTGGTTGGCGCCCCTAGTCCAAGGCACCACTGTCCGTGGCCATCCGGCATGCGTGGCTCACTAGGTCTCTTTGGACCTTGAGCTGGCTGCTGGTTAGCCGGTCCTCCCAATGCTCCGCATTTGGCTCTTTGTTACCTCGGAAAGCTACATTGTGTATGCACTTCCATGCAATATGATAAAAATAAATTTTTTCCCAAAGCCTCTGCCACCGTGGTCTTGGGTCCTCCTTTCCATTAATTCCCAGGATTACTTGTAGCAGCGCAAGCCATTCTGCGTGCGCTAGAAGTGTGATCCTTGCAACTCGATGCAATAAACCGGTCTTTTTCCGGAATTATTAGGCGCCCTCATTTATGAATATTTGCTAGGTTGAATGGTACATACACAGTTCCAGTCATCGGGCAGTGGGTTATGTTACATGTGCCAATTGTCGAAAGCAGGATACATGTGTTTGAAAGTTGGCTGTTAATGTTTGAAAGCTGGATGCCAGTGTTCGAAATCTAGAAACCCAATTCGAGGCCTTTACAGGCCCATGTCGCGGAACGAACGCCAGGCCTGCGTTGGCCCAAAACTGGCATGAAAGTGAGACCAATGTGAAAAGTGGTAGCGCTTTGCCTAAATGCTAATGTAGGACCGCCGTTCATGCCAATTTTTGCCAATTTTCGCCCACTGTTCGCTCATGCTGTTGTCCTGCCTGTTTGTTCGTTTTTGCTTAGGGACTGAAATAAATGATACGAGATACGCGTTTAGAAATAGAGACAAGAAATAATTATACGCTTCATCAGATGTTTCTGAGCTATATAAGACATCCCAATTTGTTCCTTGGAGAATAGTTAGAAATTTGATCACAGGACAACTATGCGACATTAAACAGTGGTCAGAAGGTAAGCTCATAACTACCGGGAAGAAAGTGGTCCTACCGAATGAACTGATTCGAACCAACAACCATGGCCGCAGACACGCTTTTCTTTTCGTGCTCAGGTTTTTGGCCTTTAGCGCTCTCCGGAGTCATCGTCTTGTTTCCTGAGATGCGACAAGACAGCACTGTGAGGACTTTCCGTCGAGAAGGCACGCTAAATGGAACGCAACAGAACTCCGTTGACGATCGGTTTCCTGTTGTTTTTTTGCCCTTCACACGTACGCACGAATACTGAGACACCGTTTCACACCGCATAGAATTCCGCCTTCATCGATATTCGACCGCCGCTGCCGGATTGAACCCGCGTCTTTCGGGTTAGCAGCCGAGCGCCATAATCACTGAGCCACCACGGCGGCGATATCTAAAATAAATTTTCAAAAATTGGGTTGCAGCATTACTTTCTTTTATTCTGCGCCGACGATCTAAGTAACATTACACCTATTCCAACACCCAAAGCTTCAAGTAGAACTCCCAAGATCAGTATGTATTCACCACGACCCACTTCAACGAGGGCGACGTGCTCATCCCACAGCCTCATGTAGCAGCACGTGTTGCTGCAATTATCACGTCATTGCTCCTTAAGGACAGCCCGTGCTGGGAGATGGCGCAGAAAGTTGTGTCCGATTCGGCGGCAGCCACGCAGAGCACGAAGACAGGATTAGAGTTCAAGAAGGCAAGTAATGCGAGGGCTTTGTTCAACCCGGCTCCACTGCAAGAGAATCTTCTTAATGTCGCCTGGAAAAGGCTTTTGGACCACGCACGTGGCTTTACATGGGTAAAAAAGTCAGCGCATGAAAAAGGACGAGACGAAAGATACACCGCGCTTGGGTCAGTGCTTCTCATCCTCATTTTTCGCACTCTCACCCTGTCCACTAAATCACCATCAACCAACTGGTCCCCAGTTTCTCTACTGGGTGTCTTCAAAATTTTATTGAAAAACAGCTTAGCGATGCAGCCGGACAATTATGAACACGATGAGGCACGAGTGCTAAACAAAATATATCCAATGACCGAGTGAGATTCAACTGCGGTACCAAGATTTAAGGAACAAAAACGTTTAACCCGCTTTCTTTATTCATATTGTTTTATCGCTAGGACATGTTACAATGCGAAACGAACGTTAAAGGCGAAAATTCGAGAAAATGTCAAAGGACTAATCAAGCAGGCCTCGCCGAAGGTCGCAATTCCGTTCCAAGCACTAATTTCTGTGAATGTAAATTACATGTCCTTGCATTTCTGAATGAAACGGCGTTTTGTTCCCAAAGCCGCCTTGCACCGGGGCGTGCTATCAACGGACTCCGCCACTAAACGCGCTGTGTGCGTAAGGTGCAGAAATCAGCCGGCATGGGCAGCGAGTCCTCCTCGATGATGTCGCAAAGGATGGCCAGAGATTCCTCGGCGTACAGCATGCCCCACACGTTAGGACCGCGAACAAACTCGGTCACCGTGAGCACGAGAAACCGGAGCTTGAGGAAGAAAGGCCGCACCACGGAATGGAGGCCAGCTGGCTCTCCGCCAACCTTGCCTCTCTCGAGACACTGCCTGCTGCAGCAGGCGTGGACGGCTTGCAGCACCGACATCTCAGGTGCATTGTGCACGTTGTCGAGAATGTAGTTCGCGGTGTAGTGCAGGCAGGATTCGAACGTCTCCGACGCGAGAACGAAGAGGCCATTGTTGTGGAGGACGACCTTGGCGGACCCGTCCGCGCCGTCTTCGCCCATCGTCAGGATGTAGTCCAGAAACGGACATACGTCATCGGGCTCCATATAGCGCTCCACGTATGCGACGCACCTGGCTGCCAATTCAGGCACCATGTATTCGACTGCAGCGCTGCGGGTGCAGGTCGCCTGGTGAACGCTTTCCACCTGGAGCTGTTCACTGTAGAAATACCTGCGTCGCAGAGCAGGTGACCATAATAGGGCCCGTTGTCGTCTTTCAACAGCAAAAGTGTAACAGAATCGTCCCACTTTATTCTTATTTGAATGAGAAGCGGGAAACGCTTCCTGTAGTCTATTGAGATAAAACATAAACGCAAAGCTCTGGTTGTGGGCAGTAATGGTTTCTGGGTGACAGGGTACCGTAACCAGCATGCTATGGAATTAGCGTTCAAACAAGCAGGCCGTTCGCCCAAACGTCGTTTCCTTGATTAAATATCGCCAAGGAAAAAGCCCTTTCCAATAAGTAATCCTTTAACCAAGTTATGAATGCGACATTTGCTGGTTGGAACGTCAATGGATTAGGACACGGCAAAAATCTATGGCTGCTAATGGCAGTGTAATGGAGAACGTCATCACGTGACCTTACAACTTTTATAAGGGAGGCCTGCGGACGATCACAGCAGGGCCGTTAGAGAGAATAACGGCGCAGGCAGCGAGCTTAAGTCTCATAGAATCAGTACGGTAACTGTGGATTAGTGCAGCGTGTGGGCCGTAGGTCAAGCAGGCTTGGAGGACTCAGGGTTCAGAGCCGTACTTCGCCTTGTTTGGCGCCTAACGCACAGCACTGAGTCCTGGTACTCTTCTCTTTCTCGGTATTTGCCATGTTTGGTTTCTCAGCTGGCATTTCAAATTTTGTTTTAGTGATATAGTGTAAACTTATCGCCTTCCCCTCTTTACTTGCATGTTACTTCGATGGCCCCTCTACAGATTTTGATAGAATACACTGCAAAATAATCAAGCTTATATTTCTGCATGTAATACGAATTACAAGCCGTCAAGAGGTTTTGAGCAAAATTCATAAATGAAGCGTGAGCGAGGGGAGGTTCTACCGTAGAAGCCCTTCAACGCCGTCCGGATGCAGGTCCATAATTGTGAGGCGATCTTCTCTGGCGAAGTGCCCAAAAAACATGGCCCTGAAGACGTCGTTCTGCAGGGCCAGGATCATGCGATGCGCTTTGAAAGATGCGTGGTGTTCGGGAAAGTGTTCCCAGTGCACGACTATTTCCACATCGGCAAGCTCCCGTGTGCCGAGATATCTCCACAGCGAGAACTGCGAAAGAATAAATTAGATTAGTTGGCTGCTGCAAACGAGTTATAAATTGTGGTGCCTAACATACGAAACTGACACATGGGCTAAGAGGGACGCCGTATAGTGGCGGGCTCTGAATTAATGTAGACCAGACCGACTGAGGTTCTTACGTGCACTGGCACCGCACAGAGCAGGGGCGCCTTGTGCATTTCACTTCCACTCAAAATGCGGCCGCCGCGGCCAGGATCAAACCCCCATCTCCATGGCGCAAAACGAAGAGACACTGATAAAAGCCGCGTGACGACGGCGATAAGAATATAAAAAGAAACATAAGATTTGTTTGCAGCAATATGTATTTCTTACGAAGAGCCGCCCTTTAAAGCAGCAGCGCTTCCCGATTCACTGCTCACTAAGCATCAATACAATATCAACAATGTAGCAGGTGGTGTCAAAATGCAAACAAAGCACCGAACACGGAGAGTTTTTATGCGCGAAACTCAGATGTCAAGGTATGAGTCTCGGCATGAGTTTCAATTACGTCCGAGTCATCAGGGAACTCTGCAAAAGCAGAATTGAGACCCACAGAAGGAGCTTTTACAGAGGCTGTTTAAAGAAACCCGTGTCTCACGTGCTCATAGCGCTGTGAGCGGGACAATTTTTTTAGTGTCAGGGTAGGGCTGCCCACGCCAGCCGTGGTCACTGAATGGCTCATGGAGATACATACAGTGCAGTGGTAGATACTACGATGGGAGAGATAAATTAATGAAAATTAAGTTCCCCGGCCCTTGTCGCAAAGTATAATGGGCTTTACTATGTAGTAACAGCATGTCGTGGCTGTCATAAAAATATTAAAAAATAATAGGCCTCCATCTGCGCCGCTTTCTCACAAAAGCATCAAAGCAATAATAGATGTTAATTAACATGTCTGTAAGAGAGGACAATTAGCCGCCGCGGTGGCTCAATGGTTAGGGCGCTCGGCTACTGATCCGGAGTTCCCTGGTTCGAACGCGACCGCAGCGGCTGCGTTTTTATGGAGGCAAAACGCTAAGGCGCCTGTGTGCTGTGCGATGCCAGAGCACGTTAAAGATCCCCAGGTTGTCGAAATTATTGCGGAGCCCTCCACTACGGCACCTTTCTTTCTTCTTTCACTCCTTCCTTTATCCCTTCCCTTAAGGCGCGGTTCAGGTGTCCAAAGATATACGAGACAGATGCTGCGCCATTTCCTTTCCCCCAAAACCAATTATTATTAAGCGAGGAAAATAGTAGTTGTTACACCTGTAGGTGAAAATAGAAACGAAGAGAAGAAGCTACGCGAGATAAACCACATTTCCGGGTAGCGTTCCAAGAAAGATTCCCTTACTCTGCCTTAGAGAAGATGGGCAAGATGCGATGCAGGGAAAGAAAATTTGTTTATCGGGAACTGGTTGTGAGAGCTGAAGGCTAAAGAGGAGTGGGAACAGCGGGGAAATTCATGGCGATAGAGTCGATCTCCTATTCAGGCCTCCCTAGAGGGTGAGCACCAGTTCTGCTGAATGTGCATTTCTTGGCCTCCAAACGTACTTCTGTCGCTATTCGACGTCCTCCGGCATCTCTGACCCTCACACACTCAGAACGTAGGGAGGCAGAATTGTCCTATAGAAGGTTACAACTGACTAACGGAAGGACATTGCCGTTGAAGGGGGGCTCTGTAACTGATATATGGCCCTGATTTGTTGTCATTACGTCCCGATCAACCTCCTTGCACCTTTCGGTGTGTATCTGCTAACAGTCTGTAGTGCTTGAACACGATGGCGTATCAGCGATTTTGCTCGCTATGCGTCAGGCTTACCTCAGGCACTGTTTCTGTCCGTATAGAGACAATGACGCGGGTAGAACTGGTCCAGTGCCAGAAGTTGGTGCGTTTGTAGCATCTGTAGCACTGCATTGAAATTGAAAAACAAGGCAGGAGTTTGACACGAGCCACGATTTGCAACCAATTTCTGAGTAGTCCGATGGGTGCCCTAGCTAGCAAGGCTAACGCACATACATGAAAAAAAAATGGAAAAAGTACATCGAGAATATTAGCAAATATACAAAACAAGTACATTCCACAAAGGACACCCTTACATCTGCAAAGCAGTGCTGTCCAGTCGTGAAGAGCGCTGTAATGAGCGCGCGCGCTATATATGGTCTGCCGGTCCACCATCAACCTGGCCATGATGGCTACTAGATGGCGGCATCAGCCAAGATCCACCCACTACTCTTAGCCAGAACCGTATAAGGCGAACTAATTAGCATTAACATGCGAAAAACTGCAATTAGCATAAACGCAACTGATTCATTTTAGAAATTATCCAGCGTTGCGAGCAGCTGCAGCACGAAAAAGAAACCATAAAGCTACTTGCTTTCGGCATTTATTGGGTATGCCCAAATAAAGAAAGTGGCTATATATTGCCGGAAGCTGGCAGTACCTCCTGAAAAACATTATGTCGGCAGTGCCGTCTAATCGGTTCGCTGTGATCACGTGACAAACGCAGCCGCCCTCGAGAAGGATTGTTTTTTTTAATACATGTCAAAAGTAGGACCCTCGACAACATAATTTTGGAGTGGCCATATTCTCCCGGAGCGGGCAAAAATATTGATAGTAGAGAAGCCTATGAGACCCTGCTAAGAAGCCCGGACCCTGAGCTTCAACGCAGCACCATCTATCCGGCGGAAGAGGCAGCTACCAGTCAAGGACTGCTAACCAGTCTCTAACCGCGGACGCGCAACTCCCCGTCTCGCAGTGCTGCGTGCCGGTGGCGGGGAGAAACGTCTTTTCTGATGGACATAAAAGTTATTCGATCAATCAATCTCTGCTCTCGACACGTCCTGGTGTCACCGCATGAAGCGCTTTAAAAAGAAAAAGCCAGCGATTTTTCTGCGTTCTATTTTTCAAAGTGGCAATCAGTGTGATTTTTCATTGCGATTAGTGTTGTAACTGTGCGTCACTGCCGCTGTTCGATGGCCTAATCATAAATGATCACACTTGATCCAGTCGATGAAAACTTAACTCACTGAATTTATTTAGAGTAAGTAGAAAGCATCAATAGCCAACAACTGCACATCTCCCGGAACGTTCGAGCAGTCAGCAGAGCTAGCTGCTCGTCGTTCGGCGTCCGGACTACAACTGAACTCTCCCCACGCCGTCCTAAGCCCCTTCCAACCGCGGCACCTTTGGGAGGCGCCGGCACTCGCTCTCGAACAAAGAACTTCCGTTTTGGGTGGGCCTGCAAGGCTCTTAACTGATTTCTTCAGAAGACCACAGCGCGAGCCTCCAAACGGGGAGAAACGTCTTTTCTGATGAAACTGAAAAGTTGTCCAATCAATCACTGACTCAATCAATCAATCAATCAATCAATCAATCAATCAATCAATCAGGATAAATCAATATGTGTTTCCTCTGGAGCATTGTGAGATTCGTTGGGCTAGATTTGATATCCGTCTACCGACAGCTTTTTGTGATGGGTATTCTGCCAGCAAAATAGCTGGAAAAAAAGAATTCTGTCAGTGTCGTTTCATTGGCTGTGTGCTGTGATGCGACCGGAATCAGGCAATCGGGTCAAACTGCCGGCAAAGTTCCCTGCGGGCTATTTTGCCGGCTGCTGGCACAGTAGTCTCGGCCTTATTTAAATGCGCGCATTTTCCAATTGTGCTTCATTTTCCCAATTTTTCGTCCAGAAGTGACACGAAACTTAAGTTACGCGATAAGGCAAACCGTTAAGTGCTTCGTAGTACAAATACATTCGCATACGGAGCGCCCACGCGATACCAAACAAGGCGAAATAAAGGGTCAGGGGAAGGGAAAGCCGGTTACTCGTAGTATCCAGTAAGAAAGGGCACCTTTTCCACCGACGCCGCACACGAGGGTACCAACGCCAATAACTGGGGCATGAAATCGGCTAGCTGCCATTCGGAAATTTTTTTCCTCCTCTTTTCTGATGAACAGGCCACGGGTATACACGTTCGCAGCAGGAAGGCGCCAACTGAAACACTCTACAGACTTCGGCTTAGTCACAAGCAGAAAGCGCGATGGAGCAGAGAGAGGTTTAGATGGAAATTAGGGAAAGCAGGGTAGATATAACCGGCTGTATCGTAATCTAAAACATCCATTCATGCCTAAAGAAAAACTTCTGTCTAGGATTTCTTTCTTCTTTTTTTTCATCGTGGCAGATGAGCTGCCGGCTTGCGATATAGAGTACTACAATTCATACCAACGGAACCACCTTCCCTCAGGAATGCTTTCCAGCAAACTAGAAGATCGGGTGGTAATCACCGTTTAGCAGTGGGTAAGTCACTTTGCTTCCAATAAATAGCCACGTTTTCAATCAGGCCTGAAGAGATGTTCAATGAAAGAGCACAGCATTGCGATGCTAACGCAGGAAAACGGCTGCAACAGCAATTACGCTGACTTTAGCATGCGAGGCGCCGGCAATGATTCGCGGCCTCGTTCTTAGCGCTGTGCATTTTTATTTTACCTAGTGCAGTCATGTTGTGCCAAGCAGGTGACGCGGGAGCTAGTGGAATCTTTCCGCGTCTTAAAAACTAGACTCTATGTGAAAGATTTGTATATCAGGTTGTCTGTAACGGAGACAGATTTCTTCGAAAAATCGAACGCGATTTGCGTGTTAGTGTTCCGCTCAAAATGCCGGCAGGAGGCGTGTGATTGTGTTGTTCTTGTTTTTTGTACATGTGTAAGTAACAAGCTTTTGGGTAAAAAATATTGCCAGTAGCGCTGTGTCCAGTGGTTTTCTTGTGTCCGTGTCTCGAAGTTTTACTCGAAATAGACGAAAAAAATGCTAAAGCTCAATTTCTGCCCCCATTAATAGACACCTTTAGTATACCGTATTACCGTTTCCTTGACCGGAGTACCGAGAGCCCGCGCGCCGTCACTGCGCATGTGCAGATAGCCTAGAGGCCGCCAGATGGCGCCAGGTACTCGGCAGCTGCAAGGCGTTGGGCAACTGCAAGGCATCTAATACATTGGGGTTTAAGGACAGTGAAGGGAAAGTAGATTTTAGGCTGGTAGAAGCAACCAAGCGAAGGTTATCTGAGTGGCTAAAATCAAGACAAGAGTAAAATTTCATAAGTCATGGCTAGGTGGCTTGAGCCACCGCCCGATTTGAAGGGTTCAACCCTTCCATCCGTCCGTCCGTCCGTCCATCCGTCCATCAATCCATCCATGCATCCATCCGTCCGTCCGTCCGTCCGTCCGTCCGTCCGTCCGTCCATCCATCCATCCATCCATCCATCCATCCATCCATCCATCCATCCATCCATCCACTGTAGGCGCTACAGTGGCTAGCTGCGCGCTAGCCTTCCGCATCGGGACCAATCAACGCATACTTGTTGTCGATGGGCGGGATTCCGGTACTCCGGTCACGGTAACACGGTACACGCTATGCTAAAGGTGTCTAATGTGTCATCACTGCATGCTCCGGGCCGACTTGCGCGATACGCCACGACACAAGCCCCACCTAGCGGTCAACGACTCCCGTACTGCATACTAAGCCTTCCAGGTATAACCGAAATTCACTTCCATTCATGAATACAGTCTGACGACAATCCTTACCACACCACCAGCCTTTTCAAATACTCGATCTTCGTGGGCACTATCAGGCATTGGAATGACGCCATGCTCCACACAATGGTGTTGGGCTCCAAGGGCGTCTGTTCTTTTTTTGTTGGATTGACATTGTGTTGAAGTGGGTTGTGCCACTATGGGTTCAGGGCAGACAGCAAAAGTGGCCGCGTGCGGGACGAGCCAGTGCGCGTACACGATCAAATGTTGGAGCTCGGCTTCGAGACAGTTTAGGCAGTGTGTGGCTGAGTGGCGGGACGTCCTTAGGAGCTCGGCGTTTACCCAAGGCCAGCTAGCCTGCACTGGCCGGGCATTGAGGTCCGGGGTCTAGCTGCCCGCGCAACACCACGCTACCGTACCCGCTGGCTCCAGTCTCCCGGTAGCTAGGCGGCCTACCGACGAGCACCTGCCGCTGACTCCAGCCTCCCGGTAGCCAGGCGGCCTGGCGACGAGCACCTGCCTGCTTATTCCAGCCTCCCGGTAGCCAGGCGGCCTATGGACGCACTCCGGCCTACTGGTACCGGCCTCCGGGTATCCGGGACATTACCGTGAACCGGTTGCTTGCGGATACCTAACCCGGTACCTGCTCTGCCGTGTGCTTCGGCGCCGACAAGGGCTGTCGCACCGGAACCCACAGTAGGACGCTGTTCATTTCGTCATCTCTAGGTTGCAAGTGCCCGGGGTGTATGTGTGCCTGTTAGTGTGCAAGCGGGCGAGCTATGCCTTCGTCCTCGTCGCTCAAGAAAACAGTGTCGTGATGCTGAATGCCGCACAGAGCTCCTGAACGAACCTGTGCACATTATTTAGATCATAGACATGTTCCAAATTTTTTTTGTATTTTCATTGGCATGTAGAGGAGGAAGAGGGAGGGAGGGACTTCAATGGAACAGGACAGGTCTAGCTGGTTGTCAGCCTGGCATGCTACTCCAGGGCCATGTAGAGGTATCCATGCGCAACCAGTGGGATTATCTACTTACTCGCATATTTGTCCAGTAAAATAAGCTGTTCGGCAAAATACTGGCTATCTGCACTTTTACTTTTCCCAAAAAAATAGTCCTATATCGCGCCCCGTTCGTTGCCTTTCGCTGCTTCCAGGTGTTTTTTTTTTATTTCCATGTCAGATAGCGCTTATTTTCTGTATTGAACTAACATTCCTTATGTGTTTTTTATTCTTATTTTTCCACCCTCCTTAGCCATTGGGCTGCAGTATTGATTAAAAAAAATAGATATTATAATATAAGTAGATAAACAGTGTCACGGAAGACAGGGCGACAAAATTCACAGACAGAAGACAGAGTTCGGCAGCTAACCCGCGCGCTACACTTCGTCGTCGTTAGTGTTCCTGTATATGCTCCCACAGGGAGCAGAGTTGCGCTAAGGTCCGCCATTTTGTTCCAAGCTCTGTGGGAAAGCTGCTTCTCGTGTGGCAGGAGCCTCATGAGAAGGCCGTTTAGAAGCACCCCTTCTCATCCTTGTCGGGGCTTCACAATACCCCCTCAGTCGGATAACAAAGGAGACTCTGCTCAAGATGGGAGTGGCTGTCCCCCTCCGGCTCATGTGTTGGGAATGAGCAGACACAGTTTGAAACAAAATACGTCAACGTGATCACGTGATCGCCGCTCCGCGAATAGTGTTACGAGCGGTGAGAGGAAAACGGTCGTGCAACTCTGCTCCCTGCTGGAGCATATCTAGGAACGCTAGTCGTCGTCGGCTTCCAGCGCCACCTGAGACCATAAGGTGGCATTACTCCCCCTCACAAATATTAGCACGAGAAAAGGACGGACAAAGAAGGCGGGCGAAGCGGTCCCACGCGACTAGATGAGCGCAAAGCGTACTACCCATTACCGCGTGAAGTACGGTTTCATGCGGACTACGTGCACGACCTCAGAGTGGGCGACGCCGAGGCTGCACAGTCCCGTCTGGAATAACTTCGTAGGTCACTTCCGTGAAACGGCGCAAAACTCTGTAAGGTCCGAAGTAACAGTACATCAGTTTTTCAGACAAGCCTGGGAGATGTAGCGGGGTCCACACCCAAATTCGGTCGCCGGGATGGTATGTTTCATGCCGATGACGGAGGTCGTAGCGGCGCGCATCCCTGCCCTGCTGCCGCTGAATGTGAATACGGGCCAGTTTACGCGCTTCCTCTGCGTGCTGAGCGAACTGCTTGGCGTCTGGCATGAGCGGGTGGTCATCAGTGCAGCACGGAAGCATGGCATCCAGCATAGTCTGAACGTCACGTCCGTAGACCAGACGAAATGGTGTAAAGCGGGTCGTCTCTTGGGTGGCCGTGTTGTAGGCGTATGTGATGTACGGGAGAATCTCGTCCCAGGTTTTGTGCTGCGAGTCTATGCACATTGCGATCATGTTGGAGATTGTTCTGTTAAGTCTCTTTGTGATCCATTCGTCTGTGTGTGATAGGCAGTGGTTTTGCGATGGCTCGTGTGACCCAGTTCAAACACTTCGCGCATGAGCTGCGCCGTAAACGCCATGCCTCGATCAGTGACTACCACCATGACGCAACACGATTTGCTGCATAAAAAAACAGGGCGATCTCAGATGACGTGCCACGCGGCCCCGCCTTAGTTTCCGCATACCTTGTTAAGTAGTCAGTCGCGACTATAATCCATTTGTGACCGGCCTATCACAAAGGAAATGGGCCCCGAAGATCGATGCCGACATGATCAAACTGTCGACATACGTCAGCAGCTCGGCCCTCTAGATAATCAATGACAGGTCGCAGGTCTGGGTCAGCTCGCTGTCGGGTCTTAAGTTGAAGTCACTGACAACTCCAAGAAAACAACTCTCGTCCTCCATGCTCTCATCGGGTGTGCGCGGAAGTGCGTAAGTGTCTGCGTGCGTCTCGCCAGATTTGTGCACAATAGTGCTGTCGAATTCATGCAGACGGAGGCTCCATCGGGCTAGGCGCCCCGATGGCTCGCGAAGGTTGGCCAGCCAGCACAAAGAATGGTGGTCGGTAACCACTTTGAGTGGACGGCCGTAGAGGTAAGGACGAAATTTGATGGTTGCCCACACAACCGCGAGGCATTCCTTTTTCGTAGTATAAAAGGTTGTTTCAGCGCGAGAGAGCATGCGGCTTGCCGATACTGACACCTTGGGCTCTACGAGTTTCCCGTCGACATGATCTGCTCAACTCCCCCCCCCCCCCCATTTAGTCACCGACCCCGCGAGATAGAGGACTACGTGCCCCAGCAGCGCATGGCGACAATTTCCCAGCGGCAGTCCCGATCTCCGTCTCCGCGCCGACTTTCGACGCAGCCTCAAAGCTCCTCCTGGATGGCGCAGCGACGGTCGCCAAGCCTCCGCCGGGAAAACTTAAGTCGGCGATCTTCAGGGGCGAGGCCCCTGGCAGTCGATGCGAACAAGACCCCCCGATAGTGCGAACAGCGACCGACAGTGACCTAAAGGCGCCGACGGCAGATCCTGAACTCGAAAATGGATTCTCGCTAAATAGACCCGCGCTCCTCGACGGCTATAAGATTAGCGCTTTGGTGGACAATGGCGCTGATTTCTCGATTTTAAGCGGAAAGCTAGCGGCGTTTCTTAAAAAGGAAATGACGGCGTGGTCTGGCACGCATATCCGCACTCCTGGCGGACAAGTCGCAACTCCGCTTGGCCTGTGCACGGCAAGGGTCCAAATTCGCAGCTCTACATTTGTCGTCAGCTGCCCAGTTCTACCAGACTGCTCCGGTGACTGTATCCTTCGCGTTGATTTTCTCCGGGAGTATACAGCTATTACTGACCTCCGAAAGCGCACTGTCACATTTTCGACCGAGAAAGCAGATCATTACATAGATGACAGTCAACGCCGCGCCGCCCTTCGCATTTCTGCCGACAGTGTTTGGATTCCGCCACGTTCCAGTGTTGTTATGAGTGTTTACTGCGATGGAGAACGTCACGGCAAAGCTGTCGCCTAAGGCAACCGGTCCCTTTTTCTCACCCATGGCATCTGCTCAGAGCGAAGCCTCATCCATCTCCGCGATGGCTAGCCTGAACTCCTGGTGGCTAACTTCACTGACCAACCCGGGCATCTTTTTCATGCTACTGCGATCGCATTCGCTGACCCCTTAGCAGAGATTTCTGAATGTTTTGAGTTTGAAGCTGTTGAACCTGTGCGCCCGTCCCTTGACGGCCTTGATATCACGCCGCACCTCTCGGCGACTCGGCAGCGAGGACTCCGTGCCCTCCTACTCGAATACACTAACTCTTTCGCGTCTTCGTCGAAAGTACGGCAAACGGCTCTTCTGAAGCACCGCATCATTACGCCCGACGATGCCAGCCCTATCCGCCAGCAGCCGTACCGTATCTAACCGATGAAACGTGACGTGATCCAAACGCAGGTGAAGGAGATGCTTTCTGGTGGAATCATTAAACTTTCAAGCAACCCGTGGTCGTGACCTGCCGTGCTGGTGAAGAAAAAGGATGGGACCTTCCGCTTCTGTGTTGGTTAACGAAAGCTGAACAACGTCACTAAAAAAGACGTCTATACCGCTGCCCCGTATCGACTACTCGCTCGAGAGACTTCATCGCGTCCAGTACTTCTCCTCAATTTACTTAAAGAGCGGGTACTGGCAGATAGAGGTCGACGAGCGGGACCCCGAAAAAACGTATTTCGTTAACCCTGACGGGCTGTGCGAATTTAAAGTGCTGCCTTTTGGGCTCAGTTCAGCGCCGGCAACTTCCCGGCGCATGATGGATACAGTTCTCGCTGGATTCAAATGGCAAACTTGTTTGGCTTATCTTGATGATGTCGTGTTTGCCGAAACCTTTGCCGAACGCCTTAAACGCCTGCGCACAGTATTAGATGCCCTCCGGTCGGCCGACTTAAAGCTCAAGCCCGAGAAGTTCCTATTTGAGTACAAAGAGTTGAAGCTTCTTGATCATCACAAATGCCACTAGTGTTAAGCCCGACCCCGAGAACACTGCAGCTGTTGCCGATTTTCCCGTTCCTACAACCAAAAAAGTGTCCAACGCTTTCTGGGTCCATGTGTATACTACCGCCGCTTCATAGCCGACTTATCCAAATTGCCGCGCCCCGGTACCGCGTCACGCGCGTTGGTACACAGTTCGTGTGGGCCGCCGAGCCACAGGGGGATTTTGCCTAGCTGCGCAGACGACTACAAACAACCCCTGTTCTTGCGCACTTTGATGAAGAGGCTGACACCGAAATCATCACCGGCACCAGGAATATCGGCCTCGGCGCCGCACTCCTCCATCACCAGGTGGAATTAGATAGTATAAATAGATAAGATAGGCAAACGGACAGAGACCGCAAAATTTGTTTTCAACGCCCAGCGCGGTTTTCACGCCCTGTTTTCAAGATTCCTCACCCAGCATTCCATGAGCATGCTGGATTAAGAATGGCAGAAAAATTTGCCGAAGTTGTCTTGTTGGTAGTGCGAGTCATCTTTCTCAAAAAGCAACGTTCAAGTTTTATGGAAGGTAGTGTAAGGTTCGAGGGCTGAAACCTGCCTTACACCGTCTCTCGCAAACTCTAAATGAGGAATGCAGTCGAGCTCCAACGCACTTGAGCAGAATATTAGAAAAAATAAAACAAAATAAACGATGTTAGTTATACAGCACTAAAAATGCTTAAGATCATTAAAAATTAGCTCTGCCTACAAATAAACCTGCGATATCAATACTAACATTTACAAATAACCCACAACATTACAATGACTAAGATAAAAAATTGGAGAGGACTCTTACGCTCCGTCTTAACGATATGATACGATAGTGTTAATGAGTTAATGCGAATATATGCGGAATTGGTCGAGTTAATGCGAATATATGCGGAATTGGTCATCCTCGACCTTACATTCAAAGATACCTGTGAGTCCTCACAAAACGCCTTCCTCACTGGTGCAGCGGTTAAGCGATGCGCCATTGTCGGGCGATGGCAGACGCTGCCACCGGTGGGGCTTGTGACACCAAAGTTGCTCTCTTCGAGCAATCTATCGCAATCAACCATTAATTTAACATCCACCTGCCACGGAGGACAGTTTGCCCACAATCCGGTGGGCAGGTTGTGTAGATGGCCCACAAATATTGCTTCTCAGGGGGTTGGCCACATGGGCCACCTTACGCTACCCATTTTTCGCTCACAACGACGACGACGCCAACACCGGACTTCTACGTAACGGTGCCTTTAACGCTATTGTGGTAAAGAAATAGATAATTGCACACGCGTAAAAAATAACTCGTTGTAACTAACTCTGGTATACATTAGCATTCACTGTATATTTACAGAATAGATTCTTATTTTTTTAAACTCTTCACTAGCTCCGCTTACACTCATTTACCAAAGATGGCACGATCAAGCGAGGGTGTTTCACAAATGCTAAGAAACCTATACAAAGTAGCCACGCATCATCATTGCACGTCGACAATGTATCCCATTTTGTTCCTGTAGTTGCAGTCCGCTAAAGGAGAAATTAAAAGCAGCAAAAGGCGATACGGATCCGTGTTTCGCTTTGGAGCGTCGGAGAGCACGTCGCATATTCAAGACAGGCACCCAATGCTACTACTTGGGCGCACAGCTATTTTTATGATTTCAGCTAAGTCATGGTTTGTCGCAATAACTTAGAACACTTCATATTTACAGCGAACAGCATATGGTTTATAAGCAGCTCAGCTTTTAGCGCGATTGTGTTAGAGGGGTTCCGTTCGGCGGAGAACCCCTCGTCGTAGTTGGCGGTGGTGTGTCGAGAAAATCGGGATTGGTCAAAAAGTGTCTGATGTTACAGTAGAGCTGCGGAATTGAAAAGTGTTTAAAACACCAGATAAATTGTGAGCATAGCTTCGCAGCATGACTCAATCGTCACTAAAACATAGAAGAATGTAATTTAATTTCCCTGAAAGGAAAATTGAGGTAACTAGAAGGGAATCTAACCTGTTACCTCTTAAGCTGAGTGTCAGACACGCTATCCATATGCATGTTTGCATACCTCGATGCATGTTTGTTTGACATGGTAAAGAGAGGCGTTGCCTGCCTTGTCCGACAGTGGGCTTGTCTGCGAAGTAATATGAAGAGTTCCCAAGCTCACTCAAGGGAGACATTAAGGCTATTACGTCATGCCTTAAAGGCATTGCTATACAGTCCCTCGGAATATAGGAAGTGGAGGTCGGCGATGAGACTGCGCCTGTCATGGCAGCTTGTTTCCTCCGAATTTTTCTTGTACCCAAGGTGGGGTCAAAGACGTATTTACCGAGCATTTCACCCTAAATAAGCTCTCCAACTGTCCTCGATCAGTGTTTCGCGAAACAAACGCAGTGCGCGCTGCTTCTGCTTCTATAAAGGCCTTCACGCTGCAGTGGAAAGCAGCGGGGTTGATTTAATAAATGCATTGGGGTTTAAAGAGAGTGAAGGAAAAGTAGATTTTTGGCGGGTAGAAGCAACCAAGTGATGGTTATCTGATTGGTGGCTAAAATCAAGATAAGAGTAAAATTTCACAAGTGGTGGCTAGGTGGCTTGAACCACCGCACGATTAAAAGGGTTCACCCTAATCCATCCATTCTAGCTCATTCATCTCGATTCACTTCCTTTCTGCTCTCTCCCTCTGTATCCCTCCCCTCTAGGTTTTTCCCGGCGCGACCGCTTGGAAAGAGAATTTACAGACCGCTAACATCGAATTAAAGAAATATAAAGAAAAAAAGCCCAACATTACGGCAACTGCCACCTCCCCGCTTGAAAGGGGACGGTCCTATCTTCCATCTATCCATCCGCTAGGGTGCCGGATGTCCGCTCGCCTCCGCGATTGCCCATCGAGGCACCCAAGTGTGCGCGTTCCCGTCGTCGCAGTATTACGATCCTGCCGGCCATACGGCTGCTGCAGGAAAATAAAGGCCGATCCCGACCTCCCCGGACTTTATGCACGCTTGACAGGACATCTTCAACCGGCCCCGGCATTAGGCGGTTCGTCAATGTCTCTTCAGCGTCGGGCCGTTGTTATCGGAGAGCGTACTCACCACTTTGTACTCCGTCAGTATATTGAGGAACGTGATGAAGAGTTCGTTGAGGTTAAACGACGTATACTGCGTGCTTATCGGTGCGGTGGCCGCCTCGCTGATGTGGGAGTAAGTGAAGCCGTCCATGTACATCTTCAACAGCACCATGGCCTGCACCGTCGCAGCTGGGCTCAAGGACACGACTGCACTTTGCCGTTGCCCAACCCATAATTTGATCCTGCAGAGAAGAGTAACGCCCGATGAGCTCATCGTGCTATCTGACGCAGCCACAGAATGCAGGGATATGGTCTGCCGATTGGCTCGGTACACTCACATATAGGAAGACGAGGATTTTTAAAACCGTCGTCTGCAGAAGCCCGCGATGCGTTTTCGAGACATTTATCGCCGCGCCACGCGAGTTAAGCGTTCCAAACTTCGCAGAACTAGCTATATGAGACTTTATTAGAAGAATTTAATTTTCGCAGACACTTTTGACTAAAGGCGTCTAAATTAGTTGCGGTGCGCGACAAGACGGGACACAAAGGAAAGGACAGAACATGAAGGTCCGCGCGAAGGAGAAATCAGGTTGGTTATCGTTAAACATGGGCGTTCTTGGTAGGTAATCATGAAATACATCGCATTCTTCGCGCGCTCGTTTGCGTCGTGTCCTTTCGTTCCCTGTGCCTGTCTTGTCCACACTGTGTTTATTGGCAACCTACTACGAAACCTATCCGATACGCTACTATACATAGATGTTCACCGATATAACCTACACGATAAGCTTCTATGCATAGATGTTCACCAACCTAGCCTAGAATTTCGCCTCCATCGAAATTCGACGGCCGCGGCCGGGATCGAACCCGCGTCTTTCGGGTTAGCAGCCGAGCGCCATAACCACTGAGCCACCGCGGCAGCTGCAGACTTCTGTCTGCACAGTCTAGAGACTGTCTATAGATAATCTTTAAGAATAGACAATAGGCGATACAAGTCCTATGACATTTTATTCACAATCTATAGATTTATAATCATGCGCGTTTAGTATACATTTCTTATATAACGTCTATAGACTATGAATAGACAAAATAAATATCAACAGTAAGGCAATATAGTCTATAAGACGTATGCAGAGTACCTATACACCATTTTTATAAAGGCGCACCGCCTAATTTAAAAATCCACCACCACAGGAGCAGCTAGGAGGCTGCGACAGTATGGATGTCGCTGACGGAGAGGGCAAGCATATCAGGGGGATTTATAGTGTCACATTTGCCGGTAACGTAATAAAAAAAACAAATTAATAAATTACGTTATGGCCACGAGGGGGATACCAATTCGCGATAGCGCGAACAGATCAGCTTTGCTGGTCGCTGCATTAGACTACTACGCCCCTTCCGCTCCTTTGTTTTTAATTCCCTTTATTCCCAACTGGATCATACAATATGTTGTTGTGCTCGCGCTTCCTTCCTGCTGTTGAGTTCGGCGAATTTGGACATGGGGAGGATTCCCTGAGGACCCCCGCGAGGGTGGCTGAGCCCTCTGGGGGAGACGTGGCTGCAGGAATGCCGGAAGCAGCGACGATAATAGCGTCCTCGCGTCTTCTAAAAGGACTGCCGGAAGCAGCGATGACCACGGCGTCCCCACGTAATCGTTCCGGTCATCAGGCGACGAAGTACAGGATCAGCATTGCCCTCTTCAGTCACGCTGGGGTTTAACAATTGCCCGAGTGCCGCGCCTTCGACAGAGGTTCCACGTTCCGGTCATCGGTACAAGATCTTTCAACCCCTGCTGGGAGACAGTCTGCATTCCTGTGTCACGCAGGCGCCTTCTGGGTCCCCATGGGCGCGGTCCGGACACACGTGCGCACCCGCCTGGTGGCCGCAGCGACGACAACGTGACCGGAGGAGAGCCCCGGTCTTGAGAGATACCCAAGAGTCCCGACTGCTAAGAAGCTCTCTTTACTGAGAGGCACTCTCAGTTGCTCTTACTTGTACATTATGTAAATAGCCTTGTATAAAGTTTTTCAAAGTGTTCTGCCTTCGATCGTCCTCGTCTCTTCTCCGGCCCAGTCACGCTACCTGAATCCCAACAACTGGCGGCAGCGGTGGGATGCTGCTACCTGAATACCAACAATGTACACAAGAAGCACAAGCCAACCAGTGACTGACGTAGGAAAACTAAAATTCTCTTATGGTGTTCAAGGTTTCAATGTACGGGAGGCCGTAAGGGGCCGGACTCTGAAGTCTGAATATTTTATGATATCTTGCAATTGTTGCTTTAATAATCTCTAACTAGCCGTACGTCAAGGTCTGCGTGACGCACCGCCATCCTGCTCTTTCATATACTCATCATCTTCACCATCATCATCATCATCATCATCATCATCATCATCATCATCATCATCATCATCATCAGCCTGACTATGCCGTGTTACATTCGGGCGTCCGCCCATCTGTATTAGCGGCATCGTCGGCAAGGCTCACCTGTTGGAAACCAACACTAAGCTGCTTCGGGATGGTTCCGAGCCACGCTATAAGGATCGCTCCCACGGTCCCGATCCGAGTACCCGAAAGCGTCTCCCGGGTGGATTCCGGGAACCAAGTAAGTGAAGCGGAGGCGCCGCCGCAGCGATACAACGGCAACTGTTTTCCCAAATGCCCGTGACTAAGCTGAGGGAACTAGTGTGACCTCATTCCCGGCAGAAGACGTTCAGCGTGGGGATACAACAGCAAGCTGGAGGTCGTCGTCCTCTAATCTTCTCAGGCATGGCAAATGATGAAGCGACTCCTTCCCGCTTCTTGACCCGGCCGTGCGATCTTTCCCGGCGCGTCGGCTGACATCTAAAGAAGAGGTGTCGGCGGTGCTTGGGATCTTTCGGCTGGCTACGAGATCATCCCCTTCGTATTCGGAGTGAACCCGAGGTCATCTTCCTCTCTCCCTGGCTCGACACATGACGAGGGCGTGTCCCTGTATGCGGTGGTGCGTGTTTTTGCGCGATAATGAAAGTTTTAGACAACTCCCACCCTGGCGGAGACGTCCTCAACTTGGGGAATCTAGGGATGGAGAACCGTATAAAAACTGGACGGTGAGTGCGCTGAATCATGCTTCCTTTTAATGCTCCTTCTGGATGCTCCATTTTGGGATCCATGCTCCATTTTGGGATCCTCCATTATGATCCTACCTTAAGATCCTCTCTTCGGAGAGAAGTTCATTTTGATCTTCATCCATGTAAATAATGTAAATAAACTCACTTGTTACTTTCCTCCCCTCACCCGACTCCTTTAAAGGGACACTGAGGAGAAATTGAAGTTGGCTTGTATCGATAGAATAGCAGCTCCTGATCACGAAAACGCCACTCTTACTGAAAACAAAGCTCTTGTAATGTAGAAAATAGCAAGAACCAAAACACAGGTATCGCCGTCACAGGCCAATCTCGCAAGTACAAGCGTGATGACTTCCTAGGACAAGAGGCGCCACCTTGGAGGAATTTTCCTTACTTCATGGACGTCGTGAATCTCTGAGGCTAGCAAAGGAAGGTTGCGGCGCACCGCACCGCTAGCCGTCAGAAATCACGGACTCTGCGTTTACGTCACGTGTCACGTCACTCCGTTCTGAGACATCATAAGAATTGCCGTGGCGTCATAAGAGTTCCCAGAGTTTGAATCAGAGTGGCGGGAAAAACTTTTTCATCTTAGAATCCAATTTTCTTTGAAATAAATGCATCTTTCGCGCCCGGACAAGCGGCAACGAAGCCATGAAATGCCGAACTATCAGATTTTGCTAGCAAAAAAAAAATTGGTTGAGCTCTCCTCAGTGTCCCTTTAACTCGTCGGCAGTCCTGTCCTGGTGGTGGTGGCGGTGTTCGGAGCAAGCGTCGTTCCTGACCTGTGGTCCCACCAGAGTGCGACACCGAGCGCTTTCCCCCCATCCCCAACAGCCCACTGCAGGGCAAAGGCCTCTGCCAAAGCCATGACAAGATCGTAGGCCCGACAATCGCGTTTTCAATCTGCAGGTATCTAATGCCACAGGGCTGAAACGAAAATCTTTCTTAAAAGTCCTTTGGACAACGTCACAGAAAAAAACGGCATTCCAGCCGACAAAGAAAACATGCTCAATCCTTTCATCCTTTTTACGCAGAAATACTCCCCAAAGCACAAAAAATTCGTTCTCCTGCAGCCATGCTTTTATGGGAGAACAGCCGCTGTGTAACCTCCGAAGTAAAAACACTTATCCAGAGCCTCAAAAAAAGCCGCAGTAAAGATGCAGATGGCATCGATATCACACCAGTTAAACATGTAGTGGATCTTATTGCACCTGTATTAGCTCATATTTTCAACACTGCATTGTCAACAGGCGTTTTTCCCCAGATCATGAAGGTCGCGAAAGTGACAGTTATACACAAAGGAGGAGATAGGAATATGAGTAATTATCATCCAGCCTCTATACTGCCAATTTTTTCTAAAGGCCTTGAAAAGGTAATTATGGTCCGAGTGGATAGTTTCGCAAATATAATTTAATAGGAGATAGTCAGCATGGTTTCAGACAAAATCGCTCTACAGAAACCGCCTTACTAATTCAGAAAGACATAATACTAGATAACTGAAAAAAAATTAGTGACGCTTGGTATTTACCTAGACTTCAGTAAAGCTTTTGACCGCATTAATCACGACTTATTGCTCACAAAATTAGAAAGATATGGTATCCGAGGACTATAGCTCCAGCTTCTAAAATCTTACCTTCACTCACGAACCCAATTTGTAGCAATAAACGAACATAAATCAAGCCCTCGACAAATAAAAACTGGCGTTCCACATGGCAGTATCCAAGGTTCCATATTGTTGTGTACTATGTAAATGATGTTGTTCAAACAATCCCCAGATATCAATTTGTAATCTACGCCGATGACTGTACTGTGTATGTTGCCGGCCGAAATTTATCATGAATGCTTCGCAAAGCAAGCTCCGTTTGCAATACGCTTCAAGAATGGTCGCAAAGAAACAACCTGCTTATCAACGAGGCAAAAACGAAATGCGTCCTTTTCAGGGCTCGAGGGACTTGCGTCAAGATGACAAATACTACCAGATTAGGATCATTTAGTATATCGTGCGATGAAAGTGTAAAAACACTTGGGGTGACTTTCTCAGATGACATGTCTTGGAACGAACATGTCAAGATTCTCTGCGGGAAAGTGCAAAAAGCTGCCAGTATTTTAAATAGCTGCCGTCTCTCGTTTCCAACTGGTGTAAAAAGCTTCTTTATAATTCATTATTCTATTTGCAGTTTGATTTTTGCTCACTGATTTGGGGGAACACGACATTAAAGAATATACATAGCTTAATTCTATTGCAGAAGAAAGCAATACGAGCAATTGAGAATGTTCCTTACTTGGAACACACTCAACCACTTTTCCTCAAAAACAATATATTTAAAACTACTAACATATATAGCTTCAAGTTAAATAGATGCTACAAGCGAGTAATTAAGGGGAAACTTGAGACATTCCTAACACAGGCAAACTTAGAGAGCACACACAGCGTCTATCCCTATCGTCGTCAGGTGCCCTGAAACATTCCTTTTTCGCGTACATACTATGGGCAACAAAGAATTGCGCACACGCTGCCAAGCATTCTCAACCGCTTCCACTAGGAAGGCGTGGATGTGGAAAGGCTTAGAAACAACCGCATTTTACTGATATTATCATGTCATAGTGAACATTTGTGATGTCAAGAGAAATTATCAATTAAGATAAGTCTTTCATTTCACTGAAATTATTAGTGTTTTCGCATTAGACAGATGCGTTGAGTATGTATGTCTCTCTTCCACGTGTATTTGTCCGAATCTTTTATTTTTTATATTTATTTTTTCCCTTGTAAACAATGATTGTCCTTTGCCTGGTGCCTTTGTAAACTTCTAGGCTTTGAAACCTGTAGTCTTGTATGCAGTATTTAATCTTTTTTTTCTGTAATCTTGTAACGGGATATATGCAAGCTGTTACTGTTGCCTTTGGGGGATGGAGCCCCGTCAAGCTGTGTTAAAACAGCTTTTCCTCCACCCTCCCTTTTAAATTTTTGTGTGGAATAAATAAATGAATGTTCAAATGTTCAAAACTGGAGGGGATACTTATATAAGCTCCGCCTTGAGGTTATGACGCGATAGTGCAATGCGTCAATTCCCATATATGCAGAGGGTCATTCTCTACTTTACGTTCATAGATCCCCGGGAGTCTTCGTGCCCCTCCTGGCGCAGTGGTGCAGCGGTTAAGCGTGCTCCGCCGCCCTGCGATGGCAGGTTCTCCCAGCAGTAGGCCTTGTACGGTTTAAGTTGCCCTTCCCGAGCGACCAATCTTTAATTTAACTGCTACCTGTCACGGTTGGCACTTTGCTCACTATGCGGTGGGCAGATTGTGGTGCACAGCAAGGTCTCGTGACCTATAGGCTGCCCACCTAAGCTGCTTCTCCGGGGTTGGCTGCTGGGACACCCTACGTACGCCACTCTATTAATCGCTCACAACGCCAATGCCGACGCCGGTTGTTCTGGGTAGCGGGGTTTTTAACGCTACCGCTTTAAAAGAAAGCGTTTTGGCTGCAGGAGAAATTTTCTTAACACTTTTTAAAACACCTTGCCTCGGACGTGCACAGTACATTATCCTGTACAATTGTTTTAGGAAGAGTGATTCACAAAAATCTTTGAAGAGATTTTTTCCAGTCATTGTACTGAGACAATCTGAAGGAAACCATGTATGCAGAAAATGACAGGACTGCAGAACTTCCTGAAAATATCCACTAATTGCTTCTTGAGTACAGTGTGATGTCATGAAGAATGCAGGCAAAACTCTGTCCAGTCTCAGCTGGCTACAGAACCTAAAAGAAGGTCTCTAGCTTCCTTAAAGAAAAGAAAATGATTGACAAAGTGTCCGACACAAATGCACCCTGGCCAACCCCCCCCCCCCCCGGGGTTAAGTGCACTCACTTCAGAGGAAACAACAACAAACCACAACCTCCATAGTGGATCCGCCGAATAAGGTTGGTTCGGCTAGCCCGCTGCCAAAAGAAACCCCACACAACCACTGCATGCGCTCTGTAGAGCTTTTTGTACATTCAGACGCGAACAGTGTAATACATGCATTGCGCACTACTGTTTGTTGACCAAGAAAACTGCATTGCGGTAGCTGAACATCCCGCTGCCAGTTTCGCACTCTGCTCTGGATGCCATATCTTCATCAGCTAACATCCGTGCGTTATAGATTCTAAACATACCGCTATAGCAATGCACGCTAACTTGTAACTTTTGGAAATGAAAATTGGTTTTAGGGGAAAGGAAATGGCGCAGTATTTGTCTCACAACTCAGCGGACACCTGAACCGTGCCGTAAGGGAAGGGATGAAGGAGGGACGGAGAGAAGAAAGGAAGAAGTGCCGTAGTGGAGGGATCCGGACTAATTTCGGCTGCCTGGGGATCTTTAACGTGCACTGACATCGCCCAACACACGGGCGCCTTCACGTTTCGCCTCCATCGAAACGCTGCCGCCGCGGTCGGATTCGAACCCGGGTAATGCGGATCAGAAGCCGAGCGCCCAAACCACTGAGCCACCACGGCGGGTGACTTTTGGGTGCATGTTTTCTTCTTTGCAATGATGCGTAAGGTACTATTATACATTGATCAACAAGTGGTATTCTCCTAGGGCCAATAAATAATTTATAATAGACTTTCTTCCTCGTGCTGTTTCGATTTCAACAGCCGAAGGAGGACTGCGACGTCAGCGTTGCTTACAGGTGACGTCAGGCATAAAAAAAAACATTGATATTACGAGTAAAAATAACCTAGCGCGCATTAGCACGCCTGACGTGATTCTTGGTATTCTTGCGCAGGGCCGCTATTTGGCCAGGAATGTTAAGGATTTTGGCAGTCCCGAATATTTTTTTTTCCGCCCCGTCAGCTCTTTGGGTTATGGCTCCATTCATGCCGCGCCGTTGTCCTTGTCGTAAAGCAGAATGAGCTGACGTCATGCATGCGTCATTGCAAGGCACGAAGATGATGGGCCAGAATACTGATCACTGATTGGTCTGAAAACAACGGATGACAGCTCCGGTCTCGTGGTCTCCCTTTGCTGCCCCTTCTTCCCTGTCGTTCACTGTATCTGATCATGCGCCAACGTACGTGACCTGCGTGACCTCATCCCCACGCAACTCCCCAACTCCACCTCCACACACATCAACTGGAGACTGCACTTGGCTACTCCCACCCGGTCGCAAAAAGGCACCCCTTCCCAAAATTACTAAACCTTTCCTGCGTCTCCCCTCGAGCCCGCTGTCTCAGGAGTAAACGCCCCGTATTTTTTTCATTTCCATGTCTTAGAGGTGAAGTTGTTCTTTGAAATCCGGGGCGGCAGCTGCCATCAGCAGCACGTCGTCAGACCTAACAGCAAGCTGCTAGCTTTTCCTCATCATACAAGATATGCTACACCCGTGTCATTACGTTCTGAAAATGCTTACTAGTATCGGGACGCCCGTTCCAAGCACAATGCGTGAAAATATAACTGCGCTTTGCCTAACAAATCTGCTCCTACTAAAATATCATCTGGGGCCAGATTCTCGATATTCGCAAATCCGCCCAGAGCGGGGCGTACCCGTGAGTCAGTGACGTCCACATCGGGGTGGCACCAAGGAATGTAAACGCAGAATAGGATGACAAAAATGCAAAATAAAGTAGAAAAAAATAAATGCTGTCGCCAGCTGCCTCATTCCGAGAACAAAAGCTCCAATGCTCTAAAGTCATGCCTGAAGCCAGCTGCGGGCGATGGGGCTGAACGCAACGCGAAAGACCCAGCAAGGCGGTCGTCACTTGAACAAGAGTTTAGCGGTAATTATACTCATGAAGCGATAATACATGAAGCGATCTTCGCGACGCTGCCAGTGGTACATCAGCATGAAGCGATGAGACTTGGCGGCAGATCAGCGCGTTTCAGCAGCATTGCTCAGCTGTGGCCGCTTCTGTGTTCTGTCACCTCGCATTATGAGACAGTAGGCTTGCGGTAGCAGCCCGTTCAGACATCCGACAGCAGGAAGGATAATGAAGAGATGCCCTATACAACAGCCTTTTCTGTTCCACCACTCCTCCCAGGCTTTAACTCAACCATTTAGATCCATGGATATTTATTAAGCGGCGTCGGCAGCTTCGGGGTAACCGCTCTCAGCTCACCGCCCAAAGCCACCGCGCAGCACGTCGCGTCTAATTTTCTCCATATGCGGCGATTCCGCACTTGTGAGATCGAAGCGGATCAGCGTCACGGAGAGAGGAACTGGCGGAAAAACGGCTGGCTATCGGCTGCCTATCGTAACCTCAACGCATCAATGGCGTTGTAAAGCTTAACCTCAATGTGTCCCCTTCAGCGGTGTACCGCATGGGGGGGAACGGTGTAGTGCGCGCAGGAGGTTGGACTAAACAAGTGGGGCTTTACACAGCGAGTGCTGGCTGCGAAAACGCATGCTTAGCACGGCAATCCGTTATAGATTTTAGGAATCGAGGTTTATCAAATTAACGCTATCCTTGGTTACGTTTGCAAGCGGCCGCACACGAAACGTACACGACTTCGAACGCTCCGAACACGTATAGTATCTTATTGTCAAAAGCTTGAAATGCGAAAGCAAAATAGAGATATTCACTATTTGAGGACATACACCTGATTAGCATGCCTTGAGATACTCAACCTTTGCTTTGTGAACATTCAATATGAAGTGCGCCTGCATGCAGACTTCACAAAAACTTTATAAAGCACGACACGTATCCAGTGTGTACAGTGGCAGGTACACTATTTTATTTGAAAAAAAGCTCTCAAGAATGCTAGTCGCTTTTTAATGTTTGGAAAGGCCCTCAATCTCATTAATTCTCTCTGACATGAGCACATAGCTCTTACCAAAAGCATATAGGCAGCTACACTGCTCGTGTGATGCAAGTACATATCAAAATGAGAGGTGAAACGAAGTTTGTCATGCACAGCCCTACATTCCTTTGCTGGATAAAAACTGCAATGTATCTACAGCAGCGCCAAGCTGCTCCTTTCAATGCAGCAAGACTCCTCGTAAAAGGGAAAGGTTTAATTTCAGGAAAGGTGAATTCGAATGGAAAAAATGTATTCACATATGCTACTCAAGATTGGGGAAGGAGAGGAACATAGAGGCAGAGAGTAAAGATGGAAGGTGAAGACATTTTACAATGGCTTTAATTTTTACTGCTCAAACAAACCGCTCATGTGTGCAGAAGTGTTCAAGAAAAGTTGTTTTCATGGTCATGGTTGTGGTGAGCAAAAAAGGAAAAAAAAGCAGTTCAGGGATGAACAAGAAAAGACATCTGAGACCCCTGCGGTAACCCGCATTAGAGGAATGCGAAAGCATGGACGCCTCCTCGCCATTCTTCCATCAATTGTCCATTTTGAGTTTTCAAATTTGGCTCCACACTTCGGTTTCAACTTTCGTGCCACGTTTGGCTTCGCTCACACTTTTGGTTTTTCAAATTCAGCGCCACACTTGGCTCCGCCCACTTCAGGCGCAACATTAAAAATTGGCTAGCGTGGCTCGCACAAGGACATGAATTTTTTTGACAGAGCTGCATTCTATGAACAAAAAGTGGAGAAGCCAACAGTAGCTTTGTTAAACTGTAAAATGGCAACATGTTCATCATCGATGGCCCAGTCATACTAAGATTGTAGAGGGAAAGCAGGTTGTCTGCAATTTTCCTTAAATCACCAAAAAGCATCACCAACTTCCATAGAGCAAAGTGCAAAAGGCGGAGTCAATGAAAGTATGGTATAACACAGTGCCACTGGGCGTACAGGTCGACAGTGATCTTGTGTCACAAGTATACAAGGTTGAGAGCCCAGGTAAAAAAAAAGATCTCATTTCAAGTTTGATTACTGCAGTGGAAATCATATCCTTCCAGCTGGAAACCATTCAATTCCAGCTGCAAAATGTCTTTTGCGGCTTAATTAATGACACATAAATTATGTACAACTGGATAATTTATACTTTCAGTTAGCTTCAGCTGAATTAATGAAGAATTTGCCGGTTTCCATCTGGCGTACCCATTCCGACTAGAAAAGCTAAGAATGGTTTGCCTGCCAACACTCTGTTTAAGTCTTGCATTTTCATCAGGAATATAATGACCATGAAACAATTGCCTGACTTTTCACCCAAGAAAAATAGTTCTTTGATGTGTAACTACATGCAGCACGAGAAAAAGCAGTCTAAAGCAAGCACAGAGGCAACCAAACGCCACGAGGCAAAGAATCTTGCGATCTTATCACACAAAGAGCGCCACACAAAATGTGTTCCACCCTGAAGAAGAGGTGTAAATGAGTACAGACGTAGTGGCCATGCTGTACGCTAGGCACGTTGTGAACTGAACGCTCTCCACAAGCACCAAAGCAAAGAGAAAAGCAGTGGTGAAAGCATGTTCAGTCAATACCATGGTGCTAGAAAGAAAACATTTTGGTGCCATCCTGTTTTTCACTGAACTGAAGCACCAAATAAAATGTGCGGTGTGTATAAGCAGAACACATGAGGAGGCGCCAAACCAAGGAATGGCATTTCTTCACCATCACAAAAGCTTGTGTTGAAGCACACACTTAGCAAGTTGGCAGACGGTAGGCGGGAAGTGTGCCAACACTTGGCACACTTCCCGACTCACGAAAAGTTGCAGCACCAGGGAAACCTGATCTCTGTTGTGATGCATACCACTAATAAATTGAAAGCCAGAAATATGGTCCTGTTTATAGAAGAGCACCAAAGTGATGACTTCACCAGCTTCCTTGCAGTATGCTATCAAACTTGAAGCAGAGAAATTGTACAGTGATTGCTTGGACAATAGCTACACGAGAAAACAACTGAGTGTGATTCCCACACGCAGTTACTGTCTATCAGGCAAAATACAAAGGGTGCTATGTCCTGCTCCATGTTGTAGATGTTGGTGTTCCTGCTATTATAACAACTCTCCGGTGGTGTCATGGTCCTGCAGCTGAGTGTGGATGAATATGTTGTGTTGCACAATGCAAACTGTGCAGATCTTCGAAGAGAACCCTTGACCATGTCGTACAGCACTCGAAATTCTTGCAGACATGCCATGTAGTCGTTCAGGAACCTGGTATAGCCACCCACCTAGGTAGCCATTCCTGCCGAGAGGTGATTGAAGACGAATCTGGCATCAGGGCTCTGAACACATGAGACCCCATGGTGAGACCGGTGCGCCACATCTGCACAAGGTGCATACATCACCTGGATGTTAACCCTGTGCACTGAAACCTTTGAACGGGCTAGACATTGGGCTCCAAAGTATGTTAAATTGTTGAAGCTGCAAGTTAAACTACAGTCTAGTTTTACATAAAAATGTAAAATGTAATGCCCTCTGCAAAACCAATCATTAGTACCGAAACAAACTGTTTCCCTAACTGCTACAAACTACAGTCTAGTTTTACATAAAAATGTAAACTGTAATTCCCTCTGCAAAACCAATCATTTGTACCGAAACGAACTGTTTCCCTAACTGCTACAGGTACTTGATGGCAGATTTCCCAAACTGATGGGCAAAAAAAATTATTAGTCTTTTTATACTCAAAGGAAACCACAACACAGTGCATTGCAGGGAAGGGCACAAGCTCAATTATTTATGACTACCTTGAGTTTTGCACCAATCAAAATGAGGCTGCCGTGACATTGTGGTCAGCAAGAGAAATCCAAAGCCACCGAACACGTATGACCCACACCTATCTCTACTCTCATCTGAAAATTATAGACATGATTCATTTACACTATTTTGATACGCAGGCTCTGTTTACGTTTTCCTTCTTTGCTCAATAAGCCATATATAAATGCAATCAGATATCACTAGCCATATGCAGTCTTACTCCAGGCGAACACATTATCCCTTCATCACTGTCACAGAACACTAAGCATGTGCTCACCAGTTTCACGATTTTTATGCGGGCAGTACAGGAGAATGGAGAGATATTCCACACATGGATGAATTTCACTCATACGTATGTGCTGGAACCTTCGCCGGCATGTACAGCACACCTGTAAAAAGAAATGCACAAGACTCATATATTTGTTTTCGCGTGCCCTTACACAAAGTTTTTCTCCCTTCTGCGGTCATTTCTATGTGACTGCTATCAACACAGCTATGAAAATTTCAGCTTGAGCAGCGCAATTTTATGCGATGTATTATTAATGCTTAAGTCCGGTTATAGTAATTTTTTTAAGCTGTCACGCAATTTTTTTTGCACACTTAAGGAAACGACTTCTTCCAGCTGATCTCACCTATGCTTTCTTTCACATACACCGACACCAAAAACCAACAAATCGTCCAACGCACTAGCATGCTAAGCTTTGTCTTCTCAATTTGGCGCTGCGCGCAATAATTGAAACACAGTATGGTGCACGAAGCAACGCGAAATCCCGAAAATAAATTTTGGATTCGAAGCATGCGTCCTGCACATACTCATTTCCAGCCTGCATGCAAAAGGAATGAGGATGAGACTGCACAAATTATTTCCTTACCTCAATGATGCTAGAGACGATGTCACGTTGTACCTTTCCCGGCAGGCGTTCACGCTGTCTTGCTGACACCGCTGTGATCAAATAGTGCGCCAGTGCACACGGATGTCTCGTCGAGAAGGCCTACACATTCCTGGGGTTTGTTGCTCGGCAGCGCGAACATCTGTCGTGTCATCCACTCATCACGCGCGCAAAGCCCATCCGTTCAACGACGTTCACGACTGGCGACCGCACTTCACAGCTCGACAGTTAGGCACTGCTCACTGCAATGCATCCTTGAATAGCCACCACAGCATACGTCTCGTCAGGTCACACACTAGCTGTCTAGTCAGAGAAAACTCGACAGCATCGTGGTGCTCGCGAAAGGACGAATAAATGCAACGAGCAGCAGAACTCATCAAAGCGCACAGCCGGCTGGCGCCGACATTTCCACTCAACATTAACCGCACAGACCGATGATTCCTCAGTGCGAGCGAAGGGTTTGCAACGGGAGAGCAGTTAGCGCCCCTATGCGGCTGTACATTTAACCTCTCGCTATTAATGCTCTTAAAGGCTGCTAATATCCGATGTGCCGTTATGACGCCGTTTCATTGCACAGACTTTTATGAGCTGAGTTTTGGCTTCAAATAAATACCTGTTAAACTGCGGCGACATAATGCCGAATAAATCAGCGTTTCATTCACTCATTCGGCTACCTTGCATCAGGGCGGTATTATGGCGGCGAATAATAATAACAATAACAACAATAATAATAATAATAATTGGTTTTGAGGGAAAGGAAATGGCGCAGTATCTGTCTCATCATCGTTGAACACCTGAACCGCGCCGTAAAGGAAGAGATAAAGGAGGGAGTGAAAGAAGAAAGGAAGTAAGATGTGCCCTAGTTGAGTGCTTCGGAATAATTTCGACCACCTGGGGATCTTGAACGTGCACTGACATCGCACAGCACACGGGCCCCTTAGCGTTTTGCCTCCATAAAAACGCAGCCGGCGCGGTTGGGTTCGAAGGCGGCAAATACGAAGTCCCCGGTTTCGAACTCTACCGCGGCGGCTGCGTTTTGGTTGAGGCGAAACGCTAAGGCTCCCGTGTGCTGTGCGATGTCAGTGCAAGTTAAAGATCCCCAGGTGGTTGAAATTATTCTGGAGCCCTCCACTGCGGCACCTCTTTCTTCCTTTCTTCTCGCACTTCACCTTTATCTGTTCCCTTACGGCGCGGCTCAGGTGTCAGCTGGTATGCGAGACAGAGAATGTGCCATTTCCTATCCCGAAAAACCAATTTTCATTTGAGCCTTTTTTGCCAATGGCGACCCATTGTATATATGGTGACACGTCAGGTTTACATTACTCCATAATACGTGCGTATCACGTATTTCACGTGACATTGTTGCAGCAATCAGATTTAAGGAAGCGCCTATTTCTAGTACGCAGCTGTTTTCTCCAAATTGGCAAGTCGAGAGCATGTATTCTCGCACGTACCACCTGTAGCTTTTTTTGCTCACCACAATCATACATAATTTCCGGGCACCAAGAACAGCGCTCCTAAAAATCTATTTTCGACGCCACGTCAAATTGACGTCGACGGGAAAATATTGTCTGCAACTGCAGAAAGTGACGCACACTGTGATGCTGACTGACGCCTCTGAGAGCCAATCAGAGAGGAAACATGGCGCCGACAGGCGAATATGAATATCGAGGATCGGGCCACTGGACACTTGTGAACTATAGCTGGTGGGACCAGCATGACGCCCGGCTGAAACTTAACACGCGGCCTGACCGAAGGCATTGAACACAGGGTTCCAAGCAGCCTAGAGAAAAATCCCGCAAGTGCATCAAAGCCGCTCGGCAGAGTAGAAGGCTTAGAAGCAAACTCACCCTGCCGGTCGCGGGGAACGGCTGACGGCTGTGGCCGGCTGCGTGTATTTCTGCCCAGGCGCTTCTCGGAGCTTAAGCACCCCTTCGCCTTTGCCACGGAGGTGGTGGTGGTCACCAGCGGCTTGTCCTCCGATGGTGCTGCGTGGCCCCGAGGCGACGAAGCACTTGGAGAGCTCGAAGTCCGGTGGCTGCCCCGATGGCCGCGTGGCACGGGTTGCGATGTTCCAGCAGCTCTCACGGCAGCTGGCAGCTCCTTGGCCAAGATCGTTCTGCATCGCGAGCTGGAGTCTACAACCAGTCTGATGGGTCTGAGCAGCCGACTGGTCGGGAGGGACGGTGTGGACGCACATAGCTTGGGGGTGCCTCATGGTGGAACGGCTCTAAAGAAAAGATGGCGTGCGTTCGATGTCTCGTGCAGCTCGAGCATACAGAGCTAGAGCAGCCGACTCGAGATGTTGATGATGATGATGATGATGATATTTTCGGTATTAATGGCGCATACCCACGGCGGCGTATTGTTGTTGTTGTTACCCTCATACAATGACACATGCCCACATAGGGGGATTGGAAAAAGAATTGGGGCAACGGAGAGTTTTTCAGATAAATATTTCCTGGGAGAAAATAAAATGAATGCTGAGGAAGGAAGAAGTAAACAAAAAGGAACAGTGAAATGAAACTGGAAATACATAAGGCACGCAGGAGGTCGAGACTGATGTTTATTGCCAGATGGTTAAATGTAATGATAATTGTAAGAATAAAAATATTATTGTAAAAATATATTATTACCAAGGTAGCCTATTTAATTCCAATAAAAATTGTCTGTAGTTTAGCTCTGGTTAACCCTAGTCGAAATTGCGAAAGCTTCGTTTCCTCGGCACGTCGTCTACGCAGCGTCTCATTCCGACGCTCTCGAGAATTCAAAGCTGTCTCTTCCGCAGTTGAAGAGTAACTAAGGGAGGTGTCACTTCTAGCCGCATCTGCGTTACGACGCTTCTCGAGTCTTGCGGCGCGTTCTTCTGGCGTCTCTTGAGCGCGTTGTCTCTTGCTCGCTTCGTTCTGTCGTTGTTGCGTCTCTTTCGCGCTCTCCATAACGACTACAATATGCACGCCGTTTATCTAAACGTTGTTCCCGCTCTTCATCCGTTTCTTCCGCACGCCGCCACTTCTTAGCTGCAGCACATCGTTGCAGCTTCACCTTATGCACATCATCCGACATACCGTGGAGGATTCGCTGGGATGATCGCGACGAGCCGAGTTGGGGGAAGAGAGAGAATAAACTTTATTTTGCTCTAGTTTTGTTCGTCTGCGGTGTCAGATGACTTGGGTCATCTTCTCTTGCACGGGGTCGTCTGCCCCTACTCCAGGGCTCCGTTGGATGCCGCCGCCAGCTTCGCCCGCTGGATTAGACCAATTTGGTCGCACCGGCGGTGGCTGGAGAGCAATCCCTCCCACTGCTCCGCACTCGGGTTTGGTATCGCTGGGAACACGGGTATTTTCGGGCATTCCCACGAAATATGATACTGCGTGGGCGTTTCGTTACACCATGGACATGTATCTTTATATTGGATGGGGTGAATTTTGCTTAGTATATGCAGGTTACGGTAGGTACCCGTTTGCAGCTGTCTCCAAGCTACAGACTCTTCCCTGCTAAGTGATTTGTGTGGTGGGGGTAGCGTCTTCTGACCCCCTTAAAATAATCTAAAATCGCCGTACATCCCTGAGGGATAGGTACGAAAACCTCGGGGCCGCCTACGCGGGAAGCTCGGCTTTTCGTATGCTCTCGAGCTACCCTGTCGGCCTCTTGGTTGCCTGCCGCTCCTTCGTGACCTGGCGTCCATACTATCGTATGCAAAAGTGGTCTTCCTTGCTTATCCTTTTGGGGTGCGCCGCAAGAGCGCAGTATGCGGAGCGCCCGGCGGCTGATTCTGCCGTTCATATAGTTTCTGCAGGCTGCTTGCGAGTCTGATATGATCGTTAAAGACTACTTGGACCGGTAGCCCTCCGCTGCCGCTAGAGCAACGGCCGCCTCTTCGGCCTCGACTACCGTGCAGTCGTTTAGAGATTCGCTAGTGATCTCGCGTAGGTCCGAGCCTATCACCGTCGCCACCATGTTGTAATTGCCTTGTCCTGGAATTTTGGCGTATCTGGCTGCGTCCACATACACAATTGTGTACCTCAGGGCTAGTGTTCTTTGTATATAGGTGATATAGGAGGCTCTGGCCGCTCTGCGTGCAGTGTGCAGATTTGTGTCCATATTTTCTGGCAGTGGGGCCACCTTTAATATTTGTCTGCGTTTGCCGGGTATTGTGTCTGTTCATTGAATTTCTACTAGCGCTCCTTCACAACCCAGTTTTCTTAATACTTCCCTGCCCGTTGGTGTAAGCTATAAACGCTGTAGCTGGGTTACAAGCTGAGCTCTTTTGAGCTCGTCTAGCGTGTTTAGCACTACTAGGGCCATGAAATTTTCGGTCGGTGTGCTGTTTGGTAATTGCAGGGCATCTGTGTAGCGCGACTTAGGATTGCTTCGGCTTGTTGTGTTTCTCCTTGAGTAAGGTTAAAGTAGGGGAGACTATAGGTCGTCCTGCTCACCACTAGGCTCCTCACGAGTTTAAGCGTGTCTTCCTCGCCCATGCCATATCGTCTCTGCGAGACCCGCTTAATCATGGGAGCAATCTGCAGCGTCGATGCTTTTAGTAGGGAGAGGGTGTGAGTACAGCGTGCGATTGTATCCACATTCCTAAGATTGTAATCATGGGTTTCTCTGGGATAGGTTTGCCTTCGAGGTAGATTTCGAGTTTTAGCTCCTCGTCGTCTGCCGGAACCGTGCGATTCTGTTTGCCTCGCCAGGCGCGGAGAATTTCCGATATTTCTGTCGAGCACGCGAGGCCTCTGTTCTTGACATAGTTTTCTACTCATGTCGCGGCTTCCCGAAGTTTCTCTTCCTTTTCCTCTAGCGACCCTCTGGTCATCCAGATTGTGATATCACTGGCGTACATGACGTGGTGTATGCCGTTGATTGTTTATAATTGTTTAGCTAACCCAATCATCGCTATGTTAAAGAGCGTGGAAGAGATGACTGAGCCCTGGGGTGTTCCTTTGTTTGGGGTGGAGAATTTATCCGATCTAAGTTCTCCTACTCCAATCGTAGCTGTTCTGTCCAAAAGAAACGCTTTAACATAGCCATGGATCCTCCTCCCGCAGTTTAGGTCTTCTAGACCCGTAAGGATGGCGTCGTGGCTGACATTGTCGAAAGCGCCCTTCATGTCAAGTGTCATTATAACGTGTTCCCCGTTGTAGGGTACTCCTAAGAATATTGTGCTTTGATTTGGAGAAGTATATCCTGGGTGGATAGTGTGGCTCGGAAACCAAACATAGAGTGGGGGCACAGTTCAATATACTCCATATACTGTTGTAGCCTGCGCGTTACCACTCTCTCGTATAGTTTGCCTAAGCCCAAGGGGAGCGATATTGGTCTTAGATTTTCACTCTGTAGCTTTTTGCCCGGTGTAGGAATCATGACTACCTAGGCATGTTTCCATTCCGCCGGTACAGTTTCCGCTTCCCAATGTGTATTTAGAAATTCGGTTAGTTCCTCTACCAGGGTGTCGCTAAGGTTGCGGATGAGCGCGTTTGTAACTTTGTCCGCGCCTGTGGCCGTATTTTTAGTCGCGCACTGCATAGCCGCTTAGACGTCCTCCCTCGTAATGGGTCTGTCTATATATAGATCGTTATTTTCTTTGCCACTGTACCCGTCCGTGTAGGCTGCCGGGTTTGAGTCCCCGTAGCATTTAAGACGAACCTTCTCGAGGAGCTCCACATCCGGTCCTTTGTATTGACGGACAAGTTGGTATATGGCCTTATTATTTTCCGATTTAGTTTTCGTAGGGTCTATGAGTGCCTTGAGAATACGCCAAGTTCTCGCTGTGCTCAGGGTCCCGTTAAGTGCATCGCTAAATTGCTGCGAATTTTGCCTCGCCAGAAGGGTGGCGTGCACTTCGGCCTTCGCCGTAATCTCCGCAATTTTGCGTTTAAATTTCTCGTTGTACTTTTGGTACTTGCACCTTTTTGGTGAGCCCTCGCCTAGCCTCCCAAAGCCCTAGTAACCTTGTGTCTACTTCGGGTGTTTCCTTGTGTCTACTTCGGGGCGTTTTCCCTATCCCTTTGGTGAAATCGTTCTTTATTCCTTTTAGCATTTTAGTCCAATCCTCGATCGATTGTATCCCCTTCTATTCTAGTTTGTCGCATGCCTTTCGGAAGGTGGTGGTGGTGGTAGTGGTTTTATTAAAAATAATAGTAAAAAGGAAGGAAAAGATTTTTGCTAGCCCCGGCATCTGCCATCGATACTGAAGCACCTGAGCTGGGGCAGCGGAAATAAAGGACAGCAGGCAGAATGGAGAAATGAAATGAAAGAGGTGAGGGGACAGGAATAGAGGACAGGGGGAGAAGTAATATGTACAAACTATTTACACAATAAGAAATGTGTCCAGGTTGTGCGCGTGATTAGTTCATTTTAGAGGAATTAAATCACACACGCGCACAGCACTGTGTTGGTTACAACTGGAGTGGGCGTCCAGTTATTAATCGTTCAAGGTAGAACTCGCGGAGCGTTCGGTCACTGCGTGTAACTACCTGACGGAGAACAGACGGGACGTCAAGCCCGTGTGTTCGAGGAATGCACAGAGGCTCACCAAAGTTCGCTCACGAGTGCGCGCACTGCCCTGCGGCCACAATAGCGTCTTGATGGAGTCTGGTAGTATGCCCTGCGCCCTATAGGCCGCGAGCATATCGCGACGAGCATCGGCGAACGCGGAGCAGCGAAGGAGCAGATGTTCTAGTGTTTCCCCTGCACCGCATCCGTCACACACATCACTCGTCGCGATTCCATGACGCACCCGTCGTTCCCCGGGCCACACGCAGCCTATGCGCGCGCGGAGGATCATTGCACGTTGTGACCGTGTAAGTGCGCGACAGCTGGTGACACTGTCGATGCGCTCACCTCCCGCGATGCGTGGGTCGGGGTGCTGCTTTCGGAGATGGTCGTGGATGGCCGCACGCGCATCCTCCAGCGCAAGGGGCAGATCGCTGGCAGGTAGTCCCACTCAGTAATTTTCGCGGTTCCTAATTGACGTTTAAGTCTTCCGGAAGAGATTTACGTTTTTATGATGTAATGATGGCTACCTAGATTCTCCATTAAGTTTTCCCATTGCGCGAGCTCCATGCCGCGAGTAAAAGTAAGGTCGGAGCTCGTGTCGTTATTGACGCTGTTGCCTGTTCTAGTCGGGGAGTCTGGGTCTGTGAGGAGCTCGCATTCGGTAATTTCGGCCGCCTCCGCGATCGCCTTCCCCTTTGCTTCGGTAGTCCTGTATCTCGAGATCTCGTTCCGAGCATTAGTCTTAAAATATAAATTGTTAGGGCGTTATCCTTTGCTAGTTTTCGCACGCCCTGAAACAGTTCCTTAAATTTTGCTTTCCTTTTGTTTCCGAGGTTTATACGCGTTTACTATGAAAATGCTGCCGCGTTTGCCCTTCTTTTTGGGTATAATTTCGACTATTACGTGTTCTACGTCCGTTTCCTCGATTCTGTCGTGGCTGATGGCCACCATCGATTTACTGACCAGGGTGGCCGTCCTGCCCTGTTCGTTCGGCTCGTAGCACCTGTAACCTGATAGTGGGGGGTTGCGCCAGTCTCCTGAAGCGCTATAACGTCCGGTGGGGTGTCGTGTGTGTATATGTATTGTGTCAGTAGGCCCTGTTTTCTGCGGTAACCATTACAGTTCGACTGCCAGATGTTGAAGTATTCTTTTCTTCCTTTAGTCGTTCTGGCCATATTAGTTTTAGCGGTGGTGTTGCTTTGTGCAGCTAGGGCGGCGAGGCGTGGACGGTGAAAGTGGTGGGCCTTTTCCCTTATATTTCTTGATAATTCTTGCTTTCTGAGATTACTTCTTATTTCAGCAAACTGTGATTGTGTTTGCTGCATAAATTGTAACAGAAATTGCATCGTAGCTTGCATTTCTTCCTTGAATTTTGAAAACTCGTCATCTCCCTGCTGTTGCATGGGTGTTGACGGTGTCCTAACAATTTGGGGCTGTGGGTGCGGAGGGCTGTCGGTCCTCAGTTCCTGCATTTCTCGTCTAATTGCGGCAATTTGTCTTTTTAGTCCTTCGTTACAGGCTAGCGATTGTTCTAGTTTCCTTCTCAGTTCTGCTTTTTCGGGATCATCCTGTTGTTTAGGAGCGGAAGGATTTTGTTGTTTGCCCGAGTGCGGAGCAGTGTTGGAAGGGCCTGCTCCCCAGCTCACCTTGGTGCCGGGCTTTTTCTTCTTGCTGTTAAAGGGGTTATCGTTGGCCCAGGCCCCCTGTGGTGGTGGTGGTGGTAGTGGCGCCTTAGAACTCGAACAACTCCTCGAACTGCTCCGTGTTCGACTCCTGGATCTCGAGTGGCTCCGCGACGAGGCGTATCCCTCCGAGCTGAACCATCTCGGTTTCCTGGTGTCCTTGTTGCGGCGGCGACTCTGCCTGCCGCCGTCGTATCTCGAATTTTTCTTTAGGCGCTCTTGACATTCTCTTGAGACGGTGACGTGGCCGCCCCCACAGATCATGCACTTTGGAGGGCATTGATGACCTTCGGTCGGGTTTTGCGTCCCGCATTGCTTGCATGTCTTGGCGTCCGGTGTTGGGCAAACATCGCACCGGTGACCATGCTGGCAGCAAGCGTGACAGTATTGTTTGGTTGGTTGTTATGGAAAACATGTCAACTCGCCTCCGCCGTACATGACGAATTTGGGTACAAATGGTCCCGCACTCAAGGCGTCACCATCCACAGCGCCTGAAGATTGGGAAAAACGACAGCCCTCATCATTTTCAACGGACCATTTGTACCCGAGTTCGGGGGGGGGGGGCGCTTTTCCACACCTGGCATGACGTCACGCACAGCGAGCGCCCCTCGCGGCAGCGGCGCGCAGCTGCACCATGGAGGATTCGCTTAGACGATCGCGACGAGCCGAGTTGGGGCCCCGCTTTTCCACAGCTGGTATGACGTCACACATAGGTCAGGCTAAAGGTCTATGGTGGATTCTCCGGGACGACGGCCAAAAGCGGAAACCTCGAGCAGTATTGCTTTCGCAATGAAATTTTTGGACGGCGGCAAGAACAGAGTTGTGGTTGTACCCAAGTATGGGTACAGCCACAAGTCTGGGTACAGCCCGGCATCGGAGTCAGGCTCAGTTCCTTCCTGCCCGCTGCCCGGCTGCGTTCGGCGTCCAGCAAGGGCCGCAACACCGCACTATATTTAATATAACTTCGGTAATATTTACAAGTATATTATTGATCGTTGTATGCAGAGATATGGAACCAAATCAGGTTCCAAACAAACCGCAAGCACTGCAGATATTTTCAGAAAGCCAAATTGAAAAATTGGCTTTTGGGGAAGGGAAATGGCGCAATGTGATACAGGTTTCATTTGTTTTTCTAAAAACGAAATTTCATTTTCCTTCCCCTACCGCGCAGTTCGGGTGTCCACCGAGATATGCGAGAGAGGCGTCATATCCTTCCTTTCAAACCAATTTAAATTTCATTTTCCTTCCCTTAACCGTCGCGGTGGCTGATCCGAAGTACCCGGGTTCAAACCCGACCGCAGCGACCGAGTTTCGATGGAGGCGAAACGCTGAAGGCGCCCGTGTGCTCAGTGACGTCGGTGCACATACGTTAAAGATCCCCAGGTAGTCTAAATTATTTACGCGCCGCGGTGGCTCAGTGGTTAGCACGCTCGGCTACTGATCCGGAGTACCTGGGTGTAGTCCCGACCACGGCAGCCGCGTTTCGATTAAGGCGAAGCGCTAAGGCGCCCGTGTGCTTTGCAATGTCAGTGCATGGTAAAGATCCCCAGGTGGTCAAATTTATTCCGGACCTCTCCACTAAGGCACATCTTGTTTTAACGCGATAGCGTTAAGGAGCTCGTGTCGCAGAAAAGCCGGTGTCATCGGCGTCTTTCGCCGTGAGCGAAAAATGGCGCATCTCGGTGGACACCTGAACCGCGCCGTAAGGGAAGGGATTTTCCTTCCCTTACGGCGCGGTACGGGTGTCCAGCGAGAATTGTGAGATAGACGTCCTTTCCTTACCCTATAAACCAATTTTCATTTCAATCTCGACCCGCCGCGGTGGCTCAGTGGTTAGGGCGCTCGACTACTGATTCGGAGTTCCTAGGTTCGAACCCCACCGCGGCGGCTACGTTTTTATGGAGGCAAAACGCTAAGGCGCCCGTGTGCTGTGCGATGTCAGTGCACGTTAAAGATCCCCAGATGGTCGAAATTATTCCGGAGCCCTCCACTACAGCATCTCATTCTTCCTTTCTTCTTTCACCCCCTCCTTTATCCCTTCCCTTACGGCGTGGTTCAGGTGACCGCCGATATATGAGACAGATACTGCGCCATTTTCTTTCCACACAAAAACCAATTATTATTCTTTCAATTTGCTTCCCTTACGGCGCGTTTCGGGTGTCCACCGAGATATGTGGGATAGGCGTCCTTTCCTTAAATTGTCGGACGGGCCTCGCGCGGCCCCGAACGGGCGTTGCCGTTCCATGGACTCCTTGGCAGCGCTGCACCACGCTGTCGCGCCTCACTCTTAAAGACGAAGCTTAAGCGTCCTCCAAATTTTTCTTCTATAATTACCTGGGGGGCGCTGCGAGCATCCGAGGCGAGCGGACGTGTGTCACATGCGCTCCGCAGTTTTCGGGCCCTGGGACCCGGATAATTCGACTGGACTACCAACACTCTAGTTGGAATCGACGCAGCAAGTAACGAGGACCACGAGGACCCAAATTTCAAGCCGGTGGGCCCGATTTTTCGGATTTTATCGGACTTGGAATTTTCCGAGTGGCGGACCCTACGCTAAGCCTAACGAGGCCTAGCACGACTACGGGACCCCGCGGCCTCCTCGGTCTCGGCCCGAGGCGAGAAGACCCGGAATGATGTCTCGACCGAACATCCCCAACTACGACCGACCCACGGTGGGAGGACCGACGAGATTTTCGGCAGAATCTCAGATGGAAGAAGACATCGCGACGACTCCCGTGCAGCAGCAGCGGCAAGTCCCGGGCGGACCTGAGGCAGCGGCGATGGCGACGGGGAACCAAGCCCTCGAAAGCAGCACCCCAACGCAAATTTCACAAGTAAGAACCGACACCAACGCAGATTGGGAGATTGCCATGTCGAGACGGCAAAAAAGGCGCCAACAACGCGGCGAGCGGCAAGTTTTGGCGGGAAATTCCAGAAATCCGGCGGGAAAACTCGGGAATCCCCCCGGGGAATCCCCGAAGCGAGAGGAAGCGCCACCTAGGCGGAGACTTCCGCCGCTGCCGAGAGAAGACCTCAAAATAGTCCTGCGACCGAGGGGACTCGCAGTCAAGGTTCTGCAGACGCACCAAATGGCGCGGGCGGTGGTCACGGCCACCGGGCACGGATGCAAGGTGGAAGACTTGATCATCCGACTACGCAACGGCTCGAACATCATCATCGTGAGCACGAGTAACGAAGAAGCGGCCCAGAAGATCAGAAGCATAACGCAGTTGAACTTTGGAGGCAAGGACTACGCCATTAGTGCCCACGTGGCGGCACCGGAAGGCACGCTGCGTGGCGTTATCCACGGCGTGGACCAAGGAACCTCGCCGGAAGAACTCAAGACCAACCTCAGAACCCGCACGCAAGGAGTAAAGATCCTGGCGGCCCGCATGCTGGGCAACTCTAGCACGGCCGTCATAACCTTCGACGGACCTACGCTCCCGAAGCAAGTATTGTATTACGGCGGGGAGATGTGGTGTTACCCGTACCGGCCCACGAGGCAAGTGTGCTACGCCTGCGGCCAACAGGGGACCGAATGGACGTCTGCCCGTTCCCGGAATCCAGAACCTGCCGGCAATGCGGTTGCCGAAACCCGGAGGACATGCACCAGTGCACGCCAAAATGCCTGCTGTGTGGCGGAGACCACGCGGTGGGCACCAAGGACTGCAAACAACGCCTCAAGCCGGCGAGCGAGCTGAGATGGGGCCCCAAACAACAGCAGCGACGCGGACGCAGCCGCAGCCGCGGAAGACGGCCGCGATGGTTCCGGAACGAGAGCCAGGTACGGAGCGAGTCGCGGAGCCGAAGCCGGAGCCGGGGACCACAAGGCCGGGACGAGTCCTTCCCGCCCCTCGGCAAGCCGGGCCAGAAGAAACAGCAAACGAAGAGCGACGGCACTAAGGTGAGCTGGAGAGACGGCCCTCCCAAATCGCTTTATGCTCCGCACTCAAACACAAACACACAAGACAACCAATTTAGGGAAGAGATTAAGAACCTTAAGCGCGAGCTCGAGCAGAGCCGTAGAGAGTCGAACGAGCTGAGAAGACAGCTCAATGAGCTCATTAGAGAGAAACAGGAGGTGAGAACAGGGCGCTCACCACGTAGAACACCAACCCCTCCCCCTATGGAGACGCAACAAAGCAACAATGAGGGAAACCTCGACAGCAAAATAGAAAATTTCATGGCTCAAATAATGGAGCAAATGAACCAAATGAAAAACGAAATTCAACAAACTCAACAAAAGTTTGCCCTACAGGAGCAAAGCTTTAGGAATTACGTAAAAAATTAAAACACCCAAAGAGTCAATGACGCTAGAGACAGACTATTTAACGAACGAAGGTTCGGCACAGAAACCCAGAGTACAACCAACTTTAACCAATCATGGCAGAACACAAACAACAGCAATTAGAAATTTGGCAGTGGAACTGCAGGGGGTACAAACGCAAGCAAGGCCTCCTCCAGCAATTTATCCACACCCAAGCAACCCCACCAGACGTGATCATCCTGCAGGAAACTAACAACACCCCCACACTAAGGGGCTATACAGGTCAGGAAAACGGCCGTACGGCAACGCTCATAAGCAACAAAGTAGTAGCCATAGTGCACGACGAAATTAAAGATACCCAGATAGAACACGTAATTACGGAAATAATACCCAAAAAGAAAAGGAAAGCCAACAGCACCTTTATCGTAAACCTATACAGCCCGCCCAGCCAGACCAAAGGGGACTTTATCAGACTCTTTACGGAGGCGAAAAAGAAGGCGGGACAAAACGCGCTGGTAATTGCGGGCGATTTTAACGCTAAAAGCCCAAAATGGGGCTACCCCAAAGAGGACAAAAAAGGGCGCGGCATATGCACGGCGGCAGAAAGCGTGGGCTGTGAACTTCTAACCGACGAAAATCAACCGACCAGACAGGGAAACAGCGTGAGTCCAGACACGTGTCCCGACCTAAGCTTCGTCAGGGGTGCCAAGAACGCAGAGTGGGGGAACCTGCTCGAGAACCTTGGCAGCGATCACTACATTCTAAGAATCAGCCTTACGGCGGAACAAGTCAGGAGGAAGATTGGCACGGCTCGGCTAACAGATTGGGACGCCTTTAGAGCGCACTGCAAGCAGCTCGAAGGAGGAACCATCGAATCGGCGGAGAACTGGAGCCAACAACTAAGACAAATCCAGGACCTCTACACCAAAGAGGTAGTTAGAACAGAACAGACACCCGAGGTGGACAAGCGGCTACTAAGGCTATGGGAGGCAAGACGCGGACTCACCAAGCGGTGGAAGAGACAAAAACTAAATAGAAAACTCACAAAGAAAATTGCGGACATTACCAGGCAGGCGAAGGAGTACGCGAACCAGCTGGCAAGACAGGGATGGCAACAGTTTAGCAACTCGCTGAACGGCACCCTCAGCACAGCTAGGACGTGGCAGATCCTCAAGGCCCTCTTGGATCCGAGCAAAAACAAATCGGAAAGCAGCAAAGCGATACAGCGGCTAACCCATCAATACCAAGGAACAGACGAGCAACTACTAGAGGAAGTCAAGGTCAAATGCTACGGCAAAGACCAAGTCGAAAGTTATAAAGAAGAATACCGCGGAGAAGATAACCCCACGATGGACAGACCCATCACGAGAGAAGAAGTGATGGAAGCGGTCGCGTCGGCAACAAAAAACACAGCGGCAGGAGCAGACAAGATCCGAAACTCCTTAATTCGCAACCTCAACGACGAGGCAATAGACCAACTGACCAAATATCTAAACACGCTATGGCAGGAACGAAGAGTCCCGGCGGAATGGAAACACGCCGTCGTCGTGATGATCCCGAAACCAGGCAAGAAACTCCAGATAGAGAACCTCAGGCCGATATCACTCACGTCGTGCCTGGGGAAGCTCTATGAGAAAATAATAACCAGAAGAATCCAAAATCATCTAGAAAAGGAGCAACTGTACCCGGACAGCATGTTTGGGTTCAGAGCCAACCTATCCACGCAAGACGTGCTACTCCAACTCAAGGAAGAAGTGCTCGAAACGATGCCGAAAGCGGGCGAAAACGTGGTCATGGCCATCGACATAAAGGGGGCCTTTGACAACGTGAGCCACGTGGCCATCATGGAGGGCCTGAACAACGCCAACTGCGGAAAGAGAACCCACGACTACGTCAGGGACTTTCTCAGCAACAGAACGGCAACGGTGGGGCTAGGCGAGCTAAGAAGCGACGTCTTCCACGCCCCGTGTAAAGGCACACCTCAAGGCTCGGTCATCTCGCCCGTCCTCTTCAACGTGGCAATGATTGGACTAGCAAACAAACTAAAGAGGATCGAGGGAATTCAGCACGCGATGTACGCCGACGACATCACGGTCTGGACCACCCGGGGATCCCTAGGCGAAAAACAAGAAAGGCTGCAAGAAGCTGCCACCTGCGTGGAAAATTACACAAAGGAAAGAGGACTGCGGTGCTCGACAGAGAAATCGGAGCTCCTCAGAATCGGCAGACATCCCACCCAAGCAACCCTGGAAGTCACCCTCGAGGGTCAACTCATACCCGAAAAGAACATGATAAGAATCTTGGGCATGTGGCTACAAGGCAGCCGCAAATGCAGTCACACCATTAGCCTGCTAAGCAAAGCGGCAGAGCAGGTGGGCCGCATGATCAACCGCGTCTCTCAAAAGAGATACGGCATGAGAGAGGAAGACACCCTCAAGCTAGTAAACAGCCTCATAGTCAGCCGAGTTACGTACTCCCTGCCGTACCACGCAACCACCAAGGCGGAAAGAGAACAAGCCGACACCATCCTGAGGAAGGCTTACAAGACGGCTCTCCACTTACCCAGAAACACGTCAACCGAGAAACTGCTACAATTAGGCATCAGCAACACTTTCGACGAACTCGCGGAAGCGCTGCTGGGAGCACAAAAAGTCAGACTAAGAGGCACTCCTGCCGGACGGGCGCTCCTGAAAAGGCTGGGTCGGGACACTCGCGGACTGACAGACAGATACGCGGAGATGCCGGACCACCTTAGAGAAACCTTTAACGTTAAGCCTATACCGCGAAATATGGACCCTAACCTTCACGCAAACCGACGCAAGGCTAGGGCGGAGTACGTAGAGAAAACGCTACCCTCGGAAGAAAACACAGTATACACGGACGCTGCCGTCTACCCGTGGGGGTCAGAACACGCAGCCGCACTGGTAGTCGTAGACAGCAAAGGAAGAATGCTAACGAGCGCCGCAGCAAAAGTCGCGGGCGCAGCGGAGGCCGAGGAAATTGCCGTCGCGCTGGCGGCAGCAGAAGGCTACAGAACCGGTCGCCCACTCAACATACTAACCGATTCGAAAGAAACGTGCAAAAACTATACAAAGGGCAGAGTCAGCAAAACGGCCCTTAGGATACTCGGCGAGGTAGCCCCTGCAGGGTTGGAAAAACTCAGACATAATTTAATTTGGATCCCAGGCCACGCGGGAATAGAGGGGAACGAAAGGGCAGACAGCTTAGCACGAGGGGAAGCAATCCGAGCCCGGCAGTCACACGCCCCGGGTCTTCACCTTCAAGCCTGGGAGGGGGGATACTCAGAACATTTAAACCTATGTAAAGGCGTCAGGATTAGATACCCGCCACCACACAAAGCTCTGACAAAGGAGGAGGCCACTGCTTGGCGCAGATTGCAAACGAACTCCTTCCCCAATTTATATATACTAAGCAAAATGTACCCATCGCAATACAGGGACACCTGTCCGTGGTGCGGAGCCATACCCACACTCTACCACATCTCATGGGAATGCGAACGTAACGAGGCATTTCACAAACACAAACACCCGAGTGCGGAGCAATGGGAGAGCCGTCTCACCAGCAGCGAGCTCACGGCCCAGAGGGCCTTTATAGAGCACGCGACCGGTGCAGCACGACTCAGTGGAGCCTTGGAATAGGGGCCCACTCTTGCTGAAAGAAGACCCTAGTCGCCGGCACAAGCACGAAGACGACGGAGCCTTCGATCCGCGAATCCCTTTGGAAATCAATAAATGTTTTCACTCACTTTATAATTACCTCCTTTATTCCTTCACTTACAGCACAGTTCAGGTGTTTGCCGATATTTGAGACAGACTGCGCCACTTCCTTTCCCCAAAAATAAACTTTTCCTTGCGGCCGACTACTGATCTGGCTACTGGTCCGGAGTTCCCAGGTTAATAATAATAATAATAATAATTGGTTTTTGGGGAAAGGAAATGGCGCAGTATCTGTCTCATATATCGCTGGAGACCTGAAACGCGCCGTAAGGAAAGGTATAAGGGATGGAGTGAAAGAAGAAAGGAAGAAGGAGGTGCCGCAGTGGAGGGCTCCGGAATAATTTCGACCACCTGGGGATTTTTAACGTGCACTGACTTCGCACAGCACACGGGCACCTTACCGTTTTTCCTCCATAAAAACGCAGCCGCCGCGGTCGGGTTCGAACCCGGGAACTCCGGATCAGTAGTCGAGCGCCCTAACCACTTAGCCACCGCGGCGGGTCTTTGAAGGGCCAGCCTTCGCCAATACGGTACCAATGTTGGGCCAATTACCTGTGCTGCTGGGTATGCGCCCTTCTTTTGCTCAAAGCCATCGCCGTCTAGAACATTGTCAACGCCAACGCCAATGAACACAGTGAACGCCGATATCTTTCGCATTGTATATCCTGGATTAGCTGAGCTAATCCACATTACATTTTTCCTTCCTTCTTTAACAACCGAATTCCCCAACAAACGGCTTTGAACCTCCCTTAATAAACAGCTTATCCATACATACATTCTTCAAAAGGGTTGGTCTCAGGAGCCTTTGCTCCTCTTAAACAAAACGATAGAACAAGAGCGACTATTGTCGCCTAAGGGCCGCAAACAATATCAGAACAATGCACCTATGACTCAATGTTAATTCTGTTCAAGGAAGATACTCGCTTCATACCTTCATGCAGTACTGCGGAACGGTAGTACAAGCTCTGGTTGTTCTTAAACTTTTGGTTCTAGAACTGCACAATATACGTGAGATGTCAGCGCACATCGCATAGCCTTCAATTATTGCGCCCCTTCCGAAATTCTTTTAACCCAATTTTACTTTATCAGAGTAGCCTGAAGGATAAGCTTACTTTCTGCCTGCATTCGCTACCTTATTCATCATTGCTTTGATTGCAATGGTCAGGTGTCCACTTAGTGCGCGGCAGTTGTCGCGTTTTTTTTCCTTATAAATAATAATAATATTTGGTTTTTGGGGAAAGGAAATGGCGCAGTATCTGTCTCATATATCGGTGGACACCTGAACCGCGCCGTAAGAGGAGGGATAAAGAAGGGAGTGTAAGAAGGAAGTAACGAACGCATTCTTTGTCGTTTGAAGGCGGCCGTGCACCTGCACGAGCCTGCGCGGTAACAAAGGAGCAGCTCAAGAGCACTGCCAGGATAACAAAAAAATATACATTTGTTTCAGGAAAGCAAAAACGCAGTAATTTTCTCACTCGCGCTCTACACTTCATTCGATGTCTTTTTTTCTTTCGAGGAAATGAAAGGTGCCGCAACTGTCTCCTTTGTCGGTGGACCCCACAAAGGGTACCTGGGGGACGCTTTTCTCTGCGTTTCTACTCGCCGCGGTGGCTCAGTGGTTAGGACCCGACCGCGGCGGCTGCGTTTTTATGGAGGAAAAACGCTAAGGCGCCCGTGTGCTGTGCGATTTCAGTGCACGTTAAAGATCTCCAGGTGGTCGATATTATTTCGGAGCCCTCCACTGCGGCACCTCTTTCTTCTTTCACTCCCTCCTTTATCCCTTCTCTTACGGCGCGGTTCAGGTGTCCAACGATATATGAGACATGTAGATAAGTAGGTAGGTGAAAACTTTATTGATGAACCTTATGAATGAGGTGATGCCTGGGATTGGTCTGGCTCTTGATCACGGGTGGTGGCCAACAGCCCATAATGTGAGGCAACCTGTCCAGCCCTCTCTAACAGCCGCCTTTCTGAGGTCGGTTCGGACCTGGAGACCGCGATTTCCCAATCCTCTTTGTCCGTGTGGTTCCAGCGAGATGGTGGTTGGAAGTCTCGGCAGAGATTAAAATGTGGTCAAAGTTCACTCTCGGAGCCCCACAAAAGAGCATTCGGGTCTGTATTGGCCTGGGTGGATAAGGGCTAACAAAGCCGGTGAAGGGAATGTCTGAGCCTGGAGCTGTCTCCAGGTAGTTTGTTGTTCTTTCGACAGGTAGATGTGTGTGTGGGGGGGGGGGATAGACGAGCATTTGCTCCCTGTAATGGAGGGTTATTTCATGATAGGTGACAAGCCGGTCCCTAGCGCTACCCCGGTCTACGGTCTGCCCTGCTCGGTTGACGTACACACGAGCAAGAGAGTGGGCCACTTCGTTGCTGGGGTTGCCTGCGTGGGCTGGGACCCAAACTTTTTGAAGTGGTCAGGGTTCTGAGGAGCAAGAATCGAGAATTTTTCGCGTGATAGAATGAATCTGTCCCCTTCCAAAATTTGTGATTGCTGTTTAGAGTCACTCGGAATGAGTGTTGCAGCGGAGGAGAAAATGACAAGCGCTGTGGCTGCTTCTTCGGCTTCAAGTGAGTTTGTTGTCTTGATCGAGCGCGAGGCTTGGTGTTTAAGGTTGTGCGATGCTACAGTCTTGGCGTAGGCCGAATTGTGGATGTACTCTTCCGCGTCCACATAGACCGCGTCTTGGTAGTTTGCATGAGCTTTATGTAAAGCCTTCGCACGAGCTTCGCGTCTGGCCTGGTTGTGAACTGGGTGTACATATTTGGGAAAAGGGTGAACTATGAGTCTGTCCCTGATGTGTGTGGGGATGGCGTGGGTGTTGTTGGGGGGTGGGGGTGGACCTGTTGGTTGAATCTTTAGAGAGGCAAGAATGTGTCGACCTGTATTTGTGCAGGAGTCTGTCACACTCAGCCATGCGATGAGCTTCAGTTAGTTCTTGCAGTGTACTGCGTACTCCCATACGTCAGAGATGGTTGGTGGGAGCTCGTTGTGGGAGATTTAAGGCTGACTTGTATGCGTGTCTTATTAGTGCATCTGCTTTCTCGTTTTCCGCCTTTGCGAGGCTGAGGTCGGGAAGAGAGTAAACCATTCGACTAATCAAGAAAGCCTGCACCAGCCGCCCCAGGTCATGTCCACGCATGCCTCGGTGCTTGTTGGCTATTCTTCTAATCAGTCGGATGGTTTGATATGTCGTGATTGTAAGTTTGGAGATGGTCTCCGTATTGCGTCCATTGTTTTGTAAGTACATGCCTAGAATGCGTATATTTGCAACCTTTGGCACTGGTAGACCATTGACCTCGACGTGTATGGAGGGGTTTTCTTTCCTGTTGCGGTTCGGGGTCGGGTGGAGTAGTAAGAGTTCAGACTTAGCAGAGGAGCACACGAGGGCTATAGAGGCTGCGAACTCCATTACCACGTCCGCACCTGCTTGAATGGTTTCTTCCATGGTCCCAACATTGCCCACGGTGGTCCACAAGGCAATGTCGTTTGCATAGAAGGAGTGGGAGAGGTTTGGGATGCGCTGTAGCTTGCGAGCCATGGGAATGAGAGTGATATTAATGAGTAGGGAGATAATACTGACCCCTGGGGTGTCCTCCGGCTGCCCAGAGAGAAGGAGGGGGACTCTATAGGGCCTAGTTTATTTCCGCTGTGCGGTCTCGTAGGAAAGCTGCTAAGTAGGTATGTGTTCCAGTCCCGACTCCTAGATTGGATAAGGCATCCAGTATGGCTGTGTGTTGGACATTGTCAAACGCCTTAGTGAGGTCTAAGGCTAGCAGCGCTCGTGTGCGTTTGCAATGTCTGGTATGGAGGATTTCTTCTGAAATTTGAAGCATTGCGTCTTGTGTTGATAGACGCCTTCGGAATCCCAGCATTGTGTGGGGAAAGAGCTCTTTTGTCTGCATGTAATTTTGAAGTCTGTTTAGGATTACTTGCTGAAATAGCTTTCGCAAGCATGAGGTGAGGTAGATTGGCCTGAGATTTAAAAGGTCCAGCGGTTTTCCGGTCTTGGGGATGAAAGTGACCCTGAGGTGGGTCCTCTCGGAAGGAAGAGTGCCTTCCTTCCAGTGCTTGTTGAAATGTTCTGTAAGGGCTTGGATGGAGTTCTCGTCCAAATTTTGGATCGTTTTGTTTGTGATTCTGCCTGCTCCTGGCGCAGACGTGGTGCGAAGTTTGAACATTGCTGCTCTAACCTCCCACGTTGTTATGTCCGCGTCGAGCTCAGGGTTTTCTACGCCCAAGTAGGAAGGGAGGGGTAATTTAGGAGTGGTTGTGAGGTACCTGTCTTTGAGATTCTGGATCAGGGTATCATCATTCATTCCTATTCTGTGAATGAGGCGCGTTACATTACGCTGTTGGGTGCTCTTCGTGTTGTGGGGTTCTAAGAGGCAGAGTACATATTTCCATGTTCCATGTATCCCTTAGGCCCAGGTTGCCCTCCATGCGGTTGCATAGCTGTCCCCATTGCTGACGGGTTAGTTATGCCGCGTGTGTCTCTATTTCCTTGATCAAGGCTGATATCCTTAACTTGAGTGATCTGTTGTGTTTGTTACGAAGCCATCGGTTTTGCAGGCCGGAGTGAGCCTCCCATATGTGGAGGAGTCTGCTTCGACCGCGTCCGATCCCTGATTGCTCGGGATTTCACATGTGGCTGTAGCGACGTCCTTTGTGAGTACTGCCACCAATCTCGCAAGGTGATTGATTTTGGGTGCGGGCGTCGTTCCGGAGGTTCCACAACTTGTCCCAGTCTGTGATCTGCACCTTCTTTTTCGTGAAGGTGGTGATTGAGTTTAGCGAGAGTGAGGTTTGAATTATGTAGTGGTCGCTGCCTAGGGCGGTTTGTGTGAGCGACCACTGACATTGTGTGATTTTATTGTGAGTGTGAGATCGGGGGTGATGTTGTGTTGCACGCTGTGACCGATGTGAGTATGCTGTTGCGGATCATTGACAAGGGTGAATTCCTCGTTCCGAATTAGTGTCCAGAGCTGTGTTCCTTTCCTGCAGTTGAATTTGTACCCCCATCTGACGTGTCTGGCGTTAAAGTCACCAACCACTATAAGCGGGTGTTTAGCGCTGAGCGCTGGATGAGTCTCTCCACAGCGCTGGCAGAGATTTTGCTTGGGTTTGACACAGATGTCGCATCTGTGACCGGCTTGCAGGCAGTTGATGCATGCCTCGGCTTTCGCCAGGAAGAGACAGCACTTATATACGGCTCCGTAAAAATGTAGTTGCTTAGGAACCGACTTTGTGTTGACGAAAGTGACGAGTATTGACTCAGTCTTGTCCAACTGTCTTGTGTCTGTAAAGTCATACGAGCAACTTTAGTTGAAATTCTGTAGTTCTTGAACTATCTTTTCAGGCGTCTGGTCGTAGATAGCGTTGAAGAGAACGCCTCGGATGGCGTTGTCTGGTTGGGCGATGTAGGCCTTTAATGAGTAGGTCATGCTGGGTATTTGAAGAGACTGTAACCTAACGTAGCGTTCCGCTCTGTTCTCTGATGGGGTGCTAATTGTGAAGGAGTTGTTTCGAGGATTTATGCGTATGGCGTCTTGTTGACGTACTGCCTCTATGGGGAGTTTCAGGGCGGCGCATACCAGGGATAGGATGTAGCCTCCATTGTGTTTTCGGATATCTAGGCCGTCGCTCGGGCGGTAGATGATTTTCAGGCCTAAAGCAGGTAGCTTGGGAAGCGGAGCCTGACTCTTTATAGTTGGTGGAGACTTGCCTTGCTTGGGCTGGGCAGGTGTGGCGGGTCCGTCCGGTGGCTTGAGAGGCGAGCTCGAGGTGGCGGGCTCGTGGAGCGGTGCTGGGTGCGCCAGTTTAAGGGCTGTGAGGGCCCTGGTCCATCTAGGATCCGTGGCGAATTCTTCAGGCGAGATTGCTTCTCCGCCGACTTGGTATACTCTGCTGCTGGATGCAGGCTCGGCGTTTGGTGAAGCCATGTGCGCACTGTGAGGCTAGGCATAGCCTAGCCTAGGCGCGGCAAGTTCCTACTAGGCCTACTGCAAGGCCCAGCGAAGCGTCTGCCGCTCTGTGTCAAGTACAAAATTCGGGCTCGAAAGTCCCGAAAAGTGGATGAAGATGGTGCACCACACCTTCACGAACCGTTTTCAACACTTTTAGTCCATGAACAGTCGAAAAACCGCACAGAACAGTAGAAAACTCCGGAGCCGACGTGAGAGGCGTCCTTGTACTCCGGCAGCCACCTGGCGGTCTCCACATATGAGACCGATACTGCGCCATTACGTTTTCCCAAACACCAATTACTATTATTATTATTATTATTATTATTATTAAAATAATATTATAGTGGAGGGCCCCGGAATAATTTCAACACAGCACAGCACTCGGGCGCATACTCCAGGAATGTGCTCGAATAGCACGCAAAAACCAGCTTGAAGTATTAAGCGGCGTGAACGCGCCCCTTACGACCTGGGGGTATACAAAGCAGACCAGAAAAGGCACCTCCTTGTTGGAAGCAGCCGACAGGGAAGGCTTCAGGCTAGCCACGGACCTTACGACACCTACCAGAATCGGCAACAGCGTATGCAGAGACACCACTCCCGATCTATCATTTACAAAGAACGCTACTAACGTCACATGGACAAACTTCGGTGAGACCCTAGGGAGTGATCATTACACCCTGAGCACAGCAATCTCCGCTCCCAAGCTCAGACGTTTCACTGGAGATTCGAAGATCAGTAATTCGAAAGCATATCGTAAATTCCCTCCACTCGAAGAATGGATAACGATCGTAACAGAGTGGACACGACACATACGAGATACTCATGCTTCCGCTACTCAAACCATAAATCGCACGGCCGTCACTCCGGAAATCGATCAACATCTTCTACAGCTGTGGGAGACGAGAGAAAAACTCATAAGACGTTGGAAACAGGAGAGACTCAATAAACAGCTCCGCCTGCGCATTGCCTCCATCACGAAGGAAGCTCAGCAATATTCCATCCAACTTGCCCACAAAATTGGGTACAGCTCTGTGCCGCCTTGAAAGGAACCCCTAGTACTGCTCAAATCTGGTCCCATTTGGACCCAAGATATTAAACTTATTTTTGGAAATATGGCGGAGGGCTTGAAGCTTGCTTCGCCTCCGCCACAGGTTGGCCCCGTATTGCACTGCCTCCAGGATCGGCCTGGGACATTATAGGGCCCGTCTTTTCTATCCCATCTTTCAACTCTCCTACTTTCAGCACGTCGTAGCAATTGTGGCTCAACTTGAGCCAGTGGGCAGGCCTGTGCACTTTACTTTTCATTCTTCCTGACAACAAAAAGCAAGCAAGCAAACCTGGTCCATCCTCCGCAGTCTCAATGAACCCGACAAAGCCAAATCGGCCACAAATCGTACACTCTAAACAATAGCTCAACAATTCCATGGGACCGACAAGGAACTCACGGACGCTTTGCGGTCGCGTTACATTGGTGGCACTCCAATACCACCTTGTCCAACCAGCTACAACGGCCTTCCGAACGCCACGCTTGATTCCCCAATAACAATAGCCGAGGTACAACCCGCAGCCCGTGCATCGCAGAGCAACACAGCTCCTGGAGCGGATAAAATCACAAATGCTATTATTCGTAATCTCAGTCATGCGCATATCCAAGCCATCACTGACTACTTCAATGATAAACTCTGGCAGAAGGGATTGGTGTCATGCCGAAATTATTGCCATTTCCAAGCCCGGCAAGCGGCTGTCACTTGATTCCATACGGCCCATCTCCTTAACATCATGTTTAGGAAAACTTTATGAACGGGTCATCCACACTCGCCTCCAAAATTATATTGAAGACAATGATGTCTTCCCTCCTACTATGGTTGAATTCAGGCCATGGCTTGCGGCTCAGGACGCCTTCCTGCTCTTGCGAGAAGTGCTTACCAAGATCCCCAGAGGTCAAAAACACGTCACCTTGGCCTGAGATTTAAAGAGCGCCTTCGACAACATATCCCACGAGGCTATCCTTCAAGCCATAAATGACCTTAACTGCGGAGAAAATGTCTTTGCTTACGTGGGTGCGTTTCTCACGGGCCGCACGGCCACGATAGGCATCAGTCAAACCCGCTCCGAGGTCAAAGACATGCCACACAAAGGCACACCTCAGGGAGATATTATTTCTCCCCTGTTATTCAACATTGATACGGTCAGGCTGTCGCGTGTACTACAAGCACTTCCAAATGTAGTGTTTATCATATACGCGGATGATATAACTATATGGGCCACAAAGAGTTCCCTAGGGCAAAAAGAAACCACCTTACAATCAGCAGCCCGGATCTTCGAGGACTTCGCCTCTCAAAGCGGCCTCCACTGCGCCCCGAAGAAATCGCAGGTCACACGAGTATACGACCCGAGATACGTCTCTCCTGGTCCCATCAACAACCTCACGATCGAGGATCAAGCCATCAGGGAAGTTAACCTGATCCGCATTCTTGGCCTTCGTATACAAATCAACCTCTATGTTACCCACACCGTCCAGACTCTCAAAGCCACCGCAAACCAGATAGCTCGAATGATCAGCCGCATTACCAAGCATCACCAGGGAATGCGAGAAGACACTCTTCGGCTGGTGGAAACACTGGTACTTAGCCGAATCACATGTGAACTACCCTTTCACACGCTAACGAAGAGAGAGGAGCAGCAAGTTGACATCATCATAAGGAGGGTATACAAGACGGCCCTTCAATTTCCTAAAAACGCCTCGGCGAAGTGTCTGACCGCACTAGGAATCTTCAACACATTTACAGAACTAACAACCCATCCGTGCATCTCTAACACTAAGATTTCAGACCACCCAAGCTGGACGAGCTATCCTATGCCGAGTAGGCACAGTTGCGGACATCCGCGCACTGGATGCTCAATCCTCTCTATATAAAAAACGCAGGAAATACATCAGCGTGGCCCCGATCCTGAAACATACGGTTAAAGACGTTCACACAGGCAGACGACGAGCGCGATTATCCAACCTACGCCGACTCCTAGCCGATTCCCCGAACGTGGTTTACGTTGACGCCGCAGCATACCTTGATCATGAAAAGTACGCAGTGGCGGCAGTGGACCACCGCTTCTCCACTCTTTCACTGCTTCAGTGAGAGCCAAAACCCCAGCGGCCGCGGAGACCACCGCCGTGGCCATTGCCATTAGGCATTACGAGTCGCAAGGTCAAAGCGCTCATGTGATAACAGACTCGCAACACGCGTGTCGAAACTTCCTGAGAGGCCAAGTTTCCAAGCACGTCAGTCGGCTCATGGGCACTCAACCCCTCACCAAGTACCACCAAATTGCCTGGACCCCAAGCCACGAGGGTCTGGCAGGAAATGAGAGGGCACATGCTCTAGCTCGAGGCATCATCAACCGTGCGGAGCCACAAACCGTGCCCGCTTTTACCCATCTACCTTCTAGGTAAAGTTTTTGCTTCAAAATCTGCACAATTTCAGTGACATCTCAGCGCACACCGTATAGCCTTCAATTATTGCGCACTATTCCGAAATTATTTTAGCCCAATTTTATTTAATCACATTTGCCTGACGGATAAGCTTACCTTCTGTCTGCCTGAACGGAGCAGCGTAAGCTGCCTGCTCGCTTCATAGCACCGGCCTGGCTTCCACCTAGAGTTTGACACTTGTTGCGCGTTGCTATGCCTTTTAAACGAACGCACTGTTTGTCGTCTGAAGGCGGCCCGCGCACATGCCAGCACGTTAACTACGCAATAGAGCAATATCGTGGCCAATAAATATATATATTTTTGTAGGAAACGAATAGGCAGTGCTGGACATCCCATTAGTGTCTTTTTCTTTTTTTGAAAAGGGGAAACGTGCAGTAACTGCCTCATTTCTCGGTGGATACATCGACCCCACCGTGAGAGAAGGGAAGAAGGTTGGAGTAAAAGAAGGAAAGAGAGAAAGAGGTGCAGTAGTGGAGGGCCCACGAATAATTTCACCAACATCGAACAGTACCGGGCGCATCTTGCTTTTCTCCTTTATTTAAACACTGCCACCGCAGCTGGATTCTCATCCGGATGCTTCGGCTCAGTAGACGAGTGCTCTCACCACGAGTTACGGCGCCGTCCATGGTCTCCGCCCTGCTTCTTGCCTACCTTCGCATTGAAGTCGCCCATGAGTACAGTGTACTGTGATTTTACTTTATTCATTGCCAATTCGAAGTCTTCATAGAAGCTTTCAACGAAGGCGCGTAGACCTACTCCACCTTCAGCATGTACCTCTTAGGCCTAATTACGATACCTGCCACCCTTCGCTAATGCTTGTGAGGAATCAGGCCCGCAGTTTCCCCTTGCGGTTTGCTTTCACGCGATGCACCGTGCAGCCGCACCCTCGCCTCAAGATGGGGCACATTCCCTGGTTAGTTACCTTAACTAACAAGACAGGGCGAAAACGTCACCGCGCGAGAGACGGCTTGCAGCTCGCGCGCGGAAGAAAGCAGGGCTCTTCAGCTGGGATCGTCGGCGCAAGCGGACGTGTCGCTCGTAGCTCCGCTCTTCGCCAGCGGGGCGAGGAAGTGGCGGGGTGTCTCGCTCCGGCATCTCATCCCGTCTGGCCTCGGAGTATTCCTTGTCCTAGAGCGGGCGAACATTCGCTTGTTACCTTGCTAGTGAGTCGGACGACCTCGATTCCTTAGCGTGTTTTGTTGCTAGCTGGCGATATTGTTGCTGTAGCAATAAATGCCTGTTCGTGTCAGCCAATGTGTCGTTCCTTTGTTCCTCAGAGCAAGGCCGGCCGTGGTCGACGTGCGCTCGGTAGCGTACGCGATCACTGGGTGGGGTCTAGCGCTTTTGAACTGTGTCAGCCGCGGTTAAGTGGGGAGAACGTATTTATGTCCCCAATTAAAAATCCAACATCTGGCGCCCAACGTAGGGCCTGCTCTTGAACATTGGACGACTGTCCGTTCGGTTTGAGGAACGCTCTTTGTCCGGACTTGAAAAGTGCTAGGCCTAGAGCAAATTTTGATCGCTAGGACCTGCGGCATGCTTTCTTGGGTGGAGGCGTATTGCGCTGCAGCATGTTTGAATTTTTCGACATGCTCAGCGCATTTGTGGTGAAGTTTTCCCTGGAGTCTCTTCACGAGAACCACTTGGACCGCATCGAGGGAGCGCGAGGCTTAGCGCCCGCACAGTTCCCGATCCCGAAGCAAGTGAGTACGGAAGCCACGTTGGTGGTCCGAGTTTCTGTATATATTTTTCTCTGCTCTCTCTTCTTCGACTCTGGGAGTCGCGGCTCCGGGAGCCGGGAGGCCTGGGGCCACGGGTGCCGCTACGAGCTCGCTGGTATTGCAGCTCGGCACCGGGCGCTCCGACACCGTCCGATACAGTGGGCGCCGACCGCTCAGAAGCGGCTTCGTGCAGTGAGCGGGGTAGGACCACCCCGCAAAGCTGATGTCTCCTCGCGGCTCCTATATGCTGCCAGCTATATCCTGATTGATGAAGAGCCCCCACCCAGTTCTCGCACTGTCCGCTATTCCACGAAAGCACAGTACGTTCCCGCCCCTTTGTACTGTACACGCCTAATCGGTCCTCCTACCTCACAAAGCCCTATGACATCCCATTTATTACCCGCTTGTTCCTCGAACAGCCCTGCTGAGCTAGCCTCACTGAATAAGGTCCTAGCGTTAAACGATGTCAGGTTCAGTTCCCAATGGCGGCCTGTCATGTTGTGGGTTATTTGGAAATGTTAGTATTGATATCGCAAGTTTATTTGTAGGCAGAGCTAATTTTGAGTGATCTTAAGCAATTTTAATGCTGCATAACTGACATCGTTTATTTTGTTTTATTTTTTCTCATATTCTGCTCAACTGAGAGGGAGCACGACTGCATTCCTTATCTAGAGTTTGCGAGAGACGGTGTAAGCCAGGTTTCAGCCCTCGAACCTTACACTACTTTCCATAAAACTTAAACGTTGCTTTCTGAGAAAGATGGCTCGCACTACCAACAAGACAACTTCGGCAAATTTTTCTGCCATTCTTAATCCAACCTGTTCGTGGAATGTTGGGTGAGGAATCGTGAAAACAGGGCGCGAAAACCGCTCTGGGCGTTGAAAACAAATTTTGCGGTCTCTGTCCGTTTGCCTATCTTATCTATTTATTCTATCTAATTCCACCTGGTGTTGGACGAGTGCGGCGCCGAGGCCGATGTTCCTATTGCCGGTGATGACTTCGGTGTCAGCCTCTTCATCAAAGTGCGCAAGAACAGGGGTTGTTTGCAGTCCTCTGCGCAGCTCGGCAAAAGCCCCCTGTGGCTCGGCGGCCCACACAAACTGTCTACCAACTCGCGTGACGCGGTCCAGGGCTGCGGCAATCTTGGAAAAGTCGGCTATGAAGAGGCGGTAGCATGCACACGGACCCAGAAAGCGTTGGACACTTTTCTTGGTTGTAGGAACGGGAAAATCAGCGACAGCCGCAGTGTTCTCAGGGTATGGCTTAACACCATTGGCACTCACAAGATTACCAAGAAGCTTCAACTCTTTGTATTAAATGTGGCACTTCTCAGGCTTGAGCGTTAAGTCGGCCGACCGAAGGGCATCTAATCCAGTGCGCAGGCATTCAAGGCGTTCGGCAAAGGTTTCGGCAAACACGACATCATCGAGATAAACCAAACGAGTTTGCCATTTGAATCCAGCGAGAACTGTATCCATCATGCGCTGGAAAGTTGCCGGCGCTGAACAGCGCCCAAAAGGCAGCACTTTAATTTCGTACAGCCCATCGGGGGTAACGAAATACGTTTTTTCGGGGTTCCGCTCGTTGACCTCTATCTACAAGTACCCGCTATTTAAGTCAGTTGAGGAGATGTGCTGGACGCGATGAAGTCTTTCGAGCGAGTACTCGATACGGGACAGCGGTATAGAAGTCTTTTTTAGTGATGTTGTTCAGATTTCGATAACCAACACAGAAGCGGAAGGTCCCATCCTTTTTCTTCACCAGCATGGCAGGTGACGACCACGGGTTGCTTGAAGGTTGACCGATTTCATCCGAAAGCATCTCCTTCACCTGCGTTTGGATCGCGTCACGTTCCGTCGGTTAGATACGGTACGGCGGCTGGCGGATAGGGCTGGCATCGTCGGGCGTAATGATGCGGTGCTTCAGAAGAGCCGTTTGCCGTACTTTCGACGAAGACGAGAAAGAGGTAGTGTATTCGAGTAAGAAGGCACGGAGTTCTCGCTGCTGAGTCGCCGAGAGATGCGGACTGATATCAAGGCCGTCAAGGAACGGGCGCACAGGTCCAACAGCTTCAAACGCGAAACATTCAGAAATCTCCTCTAAGGGGCAGCGAATGCGATCGCAGTAGCACGAAAAACATGCCGGGGTTGGTCAGTGAAGTTAGCCACCAGGAGTTCAGGCCAGCCATCGCGGAGATGGATGAGGCTTCGATCTGAGCAGATGAAGTGTGTGAGCAAAAGGGACCGGTTGCCTTCGACAGCTGTGCCGTGACGTTTTCCATCGCAGTAAACGCTCACAAAATCGCTGGCATGTGGCGGAATCCAAACACTGTCGGCGGAAATGCGAAGGGCGGCGCGACGTTGACTGTCATCTATGTAATGATCTGCTTTCTCGGTCGAAAATGTGACAGTGCGCTTTCGGAGGTCAGTAATAGCTGTATATCCCGGAGGAAATCAACGCGAAGGATACAGTCACCGGAGCAGTCTGGTAGAACTGGGCAGCTGACGACAAATGTAGAGCTGCGAATTTGGACCCTTGCCGTGCACAGGCCAAGCGGAATTGCGACTTGTCCGCCAGCCGTGCGGATATGCGTGCCAGACCACGGCGACATTTCCTTTTTAAGAAGCGCCGCTAGCTTTCCACTTAAAATCGTGAAATCAGCGCCAGTGTCCACCAAAGCGCTAATCTTATAGCCGTCGAGGAGCGCGGGTGTATCCAGCGAGAATCGATCTTCGAGTTCAGTATCTGCCTTCGACGCCTTTATGTCACGGTCGGTCGCTGTTCGCGCCGTCGGGGGGTCTTGTTCGCATCGACTGCCAGCGGCCTCGCCCCCGGAGATCGCTGACTTTAGTTTTCCCGGCGGGCGCTTGGCCACCGTCGCTGCGCCATCCAGGAGGAGCTTTCGGGCTGCGTCGAAGGTCGGCGTGGAGACGGAGATCGGGACTGCCACTGGGAAATTGTCGCCATGCGCTGCTGGGGCACGTAGCCCTCTATCTCGCGGTGTCGGTGACCAAATGGGGGGGGGGGGGTGAGCAGATCATATCGACGGGAAACTCGTGCCGTCAAATGTGTCGATATGGGCAAGCCGAACGCTCTCTCGCGCTGAAACAACCTTTTATACTACGAAAAAGGAATGCCTCGCGGTTTGTGTGGGCAACCATGAAATTTCGGCCTTGCCTCTACGGCCGCATGCTCAAAGTGGTTACCGACCACCATTCTTTGTGCTGGCTGGCCAATCTTCGCGAACCAGCGGGGCCCCTAGCCCGATGGCGCCTCCGTCTCCATGAATTTGACTGCACTATTGTGCACAAATCTGGCGAGACGCACGCAGACGCTGACGCGCACTCACGCACACCCGTCGGGTTAGCCGATGAGAGCATGCAGGCCGAGAGTTGTTTTCTTGGAGTTGTCAGCCACTTAGACTTAATGACCCGACAGCGAGCTGACCTAGTCCTACGAACTATCATTGATTATCTGGAGGGCCGAGCTGCTGACGTACGTCGACAGTTTGATCAAGTCGGCATCAATTTTCAGGGCCCATTTCCTTTGTCATAGGCCGGTCACAAATAGATTATAGTCGCGACTGACTACTTAACAAGGTATGCGAAAACTAAGGCGGTGCCGCGTGGCACGTCATCTGAGATCGCCCAGTTTTTTTATGCAGCAAATCGTGTTGCGTCATGGTGCACCGTCCCACGTAATCACTGATCGAGGCATGGCGTTTGCGGTGCTGCTCATGCGGGACGTGTTTGAGCTCAGTCACACCAGTCATCGCAAAACCAGTGCCTATCACCCACAGACGAATGGCTCACAGAGACTTAGCAGAACAATCTCCGACATGATCGCAATGTGCATAGACTCGCAGCACAAAACCTGGGACGAGATTCTCCCGTACGTCACGTACGCCTACAACACGGCCACCCAAGAGACGACCCGCTTTACGCCATTTCATCTGGTCTACGGACGTGACGTTCAGACGATGCTGGATGCCATGCTTCCGTGCTGCACTGATGACCACCCGCTCATTCCAGACGCCGAGCAGTTCGCTCAGCGCGCCGAGGAAGCACGTCAACTGGCCCGTATTCACATTCAGCGACAGTAGGGCACGGATGCGCGCCGCTACAACCTCCGTCATCGGCACGTCACATACCATCCCCGTGACCAAATTTAGGTGTGGACCCCGCTACACCTCCCAGGCTTGTCTGAAAAACTGATGTGCTGTTACTTCGGACCTTAGAGAGTTTTGCGCCGTTTCACGGAAGTGACCTACGAAGTTATTCCAGACGGGACTGTGCAGCCTCAGCGTCGCCCACCCCGCTCTGAGGTCGCATGCACGTAGTCCGCATGAAACCGTACTTCACGCGGTATTGTGCAGTACGCTTTGCGTTCGTCTAGTTGTCGCGTGGGACCGCTTCGCCCGCGTCATTTGTCCGTCCTGTTCTTGTGCTAATCTTTGTGAGGGGGAGTAATGTCACCTGGTGTTCTCAGTTGGCACTGGAAGCCGACGACGACGAAGTGTATCGCGCGGGCTAGCTGCCGAACCCCGTCTTCTGTCTGTGAATTTTGTCGCTCTGTCTTCCGTGACACTATTTATCTGTTTGTATTATATTAATATGTATTTATTTATTAAATACTGCAGCCCAATGGCTGAGGAGGGTGGATAAATAAGAATAAAGAACACATAAGGAATGCTAGTGCAATGCAGAAAATGAACGCTATCTGACATGGAAAGAAAAAAAAACACCTGAAAGCAGTGAAAGGCAACGAGCGGGGCGCGATATAGGACTATTTTTTTTTCTGGAAAAGTAAAAGTACAGGTGCCGACAGCCAGTTTTGGCGGAACAGCTTGTTTTTTTTCTGGAAATATATATATATATATACATCGAAGTATACGCTTCATTTAAGGAAACATTGTTATTCGACTCGACCTTTCGATCGGAGGACCGATCTTTATATATATATATATATATATATATATATATATATATATATATATATATATATATACGAGAAAGCAGATAATCCCACTGGTTGCGCATGGATACCTCTACATGGCCCTGGAGTAGCATGCCTGGCTGACAACTAGGCAAACCTCTCCTGTTCCATTGAAGTCCCTCCCTCCCTCCTACTCCTCTACATGACAATGAAAATACAAAAAAAATTTGTAACATATCTGTGATGTAAATAATTTGCCCAGGTCCGTTCAGGAGCTCTGGGCCGCCTTCAGCATCACGACACTGTTTTCTTGAGCGACGAGGATGAAGGCATAGCTCACCCGCTTGCACACTAACACGCACACATACAACACGGGCACTTGCAACCTAGAGATGACAAAATGAACACCAGCGCCCTACTATAGGTTCTGTGCGACAGTCCTTGTCAGTGCCGAAGCACACGGCAGGGCAAGTACCGCCCGGTTACCGGGTGAGGTATCCGCAGGCAACCGGTTCACGGTCATGTCCCGGATACCCGGAGGCTGGTACCAACAGGCCACAGTGCGTCGGCAGGCCGCCTGGCTACCGGGAGGCTGGAGCCAGCGGGCAGGGTAGCGTGGTTCTGCGCGGGCAGCTAGACTCCGGACCTCAATGCCCGGCCGGTGCAGGCTAGCTGGCTTTGGCGAAACGCCGAGCTCCTTAGGACACCCCGCCACTCAGCCACCCACTGCCACAACTGTCTCGAAGCCGAGCTCCAACGTTCGATCGTGTACGAGCACCGGCTCACCCCGCACGCGGCCACACTTGCTATGTCCGCCCGGAACCCATAGTGGCACAACACACATCAACACAATGTCAATCCAACAAAAAAAAGAACACACGCCCTTGGAGCCCAACGCCATTGTGTGGAGCAAGGCGTCATTCCGATGCCTGATAGTGCCCACGAAGATCGAGTATTTGAAAAGGCTGGTGGTGGTAAGGTTTGTCGTTAGGCTGTATTCATGAATGGAAGTGAATTTCGGTTATATTTGGAAGGCTTAGGATTCAGTGCGGGAGTCGTTGACCGCTAGGTGGAGCTTGTGTCGTGACGTATCGCGCAAGTCGGCCCGAAGAATCCAGTGATGACACATTAGACACCTTTAGCATACCGTTTACCGTGTTACCGTGACCGGAGTACCGGAATCCCGCCCACCGAAAAGTATGCGCTGATTGGTCCCGATGCGGAAGGCTAGCGCGCAGCTAGCCACTGTAGCGCAGATGGATGGATGGCTGGATGGACGGACGGACGGACGGATGGATGGATGGACGGACGGACGGACGGATGGACGGACGGATGGATGGATGGATGGAAGGGCTGAACCCTTTAAATCGGGCGGTGGCTCAAGCCACCAAGCCATGACTTATGAAATTTTACTCTTGTCTTGATTTTAGCTACCAATCAGATAAACCTCGCTTGATTAGTTCTACCCGCTTAAAATCTACTTTCCCTTCACTGTCCTTAAACCCCAATGCCTTGGATGCCTTGCAGCTGCCCAATGCCTTGCAGCTGCCGAGTACCTGGCGCCATCCGGCGGCCTCTAGGCTATCTGCACGTGCGCAGTGAAGGCGCGCGGGCTCCCGGTACTCCGGTCAGGGTAGCGGTAATACGGTATGCTAAAGGTGTGTATTAATGAGGGCAGAAAGTTGAGCTTTAGCTTTTTTCCGTCTATCTCGAGTAAAACTTCGAGACACGGACAAAAGAAAACACAGCGGTACTGGCAATATTTTTTACTCAGAAGCTTGCTACATACACATGTCCAAAAAACAAGGACAACACAATCACACGCCACCTGCAAGCATTTTGAGCGGAACACTAACACGCAAATCGCGTTCAATTTTTCGAAGAAACCTGTCTCCGTTACAGACAGGCCGATATACAAATGGCTCATATCTGACTAGTTTTTAAGACGCGGAAAGATTCCACAAGCTCTCGAGTCACCTGCATGGTACAGCATGTCGGTACGCACTAAGACAGTGAATTCTCGCATTCCGCAAACTGCACGAGGTAAAATAAAAGTGCATAGCAGGAAGCACGAGGCCGCGAATCATTGCCTGCGTATCGCATGCTAAAGTCAGCGTAATTGCTGCTGCAGCCGTTTTGCTGCGTTAGTATCGCAGTGCTTTGCTCTTTCATTGAACATGTCTACAGGCCTGATCAAAAACGTGGCTCTTTGTTGGAAGCAAACTGACTCACCCGCTGCTGATCGGTGATTACTACCCGATCTTTTAGTTTGCTGGAAAGCATTCCTGAGGGAGGGTGTTTTCGTTGGTATGAATTGTAGTACTGTATTTCGGAAGCCGGCAGCTCATCTGCCACGATGAAGAAAAAGAACAAAAGAAATCCTTGTCAGCAGTTTTTCTTTAGGCATAAATGGAAGTTTTAGATTACGGTACAGCCGGTTATATCTACCCTGCTTTCCTTAATTTCCATCAAAATCTGTCTCTGCTTCATCGCGCTCTACGCTTGTGACAAAGCCGAAGCCTGTAGAGTGTTTCAGTTGGCGCCTTTCTGCAGCTAACGTGTATACCCGTGGCCTATTCATCAGGAAAGAAAAGGAAAAAAAAATTCAGAACGGCAGCTAGCCGGTTTCATGCCCCAGTTTTTGGCGTTGGTACCCTCGTGTGCGGCGTCGGTGGAAAGGCTGCCCTTTCTTACAGGATACTACGAGTAACCGGCTTTCCCTTCCCCTGACCATTTATTTCGCCTCGTTTGGTATCGCTTGGGTGTTGCGTATGCGAATGTATTTGTACTACGAATCACTTAACGGTTTTCCTTATCGCGTAACTTAAGTTTCGTGTCACTTCTGGACGAAAAATTGAGGAAATGAAGCACAATTGGAAAATGCTCGCGTTTAAATAAGGTCGAGACGACTGTGCCAGCAGCCGGCAAAATATCCCGCAGGGAACTTTGCCGGCAGTTTGACCCGATTGCCTGATTCTGGTCACATCACAGCACACAGCCGATGAAACGAGACTGGCGGAATTATCTTTTTCCAGCTGTTTTTCTGGCAGAATACCCTGCACAAAAAGCGGCCGGCAGACGGATATCAAACCTAGCCCCACGAATCTCACAATGCTCCTGAGGAAACGCATATTGATTTGCCCTGATCGATTGAGTTAGTGATTGACTTATTGGACTACTTTTAAGTTTCATCAGAAAAGACGTTTCTCACCGTTCAGAGGCTCGCGCTGTGGTCTTCTGAAGAAATCAATTAAGAGCCTTGCAGGCCCACCCAAAACGGAAGTTCTTTGTGCGGGAGCGAGCGCCGGCGCCTCCCAAACGTGCGCGGTTGGAAGGGGCTTAGGACGGCGTGGGGAGATTTCAGTTGTACTCCGGACGCCGAACGACGAGCAGCTAGCTCCGCTTACTGCTAGAACGCTCCGGGAGATGTGCAGTTGTTGGCTATTGATGCTTTCTACTTACTCTAAATAAAGTCAGTGAGTAAAGTTTTCATGGACTGGATCAAGTGTGATAAGTTATGATTAGGCCATCGAACAACGGCAGTGACGCACAGTTACAACACTAATCGCAATGAAGAATCACACTGATTGCCACTCTGAAAAATAGAATACAGAAAAATCGCTCGCTTTTTCTTTACAGCGAATCATGTGGTGACATCAGGACGTGTCGAGAGCAGAGATTGATTGATTGAATAACTTTTATTTCCATCAGAAAAGACGTTTCTCCCCGCCACCGGCACGCAGCTTTGCGAGACGGGGAGTTGCGCGTCCGCGGTTAGAGGCTGGTTGGCAGTCTTTGACTGGTAGCGGCCTCTTCCGCCGGATAGATGGTGGTGCGCTGGAGCTCAGTGTCCGGGCTTCTTAGCAGGGTCTCCCAGGCTTATGTACTATCAATAATTTTGCCCGCTCCGGGAGAATATGGGCACTCCAAAATTATGTGGTCGAGGGTCCTACTTTTGTCCTGTATTAAAAAAACAATCCTTCACTAGGGCGGCTGCGCTCGTCACGTGATCACAGCGAGCCAAGTAGACGGCACTGCCGACATAATGTTTTTCTGGAGGTTCTGCCGGCTTCCGGTAATATATAGCCACTTCCTTCATTTGGGCATGCCCAATGAATGTCGAAAGCAAGTAGCCTTATGGTTTCTTTTTCGTGCTGCGGCAGCACGCAACGCTGGATAATATCTAAAATGAATGAGTTGTGTTTATGCTAATTGGAGTTTTTGCGCATGTTAATGCTAATTACTTCGCCTTATACACTTCTGGCTAAGAGTAGTGGGTAGACCTTGCCTGATGCCGCCATCTAGTAGCCATCATGGCCAGGTGGGATGGCAGACCGGCAGACTATATATAGCGCGTGCGCTCATTACAGGGCTCTTCACGACTGCACAGCACTGCCTTGCAGATGTGATGGTGCCCTTTGTGGAATGTACTTGTTTTATATATTTGCTATTGTTCTCGATGTATTTACTCTATTTTTTTCTATTTATTTTTTTTATGAATGGGCGTTAGCCTGGCTAGGGCACCTACCGGACGGCTCAGAACTTGCTTGCACGATTTCAACACGTGTTTCCTTAGCACGCGGGAATCGTGGCTCGTGTCAAACTCCTGCCTTCTTTTTCAATTTCAATGCAGTGCTACAGATGCTACAAACACACCAACTATTGGCACTGGACCAGTTCTACCCGCGTCATTGTCTGCACTCAGACAGAAACAGTGCCTGAGGTAAGTCTGACGCATAGGCCATCAAAATCGCTGATACGCCATCTCGTTCAAGCACTACAGACTGCCAGCAGATGCGCGCCGGAAGGCGCAAGGAGGTTGATCGGGACGTAATGACAATAAATCAGGGCCATAGATCAGTTACAGAGCCTCCCTTCAAGGGCAATGTCCCTCCGTTAGCTGTATTCCTCTATAGGACAGTTGTGCCTCCCTACGTTCTGAGTGTGTGAGGGTCAGAGATCCCGGAGGACGTTGAATAGCGACACACGTACGCTTGGAGGCCATTAACCACACATTCGGCAGAACTGGTGCTCACCCTCTAGGGAGGCCTGAATAGGAGCTCGACTCTATCGCCATGAATTACGAAATCCCCCGCTGTTCCCACTCCTCTTCAGCTCCCACAACCAGTTCCCGATAAACAAATTTCCTTTCCCTGCATCGCATCTTGCCCATCTTTTCCCAGGGCCGATTAGGGGAGTCTTCCTGGGAACGCTGCCTGGAAGCGTGGTTTATCTCGCGTATCTTCTTCCTTTCGTTTATATTTTCACATACAGGTAATGGCGCTGTATCTGTCTCATATATCGTTCGACACCTGAACCGCTCCATAAGGGAAGGGATAAATAGAGGAGTGAAAGAAGAAAACAAGAAAGAGGTGCCGTAGTGGAGGGCTCCGGAATAATTTAGACCACCTGGGGATCTTTAACGTGCACTGACATCGCATAGCACACGGGCGCCTTAGCGTTTTGCCTCCATAAAAACGCAGCCGCCGCGGTCGGGTTCGAACCCGTGAACTCCGGATCAGTAGCCGAGCGCCCTAACCACTGAGCCACTGCGGCGGGTAATTGTCTTCCTTTATAGACATGTTAATTAACATCTATAATTGCTTTGATGCTTTTGTGGGAAAGCGGCGCAGGTGAACGTCTATTAGTTTTGAATATTTTTATGGCAGCCACAATAGACTGTTACTACATTGTAAATCCCAATATACTTAGCGACACGGGCCGGGGAATTTATTTTTCATTAATTTATCCCTCCCATCGTAGTATCTACCACTGCACTGTATGTATCTCCAAGAGCCATTGAGCGACCACGGCTGGCGTGGGCAGCGCTACCCTGACACTACAAAAATTGTGCCGCACACAGCGCTATGAGCACGTCAGACACGGGCTGCTTTAAACAGTCCCTGTAAAGGCTCCTTCTTGGGTCTCAATTCTGCTTTTGAAAAGTGCCCTGAAGACTCGGACGTAATTGAAACTCAAGCCGAGAGTCATACCTTGATGTTTGAGTTTCGCGCATGCTCCGTTTTTCGTGTTTTGTTGATGCCTAAGAGAGCAGTGAATCGAGAATCGCTGCTGCTTTAAACGGCGGCTCTTCATAGGAAATACATATTGTTGCTAACAAAACTTATGTTTCTTTTTATGTTCTTATCGCCGTCGTCACGCGGCTTTATTCAGTCCCTCTTCGTTTTGTGCCATGGAGAGAGGGGGCTCGATTCTGGCCGCGGCGGCCGTATTTTGAATGGAAGTGAAGTGCACAAGGCGCCCCTGCTCTGTGCGGGGTCAGTGCACGTAAGAAATTCAGGCGGTCTGGTCTACATTAATTCAGAGCCCGCCACTATACGGCGTCCCTCATAGCCCACGTGTCAGTTTCGTATGTTAGACCCCACAATTTATGACTCTTTAGCAGCAGCCAACTAATCTAATTTATTCTTTCGCAGTCCTCGCTGTGGAGATTTCTCAGCACTCAGGAGCTTGCCGATGTGGAAATAGTCGTACACTGGGAACACGCTCCCGAACAGCACGCATCTTTCAAAGCACATCGCATGATCCTGGCCCTTCAGAACGACGTCTTCAGGGCCATGTTTTTTGGGCACTTCTCCAGAGAAGATCGCTCGGACCTGCATCCGGACGTCTTTGAAGGGCTTCTACGGTAACATACCCTCGCTGACGCTTCATTTATGAATTTTGCTCAAAAGCACTTGACGACCTGTAATTCGTGCTACATGCAGAAATATAAGCTTGATTCTATTGCAGTCTATTCTAACGACATTTGTAGAGGGGTCATCGTATTAACATGCAAGTAAAGAAGGGAATGCGAAAAGTTAACACTTTATCACTAAAACAAAATTTGAAATGCCAGCTAAGAAACCAAACATAGCAAATACCCAGAAAGAGAAGAGTATCAGGACTCAATGCGGTGCGTTAGGCGCCAAACAAGGCTAAGTACGGCTCTGAACCCTGAGTCCTCCAAGCCTGCTTGGCCTACGGCCCACACGCTGGACTCATCCACAGTTACCGTACTGATTCTATGAGACTTAAGGCATCCCTATTAAAAGGTGTAATGTCACGTGATGAAGTTCTCCATTACACTGCCATTAACAGCCCTAGATTTTTGCCGTGTCCTAATCCATGCAGGTTCCAACCAGCAAATGTCGCATTCATAGCTTGGTTAAAGGATTACTTATTGGAAAGGTATTTTTCCTTGGCGATGATAATTAATCAAGAGAACGACGTTTGGGCGAACGGCCTGCTTGTAAGAACGCTAAATCCATAGCATGCTTATTACGGTACCCTGCCACCCAGAAACCATTAATGCCCACAACCAGAGCTTTGCCTTTGTGTTTTATCTCACTAGACTACAGGAAGCATTTCCCGCTTCTCATTCAAATAAGAATAAAGTGGGACGATTTTGTTACACTTTTGCCCTTGTAAAGACGACAACGGGCCCTATTATGGTCACCTGCTCTGCGACGCAGGTATTTCTACATTAAACAGCTCCAGGTGGAAAGCGTTCACCAGGCGACCTGCACCCGCAGCGCTGCAGTCAAATACATGGTGCCTGAATTGGCAGCCAGGTGCGTCGCATACGTGGAGCGCTATATGGAGCCCGATGACGTATGTCCGTTTCTGGACTAAATCCTGACGATGGGCGAAGACGGCGTGGACGGGTGCGGCAAGGCCGTCCTCCACAACAATGGTCTCTTCGTTCTCGCGTCGAAGACGTTCGAATCCTGCTTGCACTACACCGTGAACTACATTCTCGACAACGTGCACAATGCACCCGAGATGTAGGTGCTGCAAGCCGTCCACGCCTGCGGCCGCAGGCAGTGTCTCGAGAGAGGGAAGGTTGGCGGAGAGCCAGCTGGCCTCCGTTCCGTGGTGTGGCCTTTCTTCCTCAAGCTCCGGTTTCTCGAGCTAACGGTGACCGAGTTTGTTCGCGGTCCTAACGTGTGGGGCATGCTGAACGCCGAGGAATCTCTGGCCATCCTTTGCAACATCATCGAGAAGGACTCGTTGCCCATGCCGGCTGGTTTCTGCACCGTACGCACAGGGCGCGTTTAGTTGCGGAGTACGTTGATTGCACGCCCCGGTGCAAATCGGCATTGCCAACAAAACGCCGATGTAATTTATAGACACAGAATTTAGTGCGTGGAACGGAAACGCGACCTTCGGCAAGTCCTGCTTGATTAGTCTAACATATTTTTCGAATTTTCGCCTCTAACGTTTGTTTCACGTTATTTCATGTCCTAGCGACTAGAACAATATGAATTAAGAAAGCGGGTTAAACGTTTTGTTCCTTAAAACGTGGTACCGTAGTTGAAGCTCACTCGGTCAGTAGATACATTTTGTTTAGCACTCATACCTTATCCTGTTCGTAATGGTCCGGCAGCGTCGCTAAGCTGTTTTTCAATAAAATCTCCAAGACAGCGAGTAGGGAAACTGGGGACCAGTTATAGTTGATGGTTATTTAGTGGACAGGGTGAGAGTGCGATAAATATGAGAATGAGAAGCACTGACACAAGCGCGGTGTGTTTGTCGTCTCGTCCTTTTTCATGCGCTGCTTTTTTTTCAGCATGTAAAGCCACATGCGTGGCCCAAAAGATTCTTTCCAGGCGACATTAAGAAAATTCTCAAGCAGTGGTGCCGGGTTGAACAAAGCCTTCGCATTACTTCCCTTCTTGAACTCTAATCCTGTCTTCGTGCTCTGCGTGGCAGCCGCAGAATTGGGCACAACTTTCGGCGCACTCTCCAAGCACGGGTGATCCTTAAGGAGCAATGACGTGATAATAGCAGCAACGCGTACTTGTATATGAGGCTGCGGGAAGGGGGCATGTCGCCCTCGTTGAAGTGGGTCGTGGCGAATACATACTGACCTTTGGAGTCCTACTTGAAGCTTTGGGCGTTGGAATCTGTGTAATGTTGCTTAGATCGTCGGCGGAGAATAATATAAAATAAAGTAATGCTGCAACCCTATTTTTGATAATTTGTTTTAGATATCGCCGCCACTATGGCTCAGTGGTTATGGCATTCGGCTGCTAACCCAAAAGACGCGGGTTCGATCCGGCCGCGGCGGTCGAATTTCGATGAAGGCGAAATTCTATGCGGTGTGAACCCAAGCAGCACGCCGATAATGGCCCTGAACTGGTCGAATACCGAGAAAAATCGGCTCCAATAGAGGGCTATAATGGCATCTGACTGGGACGCTACCCGATCCAATGTTTGAGCCAGTGCACCCCACTGGCTTTCCAATCAGAAGCCAGTAATGGCATACAAAGTTCTTGATTGGCTTGAATGGCATTCCTTGGCTATTCGATATTAGTCATCCAAGATTCCTTATTGGCGTATATATCATAGGCAGCCGGCCCAACCCAGCGGCTATCCAATATTTCCGGCCCAAGCTTATCCGCTGTTTATCACAGGCGTCCAGTGAAACTCGCTGGCTACCCACTATATCCCACCCAAGCTAATGCACTTGTTTTCGCCGAAGGCATCAAGCTACTCACTGGCTAGTGAATGCTTCCCACCCAAGTACACCCACTGGTCGTTCACCGAATTGCATCCAGGTACACTGACTTGCAGTCCCATTATTAGTTTCCCGACACTGCTTACCGAGCATTCTGTGCTTCGCATTGCAAAATTCATCTATGACGAATGTTTCATTTTGGCAACCATCGTCTATGCAGCGAGTTCGCAAATGCCACATTCTATTGTTAAATGCACTGAAAATGAGCAAACCGGCAATGAAGTGTAATGTTTGAACATTTATTAAAAACATAACAAAGAGCCGCAGGTCTAGGCGGGCAATGGAGGCTGCGTGGAAGCGATTAATTAGCCCTGTAGGGTCGCATCAGGGCTCGACCGCCTCGTCAAAGACTCCGCTGCTGTAGCAGGGCCAGGGTTCGTGGGAGCGGCTGCAATCAGGGCAGGCCCAGGTGCAATCCCAGGCAGCTAGCACCTCAGCCATGAGCTTTTTGCGGCCGCCTACCCCAGTGAAGAGCTGCGTACGGCTGCCTGCCAGTGTATGCCGGGACAACCTACACAGCTGACTTCTCCTTTTTGGTGATGGCATCTGCACATAACGTTTGCATTTTAGACAATAGTACAAAGGATAGCTAGTGCATGCAGTAAGGATCCGAAATAAAAATATCACCTGTAGCCCCTCCGCAGAGCCTTTTCAAAATAAATGCTTTCTTGCGGAACTTGAGCTTGTCAGGGAAGGCCCATAAAGGCCTTCCCTACACTAGCCGCAACCACTGGCAGCTTGGGGACCCCTAGCTGGAGGAGCTGCCGGCGCTGAAAACAAGAAGCAAATAATTGTGAATGACAATTTGAATCACAGAAATAGAATTTAACTGCGCGGCTAGTTGGTGATGTATGTTAAGTCTTACAGTACAAAATGGAAAAGGAACAAGCTTGAAGAACCAGGGCGATCCTTCTCATTTTTTGCGAAAACATATCTGCGTGTCTAAAGCGTGTTTCAACATGCAGCCGCTTTCTACCGCCACCTAATGGACCAGCGAAGCATCCGGGGTTTGGAGGCAGAGGGGAAGCGTCAGAAAGGAATGAAGGGGCCAAAAAATACCCCCTTGCCAGATTGTGCTGGTGTCTGGACACTAGACGCGAAAAAAAAGGACGTAAGAGAAAACAGATTAGATGCCCCAAAGAAAGGAAGATAGGAGAAAAAAGTACAAAGGGGGAACAGTCAAAAAAAAAAACAGACGGCAGCGGGCTGTAGCCTACGCATTCCATCTCTTGGGGAGGCAGGGACTGAACATACCCGCCGAAGGAATGGTGCCCTCCTCGGTCGCGGCGGCCGCCCGACGAAAACCGGAAGCTGCGTCGCCGCGAGCACGCTCGAAGGCGCGACGTGAACGTAGCCGCCGTCACTTAGAGAGGGATTACTTCGCCATGTATTAACAGAATGAAAGCGAAGTCCTTACCTTGCTGCTACTGGCTCGCATTTCAGTCACCCTTCAAAAGGGACCGCGTTGGTCTCTGAATGTTCGGCTGAAAATAAATTATTTGTTGTGTCAATATTTTTCAAACTTTCGTTTCCTTTCAAAAGTCTACTTCAACCGTACGAATATTGCACAAAATCTCTGCTTCGAGAGAACTTCGCTGAACATGTACAGCTCGAAAATTATATGCAACGTCCGCCGGTGCACAAGGACCCAACGGTTTGCTGTCATTCAAGATGTGAATAGGAAAAGGAGCAAAAGTGAAGCGGCCCATGACAGCTGAATCCCATCTAAAGAGAAATGCCACACCCGAGGAAGAATTTCTTGAATGATATGTAGCGTCCACATGTGCGCAAAGAACAATCGGTTTCTGCAATTGAATAAAATCATGAGCAGTAAGCGATAAAATATAGGCATAAAAAATTCACCTACAGAGGGTGTTTCATCTGACTTTATGCAATTTTTAAAGTAGGCTTTATGAGTTAGAAGAGCGCTTTTTCGGCATAAATTTGACAGTGGTGTCATGCATTAAATCAATGTTGAAAGCAGCTAATTGGTAGGCCGCTTAATTATATTGATAAATAAGCTTTTAACTACTACTGTTAAGCTTCCTAATTACTGAGAGGCGTGTTGCCCACCGTAAGTAGCTTACATATCATATATTGAATTTCGAAAACGCGGTTACCCTGGGCGCTCTGGCCCAAATATATTTGTCTACATGGCGCCAAATACATGCGCTTTCGAGCAGCTCATAGGCAAAGCAACTTCTCCAGTCAAAATAACAAAAAAACAGCCAAAAGTTGTTGGCCGAAGCGCCGAGGGTAAGCACGTTTTGAAACTTTAAAAACTGATTTGAATATCACTGAAGGTGAGTCTACCGCCTCTAAATAATTAAGGAGCCTAGCAGTAATAGGAAAAAAGTTAATTATGCTATATTTGTTAACCAACCTGTCAGCAAATCTTAGCTTTGTTCTGATATTCTACATTACTGAGAATGCTATGCCATAAAAAGTTTTATTGTGGCACAAGAAGTGAATTTTAAAAGTTGCTGAAAGTGTTGCGCGAGCTAACTATTCTGCAGATTGCTGGTCTCGAGTTAATGTACGTGCGAAGCAATACCTACAAAAATTAAAATAAATACACAAGAAACGTACTCACGTATAAACCAGATGTCCCCAAATGGTTGGCGATACCTATTAAAAAAATCAACTGCAGAAGGGAAAAACCGGGTTCGAAGGGCTGTGTGCTCCGGCAGTCAATCGAACTAGAGGTTACAGTGGGTCGCGGCAAGCCGTGAGAAACGGGCAGAGGGTGGACAGAACACAGAAGCCTCAAGAAGCTCGCAATGTCAAGAGAAAAGAATTTCGTTCTTTCGGACGATGGGGTAAAGGTGGTATGCGGCGCGTGCATTAACCTCTCTGTGACGAGGCGCCGCGTTGAGAGGGGGGAGGGGGGGAGGATAGAAGGGATAGTAATGTGAAGGGCCCCTCGTGTGCCAGGAAGGAGGGGAAAAGGGCAAGAGGTAAACACGCGCGCGTTTCCTCGCGGGGTGCCGGGAGAAGGAGGTTGCAATGCAAGTCAGGGAGGTCGTCAAGAAAAACGGGCTGCAAGCGGCGGCAGCCACGGATAGCCCATTGAAAATGTTCGCAGAACAACATGTGTCCGCGGTACTGCCAGTACTGGATTCTCTCTAAGCGCTGTGCACTGCAGCGCGCAGCTTCGCCATGAGGGCTAGAAAATAACTTTGTTTTGTGGGATATTTCTGAATTTTAAAACGCGGGGTAACGCGGGGTAACAAAAAGTACTAACATCGCATAGGAAACATAGCTAATAAGTGGCAAAACTCCTCAATGTTTGTCGTTTAAAAAGAAGAGAGTAGAAGACAACATGAAACCACATAAAACACAACAATATATGAAAACTGTGAAACTAAAGAAGTTAGAAGAAAGAAATTTCTATGCGTTATAATGCAAGCACAGGTTTTTTCTGAATACTTCGACATTGTTTTAAGCACCAGCGCGGCAGGCAAACGATTCCACTCTGTTGTTGTTTTAGGAATGAACGAATATTCATAGGATCTAGTGCGGAAGTGGGGGATGCCTTCTTTGCACGGATTATCGATGCGCTACAATACATATGTGGGTGACGTTCATTTCTTCAGTTCATTTTTACATATGTCACATATGTGGGTGACGTTCAGTTCATTTTTTAGAATTGTATTTCTGTGGTAAATTTTTAAGAAAAGGCCCAAACGGGAAATTTTTCTGCGCATCGACAAGGGTGATATTGATAAAGTTTCTTTCATGAGTGTGACGCTTGATAGACGACCATAGTTATGAGGAGCACATTATATATTTACCGATGTGCTGAAGCTGACAATCTACTTTCCCGAAGTTTTGTACAAGAGATTTTAATGCGAAGCACTCTGTAGCTACCTGAAACACATTTCGCAATGCAACCGTCTCTAATGAGCGCGGACACCAAGCGGGCGGCCAGTGGTAGCTTGCCGAAGTATTAGAGACGATGATGATGATTAACATGCATTTATTTCATACAAGGTAGGATTTCTCTCGGTGGGCGCCTCATTTCAGGAGCCCATTGGTGGCTTCTGCCCTGTGGGCCCTTTCGGCCACTTGCTGCTGGACCTTAGGGTGCAAGCTGGAGAGCTGTTCCTCCCACCGCTCCTTGCTTGGGCTTTCAACTCTCCCTAATGCTCTTCTTTTCTTGCAGGCCCACACCACATGCTGCAGGTCCGCCTCCTCGTCGCAGAAGGCGCACTGCGCACTAAATTCGTCTGGGTACATTAGACTGTCTTTTTGTTTTAATGAATGAGTTCGACTGTGGTCGCCTGATTCTGACTTTCTTAATTAGTCCAGATCCCTGGAATCGGGTACTTCCTGCACAATCTCTAATGGAATGTGTTGTTGCACGCTACCGATGGTTTTGCGCCTGTCGACACATCATGAGGGGTTTAGGCTAAAGGTGCTCAGGCTATGGCGTGTGTGCCCTCATTCCTTGGGTCGGCTTCGTGATCTGGAATCCATATGATCTTGTGTGAGCTTTCAGGGTCTCCGTGGCTTCAGATGATCCTGGCAGCTATCCTACTTTTCTTCTCGTTTCGTTTCTGCACGCCTGTTGCGAATCTGTGACAAAACTGGCCATGTTCCCTGTCTCCGCAGCCAGCGCTATAGCTGCCTCCTCTTCTGCTATTACATCTATGCAGCTGAGTGATGTGCACTTCATTACCTTCCGCTTGAGATTTTTGTCTCCAATGGTCACGACCCCCTTTAGGGGCTCCGCCGCGCATCTTGTGCCGTTTGTGCTTTCCCAAGCCTTGCGAACTGATTTTGCTCGGGCCTCGCGTCGGCCTTTGTGATGTGCAGCTAGGTACATATTCCTTCGTATAGGCGCTACCTCGATGCCTTCTTGTGCCTATTTCGGCAGGCTGACTTTGTCCCTCCTGGTTGGTAGCGGGTTGATTCCCATGCGTTAAAGTACGCTCCTGTCTATTCTGCTACATGATAGCCTCATGAGTTGTGTGATTTATTGGGCTTCGATGAGCTCGTCTGTAGAGCTGTGGAATCCTAGCCGGAGTAGCCTGTCCGTGGACGCACTCCTAATGATGGCGTCCAATGACGCTTTCCTATTGATGACGTCTAGTTTTTCTTTGTCCGATTTCTTTAACTCTCAGAAGCGAGTCGCATAGAATATCCTGACGACGAAAGCCTGGACCAGCTTGATTAAGTCCTTATCCTCCACTCCTCTCCTTCTGTTTGTGACTCTGCCGATCATACGCGTGACATGATCCGTGATCTCTGCTAGTTTCCTAATAGCTACCCCGTTGTTTTTCCTGTGTATGGTTAGTCCCAAAATATTAGTGCCTTGCACTTCCTTGATGACTTCCCTTCGATCTCTATGTTTAGTAGTGCCTGCGTAAAGTCCCGCACTCTTTTCCAGAAGGTCAGTAGCACTGATTGGTTTGTTGTCCATCTGAGTCCACACTCCTTCACGTATGTTTCTACCATTTCGGTCGCCATCTTCAGGCGCTCCTGGAGAACCTGAAAGTGGTTGTCCCTTATCCTGGTGGTAATATCATTCGCATAAATGGAATGCTTGAGCCCGCATATCTTGTACAGTCCTACTGGCTGTCCCATCATCGCGACGTTGAACAGTAGTGGCAAAAGCACCGACCTTAGGGAGTGTTCCTGTCTGCCATCTCGATTATACTCAAGTTGCCTGCCCCTAGGTTGATCTGCGCCGAGATACCACTCACAGTCAAAAGAATGAAAAAGGCGAGATGGGGCCTCGCAAGCGATCAGCACCCACACAACAACAACAACACCCACAGAACAGGAGCTAAACGATAGAAGACGTCAGCGTGCAACCGCCGACCGCCGCCAATACGGAGCGAACTGGACGATGCGCCTTCAACAGATGCGTGAGGCCGTCTGGCGATGGCACCGCGAAACAGCCGAGGAAAAGAGACGAGGCTCGAATATATGCGTGCATTTAGGCTACGTGGTGTGCAAGAACAATGGCCTACTGCCGGGGCTGACGCCTTCCTTGCGAAGCACCTCATGCAGGACGGGTTCGGAATGTCGTGCACTGTGTGCGTTAGGCTGTGGTTCACGTCGGTCGTCACACGTGTACAAGAATTACACCCCGAGACAATATCAAGTGCGTTCCGAACCGGAGATGCGAATAGCTCGTACTTTGCTCATCGCGCAAGGGAAGTGTATGCGCAAGAGAAATCCCCAGACTGTCTAGAAGCAATAGCTTCGTTTTACACGGATGGATGTGTAAAGAAAACCCAGAATGGAGAAACTGCGTCGTTGTATTCAAACCTACAGGCGTCGTGAGTATCATGCGGGATGCTCTCGCAGTTCATACAGAACCTGCATAGTGGTTGCGGCAATTTTTTTTTGTCCGTGGCGTCCAAAACTCACGCTTCTTTAAGGTAGCTTAAAAAAAATTCTGCGTCCGCTTGTCTTTTATCGATACACAGTGCTGCAATCAGGAAATAAACAGGAAAATGTGCAGCGAGACTGAGAAATAACTGCCCTTTATAAATTTCTGGAGAATTTAAGTATTTATCTTAAATATATCCGACTCGTTTTGGATTTTGGGCCCCTGAGACAGTATTGGATTGGATTGGAAAACATTTAATTGGTCAGAAAAGGCAGAATGCTGACGATCCGTGCTAGGTGGCTATCAGTCCACGGCTGACAGCGACCTGGGTAGCCCATTCAATGACCCGGGTTTGAACTCCCAAGTCTGAGCTGACCAACACGGCCTCCCACTGCTCGACAGTAGGAACCTGTATTAGAGATTTCGGGGGCGGCTCCTCTTTACAATTCCACAATAGGTGATCATAGACAGTACATTTGACTGCGGCACCAGCATTTGAATGCAGCGCCATTTGAGGCAGACGAACAATGGTGCAATGTCTGGCCATGCGCGAGCTACCTCTTCGTCAGCTTACTTTTTGTCATGTCTCTGTGCATTGCCGACAAGGAAGAGCCTCTGTTCTTGTAGTCTTGGGTATAGCATAGTTACTTTTGCTTCGGTATCAGTTAACGACACCGTGCGCAAAATTTTCACGCCGATGACGCCAGTTATATTTTTTGTGTGTGCGTGTATGTTGTGTGAGCGTGCGTGTGTGCGTGCGTGCGTGCGTGAGGTGGGTACAAAGCTGCGGGCAGACGCTGTCAGCCAGTTTGGGACCAACTTTTGGGATATGATATAATCAGCGTTGTGATCAACGTCTATACAGTAAGGTCCCACGATTCGTGCTTGAAAATACTTTCCATGCCCTTTTTGGCATCGCATACGTATAAGCGAATAACTCGGCAGTGTGTCTCGGATGCGTTACTTGTGCATTAATTACGCATTGCAGAGCTTTCCGTCGAACAAGCATCGTGGCAGACCCATAAATAATTTTTGGCCTGGCACGTTGTCCCCGACGCGACGATTGGCCAATGAGGGCTGAGAATGCCTGGTGCGTTGAAGATACTCAGCACCCTTTCCTGACTTCTCTAGAAGAATGTGGCGTAAAATAGAACACATGAGAGGCCATCGCTTGTTGGCCTCATTAGCACAGTGTGACATTAGCTGCGTGAGTTTTTTGCTTTTGTCCTGTATACACCACAGATTTTCACTCCCGCACTTGTGGTTGATACATATTGTCGCCGAGAAACGTAGGGCGACTTAAAAGGGGCTTTTAATCGGATGGCCAAGAAGACCAGTAGCTCGCATCTTCTTCTTCTTGCTCTTAATGATCCCCAAACCCGGAAAGAAACTACGCATAGAAAACCTGAGGCCAATTTCACTCACATCTTGCCTCGGCAAGCTCTATGAAAGAATTGTAACCAAAAGAATTCAAAACTACCTAGAGGACAATGAGCTGTATCCCCATAGCATGTTTGGGTTCAGAGCAAACCTGTCAACGCAAGACATCCTGCTACAACTCAAACATGAGGTAATTGCCAATTCCCCGCAGCAAGGAGAAAACATAATTATGGCAGTTGACATCAAAGGGGCCTTCGACAACGTTAGCCACGCGGCTATAATGGAATGCATCAAGAATACCAACTGCGGAAGGAGAATCCACGACTATGTAAGATCTTTCCTGACAGAAAGAACGGCCACAGTAGGATTAGGAGATATAAGAAGCGGTACCATAGACACACCAAATAAAGGCACACCGCAGGGATCGGTTATATCGCCAATCCTTTTTAACCTAAGCATGATCGGTCTGGTAAGGAAACTTGCAAACATCCCGGGCATAGGACACGCCATATATGCGAACGATATAACTATATGGTCGAACCAGGGATCACTTGGGCAGAAGGAACAGCAACTGCAAGAGGCAGCAACCTGCATCGAGCAATACACCAAAACGAGGGGTTTAACCTGCTCAACCGAAAAATCGGAAATCCTTAGGATAGGAAAGAAACCAATGGATGCAAGACTAGAAATAAAGCTGGAGGACAACACCATCCCGGAAAAGGAGACTATTCGAATTTTAGGCATGTGGCTACAGAGGAACGGCAAATGCAACCACACGATAAACCTCCTTAAAAAATCAACGGAACAAGTTTGCCGCATGATAACCAGAGTATCATCCAGAAGATACGGCATGAAGGAGTGCGACACGCTGAAACTAGTGAACAGCCTAGTCATCAGCAGAATAATCTACTCACTGCCATACCACAACATGCTCAAAAGCGAGGAAAATCAGACGGAGGTTCTAATCAAAGCAGCCTACAAAACAGCTCTGAACTTACCAAGAAACACGTCAAACGACAAGCTGGCAGAACTGGGGCTGCACAACACTTTTGATGAGCGTAGTAAGGCACAATTCATGTCGCAAATACAAAGGCTAAGGAACTCGACAACAGGAAGGGCCCTCTTAAGAAGGCTGAACTATAAAGAAGCCTTGGACATCGAGGACAGGTCGGAAAACATCCGAGATGAAATACGTCGAACCTTCCATGTTAGTCCCATACCCAGGAATATGGATCCGAACCTCCACGCAGCAAGAAGACAGGCAAGGGCTAAATATGTAGAAACGAAGATAGCCACACAAGATCGAGTAGTGTACAATGACGCCACACTGTATCCATGGAATCGCAGCCAAAGCATCAAGAAAACAGTTTCGGTTGTAACAACGAAGGAAGGTGACCTCATCAGCGGTGCATCCACGAGAGATGGAACGATAGCTGAGGCAGAAGAGATAGCCGTAGCCCTAGCGGCAGCCGAGGGCTATCGCACTAACAAATCTCTCACAGTCTTAACTGACTCCCAGGAAGCGTGCAGACGCTACATGGCAGGAAGAATCAATAAGAAAGCACTAAAGATACTCTTGAAAACGAAGCGAACCAATGAAAATATTCAACATAGGATCTACTGGGTACCAGGACACGCCGGAATCAAAGGCAATCTGAAGGCAGACAAGCTAGCTCGCGAGCTCACTACCCGAGCTGGTGCGTCAAATGCCCCGGACGGCCCGGGGATGACGGTGGAGCTCACGTACGCAGCTATCCTCAACCTCATTAAAGGCAGAAGGCGCAAATACCCCCAGCCACACCCCCAGCTAACACAATACTAGGCGACATGCTGGAGAAGACTCCAAACAGGGACCTTCAACAACCTTCATGTCCTACATAAGATGTTTCCAGAGCAGTATACGGATACAGGTCCGTGGTGCGGGGCAACCCCCAGGTTATATCATATCACATGGGAATGTACACACAATGTAGCGTTCCGAAATAATAAAGACGAAATGCGGAGCAGTGGGAGGACTGGCTAACCAGCAGCGAGCTTAAGGTCCAAAGGGACCTAGTGAGCCACGCATGCCGGATGGCCAGGGACAGTGGTGCCTTGGACTAGGGGCGCCAACCACGCTCAGCCTGGAAGACATCGGCAGTCTCCGGGCACGCAACCAAACCTCTCAATTGGAACAATAAAGTTTACTCTCTCTCTCTTGCTCTTAAAACATGGCACATGCCCAATGTGTAGTGGCATGAACAAGGAAATTTCCATAAGATTACGACATCGGAGCGGAAACGTCGTCTTCCTAGATCCATCACGAGCCAAGTCATGCCACTCGGCCGCAGGGCGGCGCCGGCAGAATGTGATCAGTGTGGCTAGGGTCCCTAGAAATACTTGCTAGTCTGCCGTTCGCGCGGAGCTCTCTAAGGAACCGGTTGGCCGCGCCTCGGATGAACGCGCAGGGGGCGCTGCACACATTCGGAACGTCGTGCTTGCAGGAGCGGTCGTGCCGCGGCTGCGGTAGTGGTGCGCGCTGCTCCTTGGTCGCAAGCCCATAATACTGGTGTTTTTTTTGCGAAATCCATGAACGCTGACTCGCGTGTGTGTTGGTGTGTGTGTTCTTATGTATGTGTGATCGCGTCATGTCTAGACAACGTGACAAGCGTCACATCTTGCCAGTTCAATGCGCCATCTAACTTTCCTTCAGATTTCCACCATCTAGTCAAAAACGTGCGAAATACATTTGCAGGCGAATGGTTTAACGCACCTAAGGGTCGGGTGCACGCTCAAACCGATCCGAGAAGCTTGGAAAATGGACAACAAGAGTGTTTCGCTTAAAGCCATGCCGAAGATCACCAGATTGCACCTGAATCCCAATTCTTTTGAGAAAACGAGAGTTGCTCCAGCATTCCAGCTGTTTGGTGATCATATAATAAAGGTCTTTTTATTTATTACACCCCGTTAGGACGCTCTTATGATTGCGTGGAAGGCACTGAATCTTTTGCAAAAGAATAAATAAGCTTATCAGGATAATGACTGCGCGTGTGCCAAAAGCAGCGTTATACCCGCAGTCAACAAACTTTTTATTTAAAAGGAGTTCCTTGAAAACCTCACAAAGTCGGAAATTCATGCAAAGGCCACAATCGGCGGGTTTTTGAGCAGCAGCATAGCAGAGGGACTTCGTGTTTCAATTCAGAGCACACTTAGTCGCAGATGCAGATCTCAGCACACATCGTTTTAAGTATGTGATGACTGCAAACTTGAGCCAAGACAGACTTGAAAGCGTATTTAGCATTGTTCGGCAATCATCAGGATCTTTGACCATCGGAATGCCGCTCCGTATTTGGTTACTGTTAATGTACTCACATTCTACAATCTTGCGAAACTACCATCATCGGGAAACTGTGCTCCTGAAGTGGTCAGTTCCTTAGTTTCGGTGGCGAAGAAACAGCCGTGCAGTGAGAATATGCTGCCTATACTCGACAAACTAATTCATAAAGGAGCGCTCATGATGTAAAAATTGCATTGGTTTCTCGCGCGCCACGTACAAGTATTGCCTCTGACGACAGTGCCTGAGTGACAGGAAAAAGCCACGAGATGTTAATTTACGGTATCTCGGGATAGAAAAGCACTGAAAAAAAGCCAGTGCATAGACTGTGCCTAGACGACTTAAAAACAGTGGCTATACAGAAAATGATCGGGTTGCAGCTTTCACTGCAAAATTTGATAATGGTGGCTTACTGTATCCGTCTGGCCCCTTGAATAACATAATTATCACCGTCCTTCAAGACAGCTTCACCACTTATTTTAGTCTGAACAAGTTGCACGAGAAGAGCATATAGTTGACTTCGCTGATTTTTTAACACATGTACATTTTCCGCCTCTGGGCTGTGTGAAACATGGACGTGAATTTTTAACGCCATAATCAAATTCTATATTCTGCTTCGCCTGCGATTCTACATGAAGTCAATCAATGTTGAGAGGGCTGCAAAAAAAGAGCAGCCGAAGCTATTAAAGATGAGAAGATGCCAGGAGGTGGTGCAAACAAAAATGTGGGCAGCCTGAGTGCAAAGTGATGGAAATAGATGTGTTTAACAATGATTTTTATTTTGTGCTATACATTACTGATCCTTGAGTATCTTTTCCCTGGCAGGTCGTGTGACCAACACAGCATGAGCTAATAATGCTAATTTACGAAGCACGGGATTCTAAGAACTGCTTAGAATGCATGCTTGTGTTCATTACTTCTGTAACTCGGTTGCCTAAGCACTAAGGAATACGGTCCTGCAGTTTGCCTAAAGCACATGATTTACAGGACTCAGGTTCTCATCTTACATGTTTTAATTGTGCGTGCATCTAGAAGTTTCCAGTGTTCAGTCTTTTTTAGCTTCAGAGTCCGCAGAAGTTGACATCGGATCAATAGTATGAATGAAAATGCCGCTCTAAATAGCGCTCTGTTGCGCGCGCACACGGTCATGTGGTTTAGAATCGTGGGTAACGTTCTTGATGCAAGGATATTTTTATTTAAATTCCTCAGAAGACGGTATATAATACGGCATGGAAGCAGTATTCAGAAAGGGGAATAGGGTGTAAAAATAAGTGGGTTCGTTTCGCCTTCGACTCTGGAGTACGCGCACAAAATTTGTTCGCAAAAAAAAATCGTGGCGGCTACGTTTTTATGGAGGAAAAACGGTAAGACGCCCGTGTGCTGTGCGATGTCAGTGCACGTTAAAGATCCCCAGGTGGTCGAAATTATTCCGGAGCCCTCCACTACGGCACCTCTCTCTTCCTTTCTTCTTTCACTCCCTCCTTTATCCCTTCCCTTACGGCGCGGTTCAGGTGTCCAACGATAAATGAGACAGATACTGCGCCATTTCCTTCCCCCCCCCAAAAACCAATTATTATTATTATTGAAAAAAATCGTTTGCGTCCCTACGGCGATGGCTGAACTGCGCATTGAAAAACCACGGCTAAGCTGAAATAAAAAAATCAGTGCAATCGCATGCGCAAGTCATCTGAAAACACGCAGGGAATTTGTTTCGCGGGGCGAAACGCGCGCGTCTACCGCAGACGCCGTGGCTGTCAAGGCACACCGATTGCTCGCAGCGCCACCGCGGCGGTAATTCAGCAGCAGACCCCGCCGCAGCCGGCGGACGCCAGACTATCAAGTATTTCTAGGGACCCTAGTGTGGCATTGCCCCCCTCCTTTCAAAAGGCATCGCCTCGATGCCACCGCCAAGGGGGAAACAGTATAGAGGCAGCGAAAGTGCAAACGTGTGTGTGGCGCCGGCACTGAGTGTGAACCCTGCCATCGGCTAACGGGCGTAATACGGTTTCATGCGCGACACGTGGATAACTTCAGGCGTGGGCGGCCGAAAAGAGCGGACAGTGCCCTGCGGGAACCCTTCATAGTTCACCTCACTGAGTTGACGTATCACCTCGTAGCGGCCGAAGTAGCCGCGCACAAGCTTTTCAGAGCGCCCGCGCAAACGTATTGGGCTCCATACCCAGACGTGCCCGCCGGGCTTGTTAAACACCTCCCTGTGGCGGAAGTTGTAGCGCCGGGCATCGGTTTCCTGCTGGTGTCGAATTCGGTGTCTAGCAAGATGGCGAGCGGCTTCTGCGTCACGAACGAATTGGCCAGTGCCCGCGACAGACGAAAGGGCACAACCGGGAAGCAGCATGGCGTCCAGCATGGTCAGGGCGTCACGGCCATACACCAAACGGAACGGAGTGAAGCGCGTCGTTTCTTGGAGGATAGTTAAAAGCAAACGTGACGTAAGGAAGTATTTCGTTCCAGTTTCGATGGTGATCGTCGACATACATAGACATCCTGTCTGCAATGATGTTCAGCCTTTAGGTTTGTCCATTCGTTGGAGGATGGTAAGCAGTCGTTTTTCTATGAGTGGTGCCACTGAGACGCAGAATCTCATGTGTAAGAGCCGACGTAAACGTGGTTCCTCGATCAGTAAATATGACCGTGGGGTCGCCGTGGCGAAGCACAATGTGGTGAACAAAGAACTGTGCAATTTCAGCCGTGGTGCCACGGTGAAGAGCCTTGGTATCACAGTAGGGGCTGAGGTAGTGAGCGGCAGCAACAATATACAGTTTACCCATGGAGGACACAGGGAATGGGCATAGTAAGTCCATGTCGACCTGCTGAAATGGGATTTGAGGTGGATCAATTGACTTCAGAAGACCGGCCGGTTTTGTCGGTGGTATCTTCCGCCGTTGACACTCACAACAGGTTCTAACGTAACGTTGGACAACCTCAGAAAGCCGAGGCCAGTAGTACTTTTGGCGGAGGCGTCCCAATGTTCTGGAAAATCCGAGGTGGCCAGAAGAAAGGTCGTCGTGGCATGCAGTGAGAACTTCCTGACGAAGCGCGGACGGGACTATAAGGAGGTACGCAGTTTCGGTCGGGCCGTAGTTTTATTGCGAAAGCAATACTGCTCGAGGTTTCCGCTCTTGGCCGTCGTCCCGGAGAATCCACCATTTACCTTTAGCGTGACCTATGTGAGACGTCATACCAGCTGTGGAAAAGCGGGGCACCAACTCGCCTCGTCGCGATCGTCCCAGCGAATCCCCCATGCTGCAGCTGCGCGCCGCTACCGCGAGGGGCGCTCGCTGTACGTGACGTCATGCCAGCTGTGGAAAAGCGGCCTCCCCAACTCGGCTCGTCGCGATCGTCGCAGCGAATCCTCCACGGTATGTCGGATGATGTGTACAAGGTGAAACTGCAACTATGTGCTGCAGCTAAGAAGCGGCGGCGTGCGGAAGAAACGGATGAAGAGCGGGAACAACGTTTAGCTAAACGGCGTGCATATTGTAGTCGTTATGGAGAGCGAGCGCGAAAGAGACGCAACAACGACAGAACGAAGCGAGCAAGAGACAACGCGGTCAAGAGACGCCAGAAGAACGCGCCGGAAGACTCGAGAAGCGTCGTAACGCAGATGCGGCTTGAAGAAGTGACACCTCCCTTAGCGATTCTTCAACTGCGGAAGAGACCGCTTTGAATTCTCGAGAGTGTCGGACTGAGACGCTGCGTATACGACGTGCCGAGGAAACGAAGCTTTCGCAATTCGACTTGGTTTAAACAGAGCTAAACCACAGACAATTTTTTCTTGTAGAGGACTCCATCTCGTGTACAAAACGATGAGAATCCACGCGAAAAGAGTCAGGGCGGAGACGGAGCGGTTCCTTCGAGGTACTCGATGAGGGCAGAAGTTCGCAATCGGCCCTCTAGTGATGTGCAAGAGCGGATGTGGTGAGAGCGCCGAGGAAAGCAGAATCATTTTTGGACTCAGCCGATGGGCACGGAAGAGGAGCTCGGGAGAGACAGTCAGCATCGCTACGTTTGTGGCCTGACATACACGATTGTGACGTCGAACTATTGCAACCGAAGGCTCCACCGTGCAAGCCGCCCCAAGGAATCTTTCCGGTTCGCAAGCCAACAAAAGGAGTGATGATCGTTCACGACTCGAAACGGACGGCCGTACAGGTACGGACGACATTTCGCGACTGCCCAAACCATAGACAGATACTCCTCTTCTGTGGTTGAATAATTCACTTCGGAACGGGACGAAGTGCGACTAGCGTATGCTATCACGCGTTCTGCACCGTCTTGCCACTGCACAATCACCGCACCGAGGCCAACATTGCTGGCATCTGTGTGCAGTTCCCTGTCGGCTTCCTCGTCGAAGTGGCCAAGAATAGGCGTAGATTGGATGCATGCTTTAAGTTCTGTGAAGGTTTTTCCTGATCGGGACCCCAAAAGAAGGGTTCGGCTTCTTTGGTAAGGTGAGTTAGAGCCTCTGCGAGCTTCGAGAAGTTTTGAACGAACCTCCGATAATAAGCGCAGAGTCCCAGAAAACGACGCAAGCTTCGTTTATCTGTTGGCTTGGGGAATGCAGCAACGGCGGCCGTCTTTTCGGGGTCGGGGCTAACGCCCTGAGCGCTCACAATATGGCCAAGAGATTTGAGCTCCATAAATGCAAAGTGGCACTTTTCAAGCTTGAGAGACAGACCCGCGGAACGGATTGCCTCGAAAAGGGGGGCAATGCCACACTGCTCACATTCTGGCGCTCGGCCGCATGGCGGCGCCGGCAGAATGTGCGCAGTGTGGCATTATTGTTCATGCTTTGTCGCGCAACCTCGCCCTTCTGTGTAGGCTTACACTCCAATCCTATAGTAACCTTACAGTTTATCAAATTTGGCAACCTCCATTATTGAAACGAACAACGCTCAGAATACTTTTTAACGCTGTAAGCGTAACTCTAATTTTGCAGTCGATAGCGGTCAATTTACAGCTTACGCCGCAACCTTCATTTTTACTGTAGTTTGTGAGTAATATGCCGGTTACACTGTAACCTTCATTTTTAATATCATTTATGGGCAATTTACAGATTACGTCGGGCACTTCATATTCCACCCTTCGCGACGGCGCGCGTAGCCAACATGCTCACACATGTCCCGTGCGCCGGGCGGGAAGCAGAATTCGTGGTGCCGCTCGATATCGTTCCCCGGGTTGTCCGGCGGAAGTTGCGGTTCCTGACCGCCGTGGTATACGTCTCTGCGTTTCTTCGGTGCTCGCGGGGCAGAGAGATTAGTGGCGCTGAGCGTGTTTCTGCTCTTTTTGGCTTTAGGAGGCGGCTAGCTGGAGGAGCTTTCGTTGCTTTGGATGGGCAATATCTTCTGGCACAGCAACGTGTACCAGAAAGGGCACAAAATGAGGAGCTAGTGGCCACGGCATTCTTGTTGATTTGCAGAAATGTAACAATTTTTATTATTGGTATCATCCTTCGCGTTATAGCATTCATTACACTTTAATCATTATAGTGACTTACCCAGCATACTATAGCTGCCTGCTCGAGCCGCCGCGGTAGCTCAGTGGTTATGGCGCTCGGCTGCTGACCCGAAAGATGCGGGTTCGACCACGGCGCGGCGGTCGAATATCGATGGAGGCGAAACTCTAGAGGCCCGTGTACTGTCCGATGTCAGTGCACCTTAAGGAACCCCAGGTGGTTGAAATTTCCGGAGCCCTTCACTACGGCATCCCATAGCCTTTGTCGCTTTGGGACGTTAAACCCCTATAAACCAAACCATTTTGCCTCTGTAGACGCGAGCATCAAAAGAGACTTCATGACGTTAATGTACAGACGAAAGCACCTTTCTAACAGTTTGGTCTGCCTACTGGACTGTAAATTGAATTAGTCTGTAACCCATGCAAAGTTAAGATTGGCTGGCCTTCCCGATTCGTTGCAAAAAAAATTGCAGCCAAGTGCGTATGTCAATACATGCCGACGACATCTGTATTTGGATTAGTTGCTAACAACACAAGCGATTAGCCCTCATTGCTCGACAGGCTCTCCTTTTGGTACAAGCTTAACTTCAAGGTTAGGGATTGTCTATATCAGTGGAAAAATCCGGCTTTGTTCTGTTTCCAGGTGTAGGAAGACGTCAAGCGCGGTTGAAGATAGACCTTGGTCACTCTTGCATCCGCCAATTTAATCACACGCACTTCCTGGGTGTCATTATTTACTCCCGGCCACAGTGGCGAAAAGCTGTCGACGCGATTGTTTCATCTCTATCTTCGCGTTTCAGTGTGATCCGCAGAATTGCAAGTGAAAAATGGGGAAACCATCCTTCTTCATTGGTCAAACTTCATGAAGCGCTGGCGGTCAGTCGCATTATGTATCAATAACCTTAAATTTACCCCTCGCCATCACATCTTGGGCGTATCGAAGTTATTCATAGAAAGGGCCTAAGAAGAGCCATTGGAGTTCCCCAGGCGGCTGCGAACAAAGCAGTATTTCATGAGTCTCTATCGAAACTTCTTAGCCTTGTCGCTTCTCAGAGACTACTACTGCATCTTGGGGAGCTTAGGAGAGGCGGTAGCTGGGCAATCCCTTCTCCAGCGGCTCTGCAAGAGACATGAGTCGAAGGCCTACTTGGCACCTAATACTCTTAGTTTTTTAGGCCTTAATGTTCGAAGGCAAAGAAAACGGTCGACCCCCCCCCCCCTCCGGTGTTTTCCGACCCTCGACTGTAACCCAAGCAACGCAGCTAATTGGCCCAACATTGGAACCATATTGGCAAAGGCCGAGCCTATAAAAGACCAGGATGGAACCATCCTGTTGCAATATTGGGCAGATCACGTGTGCGGCATGGGAAGCTCCCAATTCCCCACCTGAGCGCAAAGCGCAGCTCTCCTTTGGCAGCGACGCGTTTGCTCGTACTTGAACATTTGGAAACAGAGTATGTCCGCCATCTTCAAAATTTCACGGATGGTTCTGTGGACATGGTCAAACAAGCTAGCGCAGCGGCTTTTTACATACCTTCTTTGTATTGTAAGTGGTCTGTACGCTTTAATGCTGTCGTATCCTCCACAACAGCTGAAAGTGTTGCTATTGAGGCGGCTTTATGGAAGTTAGGGTCTTGTCCGGCTCAACATGTTGTCATCCTAACTGATTCAAAATCTTCCCTTCAGAGTTTAGAGCGCGGTTTCCCCACTGATGCCTTGTCTCTAAGCTCTCTACGGTCGGTGCTGAATCTTCGCAGCAGAGACTTTACTCCATACTTTCAATAGGTGCCCTCTCACATGGGAGTCAGAGGCAGTGAGGTGGCAGACAGTCTCGCCCATAAAGCTGTCCAGAAATTCATCCAAAAAGTACCTCAAGATGGAAAAGGCTCTTCAGAGAAACGGTGCTCGATCATTTTAGAACATTGTGGAGTGCGCCTCACAAGCCATGTGTGACCAAGGGACTTAAAAGATCCCAGGCCACTCTACTAAATCGAATTCGCACGGGCTCTGCTCGTACTCCTGCCTGGATGCATAAGACGGGCACGGCATCGTCTCCGCTATGTTCTTTATGTGGTGTGTGCGGGGATATAGAACATTATATTATGTATATTGCCCAGAGTACAACGCGGAAAGGTGTGTGATATGTTCGCTTCCTTCAAAAAGACAGGAACCCTTCTCATTAGAGTTCAGGACATTGTCTACCCGAGTGGAAACCAGACATGCAGAAGGGAGGCTGCAAGCCTTCTTTGAACATTTCTGCAGGACACTGATCTTGTCTCTAAATGGTGACAGTAAGAACGGACTATGGTCTACTGTGAAAGAATGTGTGCGTAGATGGTGTCTTCTGGAGTGGACCATGTTATACTGTGATTGAATGTGTGCACGGATGGTGGCACAGCAACGGACTATGTTCTACTTTGACTGAATACGTGTATAGATGGTGACTTCTGGAGTGGACTTTTTTCTGCTTTGAGTTAATGTGTGCACAGATTGTGAATGCGAGAGTGGAATATGTACTATTATAAGTGACTGGGCGCATAGCGGGACAGATACGACAGGTTTTAGGTCGTAATTAACATAGAAGTGACGCTGCGGTGGAGCAATTGCCGGCAGACTAAGCAAGGCTAATACCACATGTAGCATACAAAAACTAAGTCAGCTGAACTCATAAGGACGTTAAAGCCAGTGTACTTATGAATGAACCTATTTTCGGTATTAAGTCAGGAAATCTTAGTGGGCACAGCCGCCGTGGTGGCTTAGTGGCTATGGCGTTCGGGTGCTGGCCCGAAAGACGCAGGTGCGATCCCGGCTGCGGTGGTCGAATTTCGATGGAGGCGAAATTCTAGAGGCCTGTGTACTGTGCGATGTCAGTGCACGTTAAAGAACCCCAAGTTGTAGAAATTTCAAGAGCCCTTCACTACGGCGTCCCTCATAGCCCGAGTCGCTTTGGGAAGTTAAACCCCCTTAAAGAAAACAAAATCTTAGTGTGCACCGAGAGCACGGCAAAACGCAGTATGAATAGTAAGTTTCAGAAGCAAGAAAAAGTAAAAGTCACGTACGGCTTCAGGAACGGCTGCACGAAGGCAATGATGTAAAATCATTCAAAGGAGCGCAAATTTTTATTGCTGCCTTTATGGCAATAATCATCTTTTCTCGCATATTCCAAAAAAAACGCTTGCGCGAATATTGGTGCGTCCTGCTGGCACAGGTTTGATTTCCAGCGTAAGAAGTAACAGCAGCGTCGCAGAAAGCGTGTTTAGACGTTCCCGATATTTGGCTAGTTGTTACTACATGCCAGCCAGCTTGTATTGAGCGTCTCACTGGGCCGTCTGATCTTCCGGTTTTGCAAACACACAAATTGTTTTGCTGTGGCTCAAATATATACCATTAACACCACCGAAAACAAACGCATATTGATATAATCACTGTAAATCAACGTACACATTGCGACAGTGCAGATTAAAAAAAAAACTGAGTACAGAATTCCTTGATGACCATTACCATCAAGCAGTGTACACAGAGATGATGGGTTAGATGATAGCTAAAGCAGAAATGTTTACTGCGCAGAGAACTAAATCCCTAAGTTACACACTGGAACGTGCAGTTGCTTAGCGCATAACACTCAGCACACACGAGCACACATCTCGGTAAGATTGGTCGGATTGCACAAAGCAAAGAAAATAAAAGAGTGAAGCCGCACGCTTACACGATAATACTATTCCCTCTGAAAAACTGCGCAAGTGAACTGGTGACGGCATGACAATAAGCCGTATTCAACAAACAAAAAATTCAGCAAACATAATCTCGAAGCATCCGTATTAATCAACATGCGTGGCCGGATATAGCTACGCGAAAACGTGCTCCGCCAACCGGAATTCATGAAACGCAAAATTCTCGAGCCTGATTTCAAAATGTGTTATAGAAGTTCACCGCATGAACAGGTGTTACTCACGTCGCGCTGTCGGAATGAATCTTCGGCCATGTGTCCCCCGAGCGCATGAAGAACATTTTGGCAGCGCGGCACTCATTGCTGCTTCGGAGCCACGCGTGCACACATACCTCACAACGAGAACAGTACGCGGGGCAAGAATGGTAGAAAGCCGGAGCAAAGAATCCTCACGCTCAGGGCTCTGCACAGGCAAACGCGAAGCGTCAAACATGGCAGGAGTCGGCGATGAGCACCCCCGGCTCGTTCCCCGTTTTTTCTGCTACGCGCTGCATACTGGGAGCATGGGTGGCCGCGTCGGACGCTGGTGGCCTTGGAGGGGAAAAATGGCTATGGATTAGCTCTGGTTAAACCTGGAGTGACGCGATAGCTACAGCTGGCCGCGTGGAACTCGCTGAGTAGAATTCTTTCGTCGCCGCGTTTCGCTGGGCGTTCCTTCTTCATCTTCGTTCCTGGACGTAGATTCACTCTCCCCCTCTCCACTCCTCCCCCGCTCGGTTTCGCCTGCGCGCCGCGCCGCCGGCAGCTGCTCCGCACCACGTGACCAGCCACGGAGCTCACGTGCTGCCACGCTGAAGTCTCTAAGTGCTAGCGTAATGTAGCTATCGCTACAAAAAGTCCTTTTTTATGGTCGGACTACGTCGGACGCAAGTGGCTTTGAACTTTTTTTTTGTTTTCTCGATGGCACGGGGGTCAGAGAGCTGTTTATAAATTGCTGTAAAAGGAGTATCTCACTGTGTAAGCTAGGATCGCGAAAACCGGCTTTCCGTATAAAAAACAAGGCAGATTCTTCTGAATTTATGTAAAATCGCTCGTCTTCAGGTGTTGCAACCTTTACATTGGCCAAGAATAATCAAAACATTAAAACGACCCTCTTTTTAACAATAATTCACGCGGCCATTACTGCTTGTAACTTCTATACAGGTAACGTTACCAGGTTTCGAGTGTATACTGATTAAAATTTTGCAGCGGCAGCAAACGTGCAGAAGTTAAGAGACCCGAGAAACTGTGATTGTAGGAGTAACTTTCTCAGTACAAGAATAGGGTAGTGAGAACTTGGTGTGCTAGAAACAAAGTTGCGGTAACAGTCAGGGCAAAACAAACACTTTCAAGAATGCGAAATACAACGTACTCTTAAAAAAAGTAAATGACAGTGGCGTGTTTCTAAAGGACATGCTTTGAAAAAGCGAGCACGGCTGGCAAATGTGAAAGCTAAACGTGGCCCTACTGTCACCAATGTTGGCCAGTATACAGTCACTCAATTGTTAAGGGAAGAATACTGCTGCGTTATTTATTCCATTTAGAGAATGCAGTGATGGCCTAGAAGTAGAGCATTGGTCTCACGTGCAAGAGGACCGAGGCTCGAACCCCGGTACCGCAAAATTCTTCACTGGGTTACAAAAAAAAAATCTCCGCATCTAGATGGAACTGGATAACCAGGCCTGGGATGCGGCCTGGACCTCTCGGTGACCAGAACCGACGACGCACTCCCTGACCAGAGCAGGACTTGGCCACCCTGGTGTCGTACTTAGCCAAAACCTTCTATGAACAACCCAATTAATTCTAGGCCTTCAGTCCATACTGGCTGCGAAGCAACTGGACAAGGCGAAGGTGAGACCTGTGACGCAGCGGCGAGTGCTAATAATCTCTGGCTCCGGACAGGCCGCCATTGGGAACTGAACCTGGCATCGTTTAACGCTAGAACCTTATTCAGTGAGGCTAGCTCAGCAGTGCTGTTCGAGGAACAAGCGGGTAATAAATGGGATGCCATAGGGCTTAGTGAGGTGGGAGGACAGATTAGGGTTATACAGTACAAAGGGGCGGGCACGTACTGGGCTATCGTGGAATAGCGGACAGTGCGAGAACTGGGTGGGGGCTCCTCATCAATCAGGATATAGCTGTCAGCATATAGGAGCCGCGAGGTGATATCAGCTTTGCGGGGTGGTCCTACCCCGCTCACTGCACGAAGCAGCTTCTGAGCGGTCGGCGCCCACCGTATCGGACGGTGTCGGAGCGCCCGGTGCCGAGCTGCAATACTAGCGAGCTCGTAGCGGCACCCGTGGCCCCAGGCCTCCCGGCTCCCGGAGCCGCGACTCCCAGAGTCGAAGAAGAAAGAGCAGAGAAAAATGTATACAGAAACTTGGACCACCCACGCAGCTTCCGCTCCCTCGATGCGGACCAAGTGGTTCTCGTGAAGAGACTCCAGGGAAAACTTCAAAACAAATGTGCTGAGCATGTCGAAAAGTTCAGACATGCTGCAGCGCAATACGCCTCGCACCCAAGAAAGCATGCCGCAGGTCCTAGCGATCAAAATTTGCTCTAGGCCTAGCACTTTTCAAGTCCGGACAAAGAGCGTTCCTCGAACCGAAAGGACAGTCGTCCAATGTTCAAGAGCAGGGCATACGTTCGGCGCCAGATGTTGGGTTTTTAATTGGGGAGATAAATACGTTCTCCCCACTTAACCGCGGCTGACAAAGTTCAAAACCGCTAGACCCCACCCCGTGATCGCGTACGCTACCGAGCGCACGTCGACCACGGCGGGCATTGCTCTCAGGAACAAAGTAACGACATATTGGCTGACACGAACCGGCATTTATTGCTACAGCAACAATAACGCCAGCTAGCAACAAAACACGCTAAGGTATCGATAAGGTACGATAAGGTACCTTCTTCCCTTCTCTCACGGTGGGGTCGATGAATCCACCGAGAAATGAGGCAGTTACTGCGCGTTTCCTTTCTTCAAAAAAGGGAAAAGACACTAATGCGATGTCCAGCACTAGTGAGAGAGTTAGTGCCTTATTCTTTTCCTACAAAAAATATATATTCTTGTTGGCCACGATATTGCCCTATTGCGTAGTTAACGTGCCGGCATTTGCGCCGGCCGCCTTCAGACGACAAACAGTGCGTTCGTTTAAAAGGCATAGCAACGCACAACAAGTGTCAAACTCTAGGTGGAAGCCAGGCCGGTGCTATGAAGCGAGCAGGCAGCTTACGCTGCTACCTTCAGGCTGGCAGAAGGTAAGCATATCCGTCAGGCAAATGTGATTAAATAAAATTGGGTTAAAATAATTTCGGAATAGTGCGCAATAATTGAAGGCTATACGGTGTGCGCTAATATCTCACTGAAATTGTGCAGATTTTGAAGCAAAAACTTTACCTAGAAGGTAGATGGGTAAAAGAGGGCACGGTTTGTGGCTCCGCTCGCTTGATGATGCCTCGAGCTAGAGCATGTGCCCTCTCATTTCCTGCCAGACCCTCGTGGCCTGTGGTCCAGGCGATTTGGTGGTGATTGGTGAGGGGTTTAGTGCCCATGAGCCGACTGACGTTCTTGGGAACTTGGCCTCTCAGGAAGTTTCGACACGCGTGTTGCGAGTCTGTTATCACATGAGCGTTTTGACCTTGCGACTCGTAATGCCTAATGGCAATGGCCACGGCGGTGGTCTCCGCGGCCGCTGGGGTTTCGGCTCTCACTGAAGGAGTGAAAGAGTGGAGAAGCGGTTTTTCACTGCCGCTACTGCGTACTTTTCATGGTCAAGGTATGCTGCGGCGTCAACGTAAACCACGTTCGGGGAATCGGCTAGGAGTCGGCGTAGGTAGGATAATCGCGCTCGTCGTCTGCCTGTGTGAACGTCTTTAAGCATATGTTTCGGGATCGGGGCCACGCTGATGTACTTCCTGCGTTGTTTTTATAGAGAGGATTGAGCATCTAGTGCGCGGATGTCCGCAACTGTGCCTACTCGGCAGAGGATAGCTCGTCCAGCTTGGGTGGTCTGAAATCTTAGTGTCAGAGATGCACGGATGGGTTGTTAGTTCCGTAAATGTACTGAAGATTCCTAGTGCGGTCAGACGCTTCGCCGAGGTGTTTTTAGGAAGGTGAAGGGCCGTCTTGTATACCCTCCTTATGATGATGTCAACTTGCTGCTCCTCTCTCTTTGTTAGCGTGTGAAAGGGTAGTTCGTATGTGATTCGGCTAAGTACCAGTGTTTCCACCAGCCGAAGAGTGTCTTCTCGCATTCCTTGGTGATGCTTGGTAATGCGGCTGATCATTCGAGCTATCTGGTTTGCGGATCAGGTTAACTTCCCTGATGGCTTGACCCTCGATCGTGAGGTTGATGGGACCTGGGACCTAGCGACAACATGTCTAAGCGGACGTTACTGCTGTTGCAGGTTTTGCCATGGATTTTCGTGAACGCTACATCGGTCTGGAGTCCGGACGAGGCACCGCTTTTCTTTACGCCTTATCAAGAGTTTGGGATTGATGGCATCCGGCTCGTGGATCGTCTTTCGTCGACGACAGTGACGTCATCAGTGGACCGGCTACAAAAGGAGCCACGCAGCGAGGGAGGCTTCAGAGGGCACGGCACCTGGCCTAGTGACAACATGTCTAAGCGGACGTTACTGCTGTTGCAGGTTCGTTATTTGCCTAATGCTACTACTTTTAGAAGCGATAACCGCTTTTTGTTAGCCCTGCCGTGCCCTCGCAGCTACCTGAATTTTTTGGTTGCCTCTTGGTCAATGGTGTTGACACTGTTGGTTTCAGGAGATGTTGAAGAAAATCCTGGGCCCAAAACCGCAGAAATGTTGCAATTAATCATTGATAATCAGGCTTCATCTGATGCTAAAATGGATGCATTAAGAGCTGAAATGACCGAAATGAAAGAGAAATGCGAAAAAATGACCGCTACACTTACCGTGATTGCAGAATTGAACAAGCGAGTACAAAGCCTAGAATCCCTTGTTCGTCATCAGGCGAATAATTTGGTAGAATATGAAAATAGAAGCCAATCCAATAACCTCTTGGTTTTTGGTACCGATGAGGACAAGGGTGAATTAGACAGCGACCTGAAACAAGCTGTTATTGAGAATGTATTCAAAGGAACCTTGGGAGTACAAGTGAACTCGATCGACAAAATTCATCGTATTGGCAAAAAAAAAGACGGTAGTAATCGGCCGGTAATCATGCATTTTTATGATTCGCGGAAAAAACAGTCTGGGATGCAAAACTGTGGCAAGCTGAATGGCAGCTCGATAAGCATAAGTCAAGACTACGCTAAGGAAACTGCAGAAGTACGAAAACAACTATGGCAAAGCAGTGAAAAGGAAAGAGCTAACGGCAACAAGGTAAAACTGGTACATGACAAGCTTAAGATCAACAATCATATCTACGTCTGGGATCGTGAAAGAAATGAACGGTGTCTGTTCCGTACAGAGCAAGATAAGGTTCTTCGATTCAAAAAGAGGGTAAAAACTGCTAGCCAGGCATTGATTCAGTTGAAAACTTCAGAGAAGGCTTCTGACACGGATAGCGATTCTTCTCGGTCATAGCTCAGAATTCTACTTGTAAACGCCCGCAGTATCGCAAATAAAGTAAGTGATTTAGAGTATCTTCTAATTTCTCAAAACCCTGATGTATTGATGTTGACTGAGACATGGTTACATAGTGCAATTAGTGACAGTAGTATTTTTCCTCCTGACTACAAGGTGTTTAAATGCGACAGGGATTCTAGAGGTGGTGGCGTAGCTATAGTTGTGAAAAGCACTATAAACGCAGTCGCTCTTGATTGCAGTCTCCCTGAAACGGTTTAGTGCAAGATCAGCTGTGCAGACATGTGGTATATATTAGGGACTGTGTATAGACCACCAGCCACTCCGCCAGAATTATGGAACAAACTGCCAAGTGATGATGTGGAGAGTGCGAACGTGCAACAATTTGAGCTAGGTGTCGATATGTTTTTGAGAAATGGAGTACAAAGTTTGAATTCTGATTCATGATTGCTTATTGAAGTGCTTATGAAATGTATTTGTTTTTGTCCCCTCCCTGTAACGACCCTCATGAAGGGTTAACAGTATATGACCAAATAAATAAATAAATATCATCCGCGTATATGATAAACACTACATTTAGAAGTGCTTGTAGTGCACGCGACAGCCTGACCGTAGCAATGTTGAATAACAGGGGAGAAATAATATCTCCCTGAGGTGTGCCTTTGTGTGGCATATCTTTGACCTCGGAGCGGGTTTGACTGATGCCTATCGTGGCCGTGCGGTCAGTGAGGAACGCACGCACGTAAGGAAAGACATTTTCTCCGCAGTTAAGGTCATTTATGGCTTGAAGGATAGCCTCGTGGGATATGTTGTCGAAGGCGCTCTTGAAATCTTCGGCCAAGGTGACATGTTTATGACCTCTGGGGATCTTGGTAAGCACTTCTCGCAAGAGCAGGAAGACGTCTTGAGCCGCAAGCCATAGCCTGAATTCAACCATAGTAGGAGGGAAGAGATCATTGTCTTCAATATAATTTTGGAGGCGAGTGTGGATGACCCGTTCATAAAGTTTTTCTAAACAAGATGTTAGGGAGATGGGCCGGATGGAATCAAGTGACAGCCGCTTGCCGGGCTTGGAAATGGCGATAATTTCGGCATGATGCCAATCCTGACGCCAATCCCTTCTTCCAGAGTTTATCATTGAAGTAGTCCGTGATGGCTTGGATATGCGCATGACTGAGATTACAAATAATAGCATTTGTGATTTTATCCGCTCCAGGAGCTGTGTTGCGCTGCGATGCACGGGCTGCGGGTTGTACCTCGGCTATTGTTATTGGGGCATCAAGCGTGGTGTTCGGAAGGCCGTTGTAGGTGTTTGGACAAGGTGGTATTGTAGTGCCATCAATGTAACGCGACCGCAAAGCGTCCGTGAGTTCCTTGTCGGTCCCATGGAATTGTTGAGCTATTGTTTAGAGTGTACGATTTGTGGCCGATTTGGCTTTGTCGGGTTCAATGAGACTGCGGAGGATGGACCAGGTTTGTTTGCTTGCTTGCTGTTGTTGTCAGGAAGAATGAAAAGTAAAGTGCACAGGCCTGCCCATTGGCTCAAGCTGAGCCACAATTGCTACTACGTGCTGAAAGTAGGAGAGTTGAAAGATGGGATAGAAAAGACGCGCGCTATATGTCCCAGGCCGATCCCGGAGGCAGTGCAATACGGGGCCAACCTGTGGCGGAGGCGAAGCAAGCTTCAAGCCCTCCGCCATATTTCCAAAAATAAGTTTAATATCTTGGGTCCAAATGGGACCAGATTTGAGCAGTACTGGGGGTTCCTTTCAAGGCGGCACAGAACTGTACCCAATTTTGTGGGCAAGTTGGATGGAATATTGCTGAGCTTCCTTCGTGATGGAGGCAAGGCGCAGGCGGAGTTGTTTATTGAGTCTCTGCCCTCACATCCCTTAAACTGGCGCACCCAGCACCGCTCCACGAGCCCGCCACCTCGAGCTCGCCTCTCAAGCCACCGGACGGACCCGCCACACCGGCCCAGCCCAAGCAATGCAAGTATTCTCCACCAACTATAGAGCGTCAGGCTGAAAATCATCTACCGCCCGAGCGACGGCCTAGATCTCCGAAAACACAATTGAGGCAGCATCCTATCACTGGTATGCGCCGCCCTGAAACTCCCCATAGAGGCAGTACGTCAACAATACGCCATACGCATAAATCCTCGAAACAACTCTTTCACAATCAGCACCCCATCAGAAAACAGAGCGGAACGCTACGTTAGGTTACAGTCTCTTCAAATCCCCAACATGACCTACTCATTAAAGGCCTACATCGCCCAACCAGACAACGCCATCCGAGGCGTTCTCTACAACGCTATCTACGACCAGACGCCTGAAAAGATAGTTCAAGGACTAGACTTTCAACTAAAGTTGTTCGTATGACTTTACAGACACAAGACAGTTGGACAAGACTGAGTCAATACTCGTCACTTTCGTCAACACAAAGTCGGTTCCTAAGCAACTACGTTTTTACGGATCCGTATATAAGTGCTATTTCTTCCTGGCGAAAGCCGAGGCATGCATCATCTGCCGGCAAGCCGGTAACAGAAGAGAGGTCTGTGTCAAACCCAAGCAAAATCTCTGCCAGCGCTGTGGAGAGACTGATCCACCAGTCGAGCCACCCACATGCGCAGCCAAATGCATCATCTGCAATGAATCCCACTTCACGGGCTCCAAGGACTGCAGCAAGCAGCATTTCAACCGAGCGGGCAACAAAAGGCCTACACCCAAAGAAGATACGACAAAGAACGCAACCCTCCTGGAATCCAGCCGCAGGCAGCGATCAAGCTCGAGAAGAAGCGCCAACTCCCGTCACCGGTCCCGGTCCCGGTCCAATTCATTCTCACCCCTGACCTGACAGCCCACGTTTGAGAATCAAGGAAAGACCGGACAGTCCACATCTGAGAAACAGGTCAGTTGGGGTCCGCGATTTCCTTCTCGTGTCCGTGAGAATAATCAACTTAAAGCACAGCTCGAACAGCAGAACGAGCAAATTCAACTCAAGAGTCAACGAATCGATAGCCTTAGCAAGCAAATTCAATCGCTGCTACAAAAGAATCCCACCAACAGAGAAAATTGAAATCTCTCAAGATATCCCCTCTCTCAGTTCAATAGTTAGCACACCGAACTCACCCACCCAAAGCACTCCTGCTAAGCGCAGAGCAAAAGAAGACACTGCCACTCAGGAAGTCACAATGTTAGGAACCCTGATCAACGCGATCACTACCCTTAAGCAGAAAATGGAAAAAGAAATTAGAAGTCATGACCAAAGACATCAGCACATGGTTCAGCAATCTCAAAAACAGAATGACGACACTTGAGCAGAGATCAAGCGCCCACGACGCCATCGCTGCTCAGGTGCAGATCAAATTAGACCAAGTGTTTCCCCCCAGATATATCTAATACAACCCATTTGCCTCCAGATCAGTAAATGATGGCAGCAAACCAGAAGGAACTTCGAGTGTGGCAGTGGAATTGCAGATGATATCGCTCCAAGCGAAGCAATCTGCAACTCCACATTCAATCTCTCTCCGACACAGAAGTCCCCACAGTCTTCGCACTGCAGGAAACTCAAGCTCCTGTCAAATTAGTCAACTACACTCCCCACACTCCAATGAACAAACCCACACAAAGGTAGCAACCCTAGTTCACAGAGCATACACCGCTACAGATCACCCCATAGATGTTGAAGACAGATTTTCACCTAATAGATCTCCTTCCTAAAACAAGAAATAACACTAGCCTATACATCCTCAACACATACAGCAGCCCGAAAGGCAAAGCAGCCCCTCCTCGCTGTCATACGCAAAGCGCTCCTTATCAGTGCTAAACACCCGCTTATAGTGGTTGGTGACTTTAACGCCAGACACGTCAGCTGGGGGTACAAATTCAACTGCAGGAAAGGAGCACAGCTCTGCACACTAATTCAGAACGAGGAATTCACCCTTGTCAATGTTCCGCAACAGCATACTCGCATCGGTAACAGCGTGCAACACAACATCACCCCCGATCTCACACTCACAAAAAAATCACACAGTGTCAGTGGTCGCTCACACAAACCTCCCTAGGCAGCGACCACTACATAATTCAAACCTCACTCTCGCTAAACTCAATCACCCCCTCACGAAAAAGAAGGTGCAGATCACAGACTGAGACAAGTTTTGGAACCTCCGGAACGACGCCCCCACCCAAAATCAATCACCTTGCGAGATTGGTGGCAGGACTCACAAAGGACGTCGCTACAGCCACATCTGAGATCCCGAGCAATCAGGGATCGGACGCGGTCGAAGCAGACTCCTCCACATGTGGGAGGCCCACTCCGGCCTGCAAAACCGATGGCTTCGTAACAAACACAACAGATCACTCAAGTTAAGGATATCAGCCATGATCAAGGAAATAGAGACACACGCGGCATAACTAACCCGTCAGCAATGGGGACAGCTATGCAACCGCATGGAGGGCAATCTGGGCCTAAGGGATACATGGAACATGGAAATTTGTACTCTGCCTCTTAGAACCCCACAACACGAAGAGCACCCAACAACATAATGTAATGCGCCTCATTCACAGAATAGGTATGAATGATGATACCCTGATCCAGAATCTCAAAGGCAGGTACCTCACAACCACTCCTAAATTACCCCTCCCTTCCTACTTGGGCGTAGAAAATCCTGAGCTCGACGCGGACATAACAACGTGGGAGGTTAGAGCAGCAATGTTCAAACTTCGCACCACGTCTGCGCCAGGAGCAGGCAGAATCACAAACAAAACGATCCAAAATTTGGACGAGAACTCCATCCAAGCCCTTACAGAACATTTCAACAAGCACTGGAAGGAAGGCACTCTTCCTTCCGAGTGGACCCACCTGAGGGTCACTTTCATCCCCAAGACCGGAAAACCGCTGGACCTTTTAAATCTCAGGCCAATCTATCTCACCTCATGCTTGCGAAAGCTATTTGAGCACGTAATCCTAAACAGACTTGAAAATTACATGCAGACAAAAGAGCTCTTTCCCCACACAATTCTGGGATTCCGAAGCCATCTATCAACACAAGACGCAATGCTTCAAATTTCAGACGAAATCCTCCATACCAAACATTGCAAACGCACACGAGCGCTGCTAGCCTTAGACCTCACTAAGGCGTTTGACAATGTCCAACACACAGCCATACTGGATGCCTTATCCAATCTAGGAGTCGGGACTGGAACACATACCTACATAGCAGCTTTCCTACGAGACCGCACAGCGGCAATAAACTAGGCCCTATAGAGTCCCCCTCCTTCTCTCTGGGCAGCCGGAGGACACCCCAGGGGTCAGTATTATCTCCCTACTCTTTAATATCACTCTCATTCCCACGGCTCGCAAGCTACAGCGCATCCCAAACCTCTCCCACTCCTTCTATGCAAACGACATTGCCTTGTGGACCACCATGGGCAATGTTGGGACCATGGAAGAAACCCTTCAAGCAGGTGCGGACGTGGTAGTGGAGTTCACAGCCTCTATAGGAGTCGCGTGCTCCTCTGCTAAGTTTGAAGTCTTGCTACTCCACCCGACCCCGAACCGCAACAGGAAAGAAAACCCTTCCATACACGTCGAGGTCAATGGTCTACCAGTGCCAGAGGTTGAAAAGATACGGATCCTAGGCATGTACTTACAAAACAATGGACGCAATACGGAGACCTTCTCCAAACTTACAATCACGACATCTCAAACCATCCGACTGATTAGAAGAATAGTCAACAAGCACCGAGGCATGCGTGAACATGACCTGGGGCGGCTGGTGCAGGCTTTCGTGATTTGTCGGATGGTTTACTCTCTTCCCGACCTCTACCTCGGAAAGGCGGAAAAGGAGAAAACAGATGCACTAATAAGACACGCATACAAGTCAGCCTTAAATCTCCCACAACGAGCTCCCACCAACCATCTCCGACGTATGGGAGTACGCAGTACACTGCAAGAACTGAAGCTAATCGTACGGCTCAGTGTGACAGACTCCTGCACAAATACAGGTAGACAGATTCTTGCCTCTCGAAAGATTCAACCAACAGGTCCACCCCTACCCCCAAACAACACCCACGCCATCCCGACAGACATCAGGGACAGACCCATAGTTCACCCTTTTCCCAAATATGTACACCCAGTTCACAACCAGGCCAGACGCGAAGCTCGTGCGAAGGCTTTACATAAAGCTCATGCAAACTACCAAGACGCGGTCTATGTGGACGCGGCAGAGTACATCCACAATTCGGCCTACGCCAAGACTGTAGCATCGCATAACCTTAAACACCAAGCCTCGTGCTCGATCAAGACAACATCCTCACTTGAAGCCGAAGAAGGAGCCACAGCGCTTGTCATTTTCTCCTCCGCTGCAACACTCATTCCGAGTGACTCTAAACAGCAATCACGAATTTTGCAAGGGGACAGATTCATTCTATCACGCGAAAAATTCTCGATTCTTGCTCCTCAGAACCCTGACCACTTCAAAAAGTTTGGGTCCCAGCCCACGCAGGCAACCCCAGCAACGAAGTGCCCCACTCTCTTGCTCGAGTGTACGTCAGCCGAGCAGGGCAGACCGTTGACCGGGGTAGCGCTAGGGACCGGCTCGTCACCTATCATGAAATAACCCTCCATTACAGGGAGAAAATGCTCGTCTATCCCCCCCCCCACACATATACCTGCCGAAAGAACAACAAACTACCCGGAGACAGCTCCAGGCATTCCCTTCACCGGCTTTGTTAGCCCTTATCCACCCAGGCCAATACAGACCCGAATGCTCTCTTTGTGGGGCTCCGAGAGTGAACATTGACCACATTTTATTCTCTGCCGAGACTTCCAACCACCATCTCGCTGGAACCACACGGACGAAGAGGATTGGGAAATCGCGGTCTCCAGTTCCGAACCAGCCTCACAATGGCGGCTGTTAGAGAGGGCTGGACAGGTTGCCTCACGTTACCGACTGTTGGCCACCACCCGGGATCAAGAGCTAGAGCAATCCCAGACATTAACTCATTCATAAGGCTCATCAATAAAGTTTTCACCTACCTACTTACCTACCTGTCTCATGTATCGTTGGACACCTGAACCGCGCCGTAAGAGAAGGCATAAAGGAGGGAGTGAAAGAAGAAAGAAAGAGGTGCCGCAGTGGAGGGCTCCGGAATAATATCGACCAACTGGGGATCTTTAACGTGCACTGAAATCGCACAGCACACGGGCGCCTTAGCGTTTTTCCTCCATAAAAACGCAGCCGCCGCGGTCGGGTTCGAACCCAGGAACTCCGGATCAGTAGCCGAGTGCTCTAACCACTGAGCCATCGCGGCGATTAGAAACGCCGAGAAGAACCGCCCCCAGGTACCCGTTGTGGGGTCCACTGATAAACGACAGTTGCGGCACCTTTCATTTCCTCGAAACAAAAAAGACATCGAATGAAGTGTACAGCGCGAGTGAGAAAATTACTGCGTTTTTGCTTTCCTGAAACAAATGTATATTTTCTGTTATCCTGGCAGTGCTCTTGAGCTACTCATTTGTTACCACGCAGGCTCGTGCAGGTGCACGGCCGCCTTCAAACGACAAAGAATGCGTTCGTTGCTTCCTTCTTACACTCCCTTCTTTATCCCTTCCCTTACGGCGCGGTTCAGGTGTCCAACGATATGTGAGAAAGATACTGCGCCATTTCCTTTCCCAAAAAACCGATTATTATTATTTTTTATAAGGAAAAAACGCGACAACTGCCGCAAACTAAGTGGACACCTGACCGTTGCCATCAAAGCATTGATGACTAAGGTGGCGAATGCGGGCAGAAAGTAAGCTTATCCTTCAGGCTACTCTGATAAAGTACAATTGGGTTAAAAGAATTTCGGAAGGGGCGCAATAATTGAAGGCTATGCGATGTGCGCTGACATCTCACGTATATTGTGCAGTTCAAGAAGCAAAAGCTTAAGAACAACCAGTGCTTGTACGACCGTTCGGCAGTACTGCATGAAGATATGAGGCCAGTATCTTCCTTGAACAGAATTAACACTGTGTCATGGGCACCGTCTATTGATATTGTTTGCAGCCCTTAGGCGACAATAGTCGCTCTTGTTCTATCGTTTTGTTTAAGAGGAGCAAAGGTTCCCGAGACCAACAATTCTGATTAATGTATGTATGGATAAGCTGTTCATTAAGGGAGGCTCAAGGCCGTTTGTTTGGGAATTGGGTTCTTAAAGAAGGAAGGAAAAATGTAATGTGGATTAGCTCAGCTAATCCAGGATATACAAAGCGAAAGACATCGGCGTTCACTGTGTTCATTGGCGTTGGCGTTGACAATGTTCTAGACGGCGATGGCTTTGAGCAAAGGAAGGGGGCATACTCAAGCAGCACAGGTAATTTGCCCAACATTGGTACCGTATTGGCGAAGGCCGGCCCTTCAAAGACCCGCCGCGGTGGCTAAGTGGTTAGGGCGCTCGACTACTGATCCGGGGTTCCCGGGTTCGAACCCGACCGCGGCGGCTGCGTTTTTATAGAGGAAAAACGCTAAGGCGCCCGTGTGCTGTGCGATGTCAGTGCACGTTAAAAATCCCCAGGTGGTCGAAATTATTCCGGAGCCCTCCACTACGGCACCTCCTTCTTCCTTTCTTCTTTCACTCCATTCCTTATACCGTTCCTTATGGCGCGTTTCAGGTGTAAAGCGATATATGAGGCAGATACTGCGCCATTTCCTTTCCCCCAAAACCAATTATTATTATTATTATTATTTTATATTATTAACCTGGGAACTCCGGACCAGTAGCCGGATCAGTAGTCGGCCGCAAGGAAAAGTTTATTTTTGGGGAAAGGAAATGGCGCAGTCTGTCTCACATTATGGAAAACACCTGAACCGCGCTGTAAGGGAAGGAATAAAGGAGGTAATTAGAGAAGAAAAATTTGGAGGACGCTTAAGCTTCGTCTTTAAGAGTGAGGCGCGACAGCGTGGTGCAGCGCTGCCAAGGAGTCCATGGAACGCCAACGTCCGTTGGGCGCCGCGCGTGGCCCGTCCGACAATTTAAGGAAAGGACGCCTGTCTCACATATCGCGGTGGACTCCCGAACCGGGCCGTAAGGGAAGGAAATTGAAATAATAATAATTGGTTTTTGTGTGGAAAGGAAATGGCGCAGTATCTGCCTGATATATCGGTGGTCACCTGAACCGCGCCATAAGGGAAGGGATAAAGGAGGGGGTGAAAGAAGAAAGGAAGAATGAGATGCCGTAGTGGAGGGCTCCGGAATAATATCGACCCCCTGGGGATCTTTAACGTGCACTGACATCGCACAGCACACGGGCGCCTTAGCGTTTTGCCTCCATAAAAACGCAGCCGCCGCGGTGGGGTTCGAACCCGGGAACTCCGGATCAGTAGTCGAGCGCCCTAACCACTGAGCAACCGCGGCGGGTCGAAATTGAAATGAAAATTGGTTTTTAGGGTAAGAAAAGGACGTCTATCTCACAATTCTCGCTGGACACCCGTACCGCGCCGTAAGGAAAGGAAAATCCCTTCCCTTACGACGCGGTTCAGGTGTCCACCAAGATGCGCCATTTTTCGCTCACGGCCAATGACGCCGATGACACCGGCTTTTCTGCGACACGAGCTTCTTAACGCTATCGCGTTAAAACAAGAAAGATGTGCCGTAGTGGAGGGCTTCGGAATAAATTTGACCACCTGGGGATCTTTACCATGCACTGACATTGTAAAGGACACGGGTGCCTTAGCGCTTCGCCTTAATCGAAACGCGGCCGCCGCGGTCGGGACTGCACCCAGGTACTCCGGATCAGTAGCCGAGTGTGCTAATCACTGAGACACCGCGGCGCGTAAATAATTTCGACTACCTGGGGATCTTTAACGTATGTGCACCGACGTCGCTCAGCACACGGGTGCCTTCAGCGTTTCGCCTCCATCGAAACTCGGTCGCTGCGGTCGGGTTCGAACCCGGGTACTTCGGATCAGCCACCGCGACGGTTAAGGGAAGGAAAATGAAATTTATATTGGTTTGAAAGGAAGGAAATGACGCCTCTCTCACATATCTCGGTGGACACCCGAACGGCGCCGTAAGGGAAGGAAAATTAAATTTCGTTTTAAGAAAAACAAATGAGACCTGTCTCACATTGCGCCATTTCCCTTCCCCAAAAGCCTATTTTTCAATTTGGCTTTCTGAAAATATCTGCAGTGCTTGCGCTTTGTTTGGAACCTGATTTGGTTCCATATCTCTGCATACAACGATCAATAATATACTTGTAAATATTACCGAAGTTATATTAAATATATTGCGGTGTTGCGGCCCTTGCTGGACGCCGAACGCAGCCGGGCAGCGGGCAGGAAGGAACTGAGCCTGACTCCGATGCCGGGCTGTACCCAGACTTGTGGCTGTACCCATACTTGGGTACAACCACCACTCTGCTCTTGCCGCCGTCCAAAAATTTCATTGCGAAAGCAATACTGCTCGAGTTTTCCGCTTTCAGCCGTCGTCCCGAAAAATCCACCAATGACCTTTAGCCTGACCTATGTGTGACGTCATACCAGCTGCGGAAAAGTGGGGCCCCAACTCGGCTCGTCGCGATCGTCGAAGCGAATCCTCCATGCTGCAGCTGCGCGCCGCTGCCGCGAGGGGCGCTCGCTGTACGTGACGTCATGCCAGCTGTGGAGAAGCGCCCCCCCCCCCAACTAGGGTACAAATGGTCCGTTGAAAATGATGACGGCTGTCGTTTTTCCCAATCTTCAGGCGCTGTGGATGGTGACGCCTTGCGTGCGGGACCATTTGTACCCAAATTCGTCATGTACGGCGGAGGCGAGTTCAGATGTTTTTCATACCAACCAACCAAACAATACTTTCACGTTTGCTGCCAGAATGGTCACCGGTGCGATGTTTGCCCAACACCGGACGCCAAGGCATGCAAACAATGCGGGACGCAAAACCCGACCGAAGGTCATCAATGCCCTCCAAGGTGCATGATCTGTGGGGGCGTCCACGTCACCGGCTCCAGAGAATGTCAAGAGTGCCTAAATAAAAATTCGAGATACGACGGCGGCAGGCAGAGTCGCCGCCGCAACAAGGACACCAGGAAACCGAGATGGTTCAGCTCGGAGGGAGACGCCTCGTCGCGGAGCCACTCGAGATCCAGGAGTCGAACACGGAGCAGTTCGAGGAGCCGTTCGAGGTCTAAGGCGCCACTACCACCACCACCACCACAGGGGGCCTGGGCCAACGATAACCCCTTTAACAACAAGAAGAAAAAGCCCGGCACCAAGGTGAGCTGGGGAGCAGGCCCTTCCAACACTGCTCCGCACTCGGGCAAACAACAAAATCCCCCCGCGCTTAAACAACAGGATGATACTGAAAAAGCAGAACTGAGAAGGAAACTAGAAGAATCGCTAGCCTGTAACGAAGAGCTTTAAAGACAAATTGCCGCAATTAGACGGGAAATGCAGGAACTGAGGATCGGCAGCCCTCCGCACCCACAGCCCCAAATTGTTAGGACACCGTCACCACCCATGACAAAGCAGGGAGATGACGAGTTTTCAAAATTCAAGGAAGAAATGCAAGCTACGATGCAATTTCTGTTACAATTTATGCAGCAAACACAATCACAGTTTGCTGAAATAAGAAGTAATATCAGAAAGCAAGAATTTTCGAGAAATATAAGGGAAAAGGCCCAACACTTTGACCGTCCAAGCCTCGCCGCCCTAGATCCCGAAAGCAACACAACCGCTAAAAACTAATATCGGCAGAACGACTAAAGGAAGAAAAGAATACTTCAACATCTGGCAGTCGAACTGTAGAGGCTACCGCAGAAAACAGGGCCTACTGCAACAATACATATACACAAACGACACCCCACCGGACGTTAAAGCGCTTCAGGAGACTGGCGCAACCCCCCACTATCAGGTTACACGTGCTACGAGCCGAACGAACAGGGCAGGACGGCCACCCTGGTCAGTAAATTGTTGGTGGCCATCAGCCACGACAGAATCGAGGAAACGGACGTAGAACACGTAATAGTCGAAATTATACCTAAAAAGAAGAGAAAACGCGGCAGCATTTTTATAGTAAATGCGTATAAACCTCGGAAACAAAAGGAAAGCAAAATTTAAGGAACTGTTTCAGGGCGCGCGAAAACTAGCAAAGGACAACGCCCTAATAATTTTAATTTTAAGACTAATGCTAGGAACGAGATCTCGGGATACAGGACTACCGAAGCCAAGGGGAAGGCAATCGCGGAGGCGGCCGAAATTACCGAATGCGAGCTCCTCACAGACCCAGACTCCCCGAATTTAACAGGCAACAGCGTCAATAACGACACGAGCTCCGACATCACTTTTACTCACGGCACGGAGCTGGCGCAATGGAAAAACCTAATGGAGAATCTAGGTAGCGATCATTACAACATAAAAACGCAAATCTCTTCCGAAATACTTAAACGTCAATTAGGAACCGCGAAAATTACTGAGTGGGACGCCTTCCGAAAGGCATGCGACAAACTAGAATAAAAGGGGATACAATCGATCGAGGATTGGACTAAAGTGCTAAAAGGAAAAGAGAACCATTTCACCAAAGAGATAGCGAAAACGACCCAAACATCCGAAGTAGACACAAGGTTACTAGGGCTTTGGGAGGCTAGGCGAGGGCTCGCCAAAAGGTGGAAGTACCAAAAGTACAACAAGAAATTTAAACGCAAAATTGCGGAGATTACGGCGAAGGCCGTAGAGCACGCCACCCCACTGGCGAGGCAAAATTCGCAGCAATTTAGGGATTCACTTAACGGGACCCTGAGCACAGCGAGAACTTGGCGTATTCTCAAGGCGCTCATAGACCCAACCAAAACTAAATCGGAAAATAATAAGGCCATATACCGTCTGGTCCGTCAATACAAAGTAGCGGATGCGGAGTTCCTCGAGAAGGTTCGCCTTAAATGCTACGGGGACTCAAACCCGGCAGCCTACACGGACGGGTACAGGGGCAAAAAAAATAACGATCTATATATAGACAGACCCATTACGAGGGTGGAAGTCTAAGCGGCTATGCAGTGCACGACTAAAAATACCGCCACAGACGCGGACAAAGTTACAAACGCGCTCATCCGCAACCTTAGCGACACCCTGGTAGAGGAACTAACCGAATTTCTCAATACACATTGGGAAGCGGAAACTGTACCGGCGGAATGGAAACATGCCTAGGTAGTCATGATTCCTAAACCGGGCAAAAAGCTACAGATTGAAAATCTAAGACCAATATCGCTCCCCTCGTGATTAGGCAAACTATACGAGAGAGTGGTAACGCGCAGGCTACAACAGAATATGGAAGATAATGAGCTGTACCCCACTCTATGTTTTGTTTCCGAGCCACACTATCCAGCCATGATATACTTCTCCAAATCAAAGAAGTACTCTTAGGAGTACCTTACAACGGGGAACACGTTATAATGACACTTGACATAAAGGGAGCTTTCGACAATGTCACCCACGACGCCATCCTTACGGGTCTAGACGACCTAAACTGCGGGAGGAGGATCCATGGCTATGTTAAAGCGTTTCTTTTAGGCAGAACAGGTACGATTGGACTAGGAGAACTTAGATCGGATAAATTCTCCACCCCAAACAAAGGAACACCCCAGGGCTCAGTCATCTCTTCCACGCTCTTTAACGTAGCGATGATTGGGTTAGTTAAACAATTATAAACAATCAACGGCATACACCACGCCATGTACGCCGGTTATATCACAATATGGATGACCAGACTGTCGCTAGAGGAAAAGGAAGAGAATTTCAGGAAGCCGCGACATGAGTAGAAAACTATGTCAAGGCCAGAAGCCTCGCGTGCTCGACAGAAAAATCGGAAATTCTCCGCGCCTGGCAGGCAAACAGAATCGCACGGTTCCGCCAGACGACGAGGAGCTAAAACTCGAAATCTACCTCGAAGGCAAACCGATCCCAGAGAAACCCATGATTAGAATCTTAGGAGTGTGGATAGAATCGAACCAGCGCTGTACTCGCACCCTCTTCCTACTAAAAGCATCGACGCTGCAGGTTGCTCGCATGATTAAGCGGGTCTCGCAAAGACGGTAGAGCATGCGCGAGGAAGACACGCTTAAACTCGTAAGGAGCCTAGTGGTGAGCAGGATGACCTATAGTCTCCCCCACTTAAACCTTACCCAAGGAGAAACACAACAAGCAGAAGCAATCCTACGTCGCGCCTTCAAAGCTGCCCTACAATTACCAAACAGCACACCGACCGAAAAGTTGATGGCCCTAGGAGTCTTAAACACGCTAGACGAGCTCAATAGAGCTCAGCTTGTAACCCAGCTACAACGTTTATTGCTTACACCAAACGGGGAGGGAAGTATTAAGAAAACTGGCTTGTGAAGGAGCGCTAGTAGAAATTCAAAGAACAGACACAATACCCGACGAACACAGACAAATATTAAAGGTGGCTCTACTGCCAAAAAATATGGACACAAATCTGCCCCGCCGCGGTAGCTCAGTGGTTAGGGCGCTCGACTACTGATTCGGAGTTCCCGGGTTCGAACCTGACCGCGGCGGCTGCGTTTTTATGGAGGAAAAACGCTAAGGCGCCCGTTTGCTGTGCGATGTCAGTGCACGTTAAAGATCCCCAGGTGGTCAAAATTATTCCGGAGCCCTCCACTACGGCACCTCTCATTCCTTTCTTCTTTCACTCCCTCCTTTATCCCTTCCCTTACGGCGCAGTTCAGGTGTCCAACGATATATGAGAAAGATACTGCGCCATTTCCTTTCCCCCAAAAACCAATTATTATTATTATTATCTGCACACTGCACGCAGAGCGGCCAGAGCCACCTATATCACCTATATACAAACAAAACTAGCCCTGAGGTACACAATTGTGTATGTGGACGCAGCCAGATACGCCACAATTCCAGGACAAGACAATTACAACATGGTGGCGACGGTGATAGGCTCGGACCTACGCGAGATCACTAGCGAATCTCTAAACGACTGCACGGTAGTCGAGGCCGAAGAGGCGGCCGTAGCTCTAGCGGCAGCGGAGGGCTACCGGTCCAAGCAGTCTTTAACGATCATATCAGACTCGCAAGCAGCCTGCCGAAACTATATGAACGCCAGAATCAGCCGCAGCGCGCTTCGCATAATGCGCTCTTGCAGCGCACCCCAAAAGGATAAGCAAGGAAGACCACTTTTGCATACGATAGTATGGACGCCAGTTCACGAAGGAGCGGCAGGCAACCAAGAGGCCGGCAGGGTAGCTCGAGAGCATACGAAAAGTCGAGCTTCCCGCGTAGGCGGCCCCGAGGTTATCGTACCTATCCCTCAGAGATATACGGCGATTTTAGATTATTTTAAGGGGGTCAGAAGACGCTACCCCCACCACACAAATCACTTAGCAGGGAAGAGGCTGTAGCTTGGAGGCAGCTGCAAACGGGCACCTACCGTAACCTGCATATACTAAGCAAAATTCAACCCATACAATATAAAATTACATGTCCATGGTGTAACGAAACGCCCACGCTATATCATGTTTCGTGGGAATGCCCGAAAATACCCGTGGTCCCAGCCATACCAAACCCTAGTGCGGAGCAGTGGGAGGGATTGCTCTCCAGCCACCGCCGGTGCGACCAAATTGGTCTAATCCAGCGGGCCAAGCTGGCGGCGGCATCCAACGGAGCCCTGGAATAAGGGCAGACGACCCTGTGCAAGAGAAGATGACCCAAGTAATCTGACACCGCAGATGAACAAAACTAGAGCAAAATAAAGTTTATTCTCTCTCTCTTCCCCCAACTCGGCTCGTCGCGATCATCCCAGCGAATCCTCCACGGTATGTCGGATGATGTGTATAAGGTGAAGCTGCAACGATGTGCTTCAGCTAAGAAGTGGCGCCGTGCGGAAGAAACAGATGAAGAGCGGGAACAACGTTTAGCTAAACGGCGTGCATATTGTAGTCGTTATGGAGAGCGCGAAAGAGACACAACAATGACAGAACGAAGCGAGCAAGAGACAACGCGCTCAAGAGACGCAGAAGAACGCGCCGCGAGACTCGATCAGCGTCGTAACGCAGATGCGGCTAGAAGTGACACCTCCCTTAGTTACTCTTCAACTGCGGAAGAGACCGCTTTGAATTCTCGAGAGCGTCGGAATGGGACGCTGCGTAGACGACGTGCCGAGGAAACGAAGCTTTCGCAATTCGACTAGGGTTAACCAGAGCTAAACCACAGACAATTTTTATTGGAATTAAATACGCTACCTTGGTAATAATATATTTTTACAATATTATTTTTATTTTTACAATTATCATTACATTTAACCATTTGGCAATAAACATCAGTCTCGACCTCCTGCGTGCCTTATGTATTTCCAGTTTCATTTCGCTGTTCCTTTTTGTTTACTTCTTCCTTCCTCAGCATTCATTTTATTTTCGCCCAGGAAATATTTATCTGAAAAACTCTCCGTGCCCCCAATTCTTGGCCAATCCCCCTATGTGGGCATGTGTCCTTGTAAGAGGGTAACAACAACAACAATACGCCGCCGTGGGTATTTGCCATTAATACCGAAAATATCATCATAATCATCATCAACATCTCGAGTCGGCTGCTGTAGCTCTGTATGCTCGAGCTGCACGAGACATCGAACGCACGCCATCTTTTCTTTAGAGCCGTTCCACCATGAGGCACCCCCAAGCTATGTGCGTACACACCGTCCCTCCCGACCAGTCGGCTGCTCAGACCCATCAGATTGGTTGTAGACTCCAGCTCGCGATGCAGAACGATCTTGGCCAAGGAGCTGCCAGCTGCCGTGAGAGCTGCCGGAACATCGCAACCTGTGCCACGCGGCCATCGGGGCAGCCACCGGACTTCGAGCTCTCCAAGTGCTTCGTCGCCTCGGGGCCACGCAGCACCATCGGAGGACAAGCCGCTGGTGACCACCACCACCTCCGTGGCAAAGGCGAAGAGGTGCTTAAGCTCCGAGAAGCGCCTGCGCAGAAATCCACGCAGCCGGCCACAGCCGTAAGCCGTTCCCCGCTACCGGCAGGGTGAGTTTGCTTCTAAGCCTTCTACTCTGCCGAGCGGCTTTGATGCACTTGCGGGATTTTTCTCTAGGCTGCTTGGAACCCTGTGTTCAATTCCTTCGGTCAGGGCGCGTGTTAAGGTTAAGCCGGGCGTCATGCTGGTCCCACCAGCTCTAGTTCACAAGTATCCAGGGGCCCGATTCTCGATATTCACATTCGCCTGTCGGCGCCATGTTTCCTCTCTGATTGGCTCTCAGAGGCGTCAGTTAGCATCATTGTGTGCGTCACATTCTGCAGTTACAGACGCTCTTTTCCCGTCGACGTCAATTTGACGTGGCGTCGAAAATAGATTTTTAGGAGCGCTGTTCTTGGTGCCCGGAAATTATGTATGATTGTGGTGAGGAAAAGAATCTACAGGTGGTACGTGCGAGAATACATGCTCTCGACTTGCCAATTTGGAGAAAACAGCTGCGTACTAGAAGTAGGCGCTTCCTTAAATCTGATTGCTGCAACAATGTCACGTGAAATACGTGATACGCACGTATTATGGAGTGATGTAAACATGACGTGTCACCATATATACAATGGGTCGCCATTGGCAAAAAAGGCTAAAATGAAAATTGGTTTTTGGGGAAAGGAAATGGCACATTCTCTGTCTCGCATACCAGCTGACACCTGAGCCGCTCCGCAAGGGAAGGGATAAAGGTGAAGTGCGAGAAGAAAGGAAGAGGTGCCGCAGTGGAGGGCTCCGGAATAATTTCAACCACCTGGGGATCTTTAACTTGCACTGACATCGCACAGCACACGGGCGCCTTAGCGTTTCGCCTCAACCAAAACGCAGCCACCGCGGTCGAGTTCGAAACCGGGCACTTCGAATTCGCCGCCTTCGAACCCGACCGCGCCGGCTGCGTTTTTATGGAGGCAAAACGCTAAGGGGCCCGTGTGCTGTGCGATGTCAGTGCACGTTAAAGATCCCCAGGTGGTCGAATTTATTCCAAAGCCCTCAACTAGGGCACATCTTCCTTCCTTTCTTCTTTCACTCCCTCCTTTATCCCTTCCTTTACGGCGCGGTTCAGGTGTCCAACGATGATGAGACAGATACTGCGCCATTTCCTTTCCTTCAAAACCAATTATTATTTTTATTATTATGTTTATTCACCACCATAATATCGCCCTGATTCAAGGTACCCGAATGAGTGAATGAAACGCTGGTTTATTCGGCATTATGTCGCCGCAGTTTAAGAGCTATTTATTTGAAGCCAATACTCAGCTCATAAAAGGGTGTGCAATGAAACGGCGTCATAAGGGCACATCTGAAATTAGCAGCGTTTAAGAGCATTAATAGCGAGAGGTTAAATGTACAGCCGCATAGGGCCGCTAACTGCTCTCCCGTTGCAAACCCTTCGCTCGCACTGATGAATCATCGGTCTGTGCGGTTAATGTAGGGCGGCAATGGCGGCGCCAGCCGGCTGTGCGCTTTGATGAGTTCTGCTGCTCGTTGCATTTATTCGTCCTCTATTTAAACCCGAGAACTGCGAGAGGTGATCCACTTTCGCGAGCACCACGGTGCTGTCGAGTTGTCTCTGACTAGACAGCTCGTGTGTGACCTGACGAGACGTATGATGTGGTGGCTATGCAAGGATGCATTGCAGTGAGCAGTGCCTAACTGTCGAGCTGTGAAGTGCGGTCGCCAGTCGTGAACGTCGTTGAACGGACGGGCTTTGCGCGCGTGATGAGTGGATGACACGACAGATGTTCGCGCTGCCGAGCAACAAACTCCAGGAATGTGTAGGCCTTCTCGACGAGACATCCGTGTGCACTGGCGCACTATTTGATCACAGCGGTGTCAGCGAGACAGCGTGAACGCCTGCCGGGAAAGGTACAACGTGACATCGTCTCTAGCATCATTGAGGTAAGGAAATAATTTGCGCAGTCTCATCCTCATTCCTTTTGCATGCAGACTGGAAATGAGTATGTGCAGGACGCATGCTTCGAATCCAAATTTTCTTTTCGGGATTTCGCTTTGCTTCGTGCACCATACTGTTTTACAGTTATTGCGCGCAGCGCCAAATTGAGAAGACAAAGGCTAGCATGCTAGTGCGTTGGACGATTTGTTGGTTTTTGGTGTCGGCGTATGTGAAAGAAAGCATAGGTGAAATCAGCTGGGAGAAGTCGTTTCCTTAAGTGTGCAAAAAAAATTGCGTGACAGCTTAAAAAAATTACTATAACCGGACTTACGCATTAATAATAAATCGCATAAAATTGCGCTGCTCAAGCTGAAATTTTGATAGCAGTGTTGATAGCAGTCACGTAGAAATGACCGCAGAAGGGAGAAAAACTTTGTGTAATGGCACGCGAAAACAAATATCTTGTGCATTTCTTTTTACAGGTGTGCTGTACATGCCGGCGAAGGTTCCAGCACATAAGTATGAGTGGAATTCATCCATGTGTGGAATATCTCTTCATTCTCCTGCACTGCCCGCATGGAAATCGTGAAACTGGTGAGCACATGCTTAGTGTTCTGTGACAGTGATGAAGGGATAATATGTTCACCTGGAGTAAGATTGCATATGGCTAGTGATATCTGATTGCATTTATATATGGCTTATTGAGCAAAGAAGAACAACGTAAACAGAGCCTGCATATCAAAATAGTGTAAATGAATCATGTCTATAATTTTCAGATGAGAGTAGAGATAGGTGTGGGTCATACGAGTTCGGTGGCTTTGGATTTCTCTTGCTGACCACAATGTCACGGCAGCCTCATTTTGATTGGTGCAAAACTCAAGGTAGTCATAAATAATTGAGCTTGTGCCCTTCCCTGCAATGCATTGTGTTGTGGTTTCCTTTGAGTATAAAAGACTAATAATTTTTTTTGCCCATCAGTTTGGGAAATCTGCCATCAAGTACCTGCAGCAGTTAGGGAAACAGTTCGTTTCGGTACAAATGATTGGTTTTGCAGAGATCATTACATTTTACATTTTTATGTAAAACTAGACTGTAGTTTGGAGCAGTTAGGGAAACAGTTCGTTTCGGTACTAATGATTTGTTTTGCAGAGGGCATTACATTTAACATTTTTATGTAAAACTAGACTGTAGTTTAACTTGAAGCTTCAACAATTTAACATACTTTGGAGCTCAATGTCTAGCCCGTTCAAAGGTTTCAGTGCACAGGGTTAACATCCAGGTGATGTATGCACCTTGTGCAGATGTGGCGCACCGGTCTCACCATGGGGTCTCATGTGTTCAGAGCCCTGATGCCAGATTCGTCTTCAATCACCTCTCGGCAGGAATGGCTACCTAGGTGGGTGGCTATACCAGGTTCCTGAACGACTACATGGCATGTCTGCAAGGGTGTCGAGTGCTGTCCGACATGGTCAAGGGTTCTCTTCGAAGATCTGCACAGTTTGCATTGTGCAACACAACATATTCATCCACACTCAGCTGCAGGACCATGACACCACCGGAGAGTTGTTATAATAGCAGGAACACCAACATCTACAACATGGAGCAGGACATAGCACCCTTTGTATTTTGCCTGATAGACAGTAACTGCGTGTGGGAATCTCACTCAGTTGTTTTCTCGTGTAGCTATTGTCCAAGCAATCAGTGCATAATTTCTCTGCTTCAAGTTTGATAGCATACTGCAAGGAAGCTGGTGAAGTCATCACTTTGGTGCTCTTCTATAAATAGGACCATAATTCTGGCTTTCAATTTATTAGTGGTATGCATCACAATAGAGATCAGGTTTCCCTGGTCTGCAATTTTTTGTGAGTCGGGAAGTGTGCCAAGTGTTGGCACACTTCCCGCCTACCGTCTGCCATCTTGCTAAGTGTGTGCTTCAACAGAAGCTTTTGTGATGGTGAAGAAATGCCATTCCTTGGTTTGGCGCCTCCTTATGTGTTCTGCTTATACACACCGCACATTTTATTTGGTGCTTCAGTTCAGTGAAAAACAGGATGGCACCAAAATGTTTTCTTTCTAGCACCATGGTATTGACTGAACATGCTTTCACCACTGCTTTTCTCTTTGCTTTGGTGCTTGTGGAGAGCGTTCAGTCCACAACGTGCCCAGCGTACAGCATGACCACTACGTCTGTACTCATTTACAACTCTTCTTAAGGGTGGAACACATTTTGTGTGGCACTCTTTGTGTGATAAGATCGCAAGATTCTTTGCCTCGTGGCGTTTGGTTGCCTCTGTGCTTGCTTTAGACTGCTTTTTCTCGTGCTGCATGTAGTTACACATCAAAGAACTATTTTTCTTGGGTGAAAAGTCAGGCTATTGTTTCATGGTCATCAAATTCCTGATGAAAATGCAAGACTTAAACAGAGTGTTGGCAGGCAAACCATTCTTAGCTTTTCTAGTCGGAATGGGTACGCCAGATGGAAACCGACAAATTCTTCATTAATTCAGCTGAAGCTAACTGAAAGTATAAATTATCCTGTTGTATATAATTTATGTGTCATTAATTAAGCCGCAAAAGACATTTAGCAGCTGGAATTGAATGGTTTCCAGCTGGAAGGATATGATTTCCACCGCAGTAATCAAACTTGAAATGAGATCTTTTTTTTTACCTGGGCTCTCAACCTTGTATACTTGTGACACAAGATCACTGTCGACCTGTACGCCCAGTGGCACTGTGTTATATCACACTTTCATTGACTCCGCCTTTTGCACTTTGCTCTATGGAAGTTGGTGATGCTTTTTGGTGATTTAAGGAAAACTGCAGACAACCTGCTTACCCTCTACAATCTTAGTATGACTGGGCCATCGATGATGAACATGTTGCCATTTTACAGTTTAACAAAGCTACTGTTGCCTTCTCCACTTTTTGTTCATAGAATGCAGCTCTGTCAAAAAAATTCATGTCCTTGTTTGAGCCACGCTAGCCAATTTTTAATGTTGCACCTGAAGTGGGGGGAGCCAAGTGTGGCGCTGAATTTGAAAAACCAAAAGTGTGAGCGAAGCCAAGCGTGGCACGAAAGTTGAAACCGAAGTGTGGAGCCAAATTTGAAAAATCAAAATGGGAAATTGATGGAAGAATGGCGAGGAGGCGTCCATGCTTTCGCATTCCTCTAATGCGGGTTACCACAGGGGTCTCAGATGTTTTTTCTTGTTCATCCCTGAAACGTTTTTTCCTTTTTTTCTCACCACAACCATGACCATGAAAACAAAACTTTTCTTGAACACTTCTGCACACATGAGTGGTTTGTTTGAGCAGTAAAAATTAAAGCCATTGTAAAATTTCTTCACCTTCCATCTTTACTCTCTGCCTCTATGTTCCTCTCCTTCCCCAATCTTGAGTAGCATATGTGAATACATTTTTTCCATTCGACGTCACCTTTCCTGAAATTAAACCTTTCCCTTTTACGAGGAGTCTTGCTGCATTGAAAGGAGCAGCTTGGCGCTGCTGTAGATACATTGCAGTTTTTATCCAGCAAAGGAATGTAGGGCTGTGCATGACAAACTTCGTTTCACCTCTCATTTTGATACGTACTTGCATCACACGAGCAGTGTAGCTGCCTATATGCTTTTGGTAAGAGCTATGTGCTCATGTCAGAGAGAATTAATGAGATTGAGGGCCTTTCCAAACATTGAAAAGCGACTAGCATTCTTGAGAGCTTTTTTTTCAAATAAAATAGTGTACCTGCCACTGTACACACTGGATACGTGTCGTGCTTTATAAAGTTTTTGTGAAGTCTGCATGCAGGCGCACTTCATATTGAATGTTCACAAAGCAAAGGTTGAACATCTCAAGGCATGCTAATGAGGTGTATGTCCTCAAATAGTGAATAACTCTATTTTGCTTTCGCATTTCAAGCTTTTGACAATAAGACACTATACGTGTTCGGAGCGTTGTGTTGACGCGATTCGAAGTCGTGTACGTTTCGTGTGCGGCCGCTTGCAAACGCAGCCAAGGATAGCGTTAATTTGATAAACCTCGATTCCTAAAATCTATAACGAATTGCCGTGCTAAGCATGCGTTTTCGCAGCCAGCACTCGCTGTGTAAAGCCCCACTTGTTTAGTCCAACCACCTGCGCGCACTACACCGTTCCCCCCCACGCGGTACACCGCTGAAGGGGACACATTGAGGTTAAGTTTTACAACGCCATTGATGCGTTGAGGTTACGATAGGCAGCCGATAGCCAGCCGTTTTTCCGCCAGTTCCTCTCTCCGTGACGCTGATCCGCTTCGATCTCACAAGTGCGGAATCGCCGCATATGGAGAAAATTAGACGCGACGTGCTGCGCGGTGGCTTTGGGCGGTGAGCTGAGAGCGGTTTCCCCGAAGCTGCCGACGCCGCTTAATAAATATCCATGGATCTAAATGGTCGAGTGAAAGCCTGGGAGGAGTGGTGGAACAGAAAAGGCTGTTGTATAGGGCATCTCTTCATTCTACTTCATGCTGTCGGATGTCTGAACGGGCTGCTACCGCAAGCCTACTGTCTCGTAATGCGAGGTGACAGAACACAGAAGCGGCTACAACTGAGCAATGCTGCTGAAACGCGCTGATCTGCCGCCAAGTCTCATCGCTTCATGCTGATGTACCACTGGCAGCCTCGCGAAGATCGCTTCATGTATTATCGCTTCATGAGTATAATTACCGCTAAACTCTTGTTCAAGTGACGACCGCCTTGCTGGGTCTTTCGCGTTGCGTTCAGCCCCATCGCCCGCAGCTGGCTTCAGGCATGACTTTAGAGCACTGGAGCTTTCGTTTTCGGAATGAGGCAGCTGGCGACAGCATTTATTTTTTCCTACTTTATTTTGCATTTTTGTCATCCTATTCTGCGTTTACATTCCTAGGTGCCGCCCCGATGTGGACGTCACGGACTCACGGGTACGCCCCGCTCTGGGCGGATTTGCGAATATCGAGAATCTGGCCCCAGATGATATTTTACTAGGAGCAGATTTGTTAGGCAAAGCGTAGTTATATTTTCACGCATTGTGCTTGGAACGGGCGTCCCGATACTAGTAAGAATTTTCAGAACGTAATGACACGGGTGTAGCATATCTTGTATGATGAGGAAAAGCTAGCAGCTTGCTGTTAGGTCTGACGACGAGCTGCTGATGGCAGCTGCCACCCCGGATTTCAAAGCACAACGTCACCTGTAAGACATGCAAATGAAACAAAAAAACGGGGCGTTTACTCCTGAGACAGCGGGCTCGAGGGGAAACGCAGGAATGGTTTAGTAATTTTGGGAAGGGGTGCCTTTTTGCGACCGGGTGGAAGTAGCCAAGTGCAGTCACCAGTTGATGTGTGTGGAAGTGGAGTTCGGGAGTTGCGTGGGGATGAGGTCACGCAGGTCACGCACGTTGGCGCATGATCCCCATGTAAGACAGACGTTCAGCACGTCAGATACAGTGAACGACAGGGAAGAAGGGGCTGCAGAGGGAGACCGCGAGACCGCAGATGTCATCCGTTGTTTTCAGACCAATCAGTGATCAGTATTCTGGCCCATCATCTTCGTGCCTTGCAATGACGCATGCATGACGTCAGCTCATTCTGCTTTACGACAAGGGCAACGGCGCGGCATGAATGGAGCCATAACCCAAAGAGCTCACGGGGCGGAAAAAAAATATTCGAGACTGCCAAAATCCTTAACATTCCTGGCAAAATAGCGGCCCTGCGCAAGAATACCAAGAATCACGTCAGGCGTGCTAATGCGCGCAAGGTTATTTTTACTCGTAATATCAATGTTTTTTTTTTATGCCTGACGTCACCTGTAAGCACACGCTTACGCGAAGGCGCCCGTGTGTTGGGCGATATCAGTGCACGTTAAAGATCCCCAGGCAGCCGAAATTATTCCGGAGCCCTCGACTACGGCCACCTCTTTCTTCCTTTCTTCTCTCCGTCCCTCCTTCATTCCTTCCCTTACGGCACGGTTCAGGTGTCCGCTGAGTTGTGAGACAAATACTGCGCCATTTTCTTTCCCCCAAAACCAATTTTTATTTTCATTTCCAAAAGTTACAAGTTAGCGCGCATTGCTATAGCGGTATGTTTAGAATCTATAACGCACGGATGTTAGCTGATGAAGATATGGCATCGAGAGCAGAGTGCGAAACTGGCAGCGGGATGTTCAGCTACCGCAATGCAGTTTTCTTGGTCAACAAACAGTAGTGCGCAAAGCATGTCTTACACTGTTCGCGTCTGAATGTACAAAAAGCTCTACAGAGCGCCTGCAGTGGTTGTGTGGGGTTTCTTTTGGCAGCGGGCTAGCCGAACCAACCTTATTCGGCGGATCCACTATGGAGGTTGTGGTTTGTTGTTGTTTCCTCTGAAGTGAGTGCACATAACCCCGGGGGGGGGGGGGGGGGGGATTGGCCAGGGTGCATTTGTTTGTCGGACACTTTGTCAACCACTTTCTTTTCTTTAAGGACGCTAGAGACCTTTTTTTAGGTTCTGTAGTCAGCTGAGACTGGACAGAGTTTTGCCTGCATTCTTCATGACATCACACTGTTCTCAAGAAGCAATTAGTGGATATTTTCAGGAAGTTGTGCAGTCCTGTCATTTTCTGCATACATGGTTTCCTTCAGGTTGTCTCAGTACAATGACTGGGAAAAATCTGTTCAAAGATTTTTATGAATCACTCTTCCTAAAACAATTGTACAGGATAATGTACTGTGCACGTCCGAGGCAAGGTGTTTTAAAAAGTGTTAAGAAAATTTCTCCTGCAGCCAAAACGCTTTCTTTTAAAGCGGTAGCGTTAAAAACCCCGCTACCCAGAACAACCGGCGTCGGCATTGGCGTTGTGAGCGATTAATAGAGTGGCGTACGTAGGGTGTCCCAGGCAGCCAAACCCGGAGAAGCAGCTTAGGTGGGCAGCCTATAGGTCACGAGACCTTGCTGTGCACCACAATCTGCCCACCGCATAGTGAGCAAAGTGCCAACCGTGACAGGTAACAGTTAAATTAATGATTGGTCGCTCGTGCAAGGCCTCGTACAAAACCGTACAAGGCCTACTGCTGGGAGAACCTGCCATCGCAGGGCGGCGGAGCACGCTTAACCGCTGCACCACTGCGCCAGGAGGGGCACGAAGACTCCCGGGGATCTATGAACGTAAAGTAGAGAATGACCCTCTGCATATATGGGAATTGACGCATTGCACTATCGCGTCATAACCTCAAGGCGGAGCTTATATAAGTATCCCCTCCAGTTTTGAACATTTGAACATTCATTTATTTATTCCACACAAAAATTGAAAAGGGAGCGTGGAGAAAAAGCTGTTTTAACACAGCTTGACAGGGTTCCATTACCCTAAAGGCAACAGTAACAGCTTGCATATATCCCGTTACAAGATTACAGAAAAAAAAGATGAAATACTGCATACAAGACTACAGGTTTCAAAGCCTAGAAGTTTACAAAGGCACCAGGCAAAGGACATTCATTGTTTACAGGGGAAAAAAGAAATATAAAATATGAAAGATTCGGACAAATACACGTGGAAGAGAGACATACATACGCAACGCATCTGTCTAATGCGAAAACACTAATAATTTCAATGAAATAAAAGACTTATCTGAATTGATAATTTCTCTTGACATCACAAATGTTCACTATGACATGATGATATCAGTAAAATGCGGTTGTTTCTAAGCCTTTCCACATCCACGCCTTCCGAGTGGAAGCGGTTAAGAATGCTTGGCAGCGTGTGCGCAATTCTTTGTTGGCCATAGTATGTACGCGAAAAAGGAATGTTCCAGGGTACTTGACGACGATAGGGATAGACGCTGTGTGTGCTTTCTAAGTTTGCATGTGTTAGGAATGTCTCAAGTGTCCCCTTAATTACTCGCTTGTAGCATATAATTAACATGAAGCTATATATGTCAGTAGTTTTAAATATATTGTTTTTGAGGAAAAGTGGTTGAGTGTGTTCCAAGTAAGGAACATACTCAATTGCTCGTATTGGTTACTTCTGCAATAGAATTAAGCTATGTATTTTCTTTAATGCCTTGTTCCCCCAAATCAGTGAGCAATAATCAAACTGCGAATAGATTAGTGAATTATAAAGAAGTTTTTTTACACCAGTTGGAAACGAGAGACGGCAGCTATTTAAAATACTGGCAGCTTTTTGCACTTTCCCGCAAAGAATCTTGACATGTTCGTTCCAAGACATGTCGTCTGAGAAAGTCACCCCAAGTGTTTTTACACTTTCATCGCACGATATACTAAATGGTCCTAATCTGGTAGTATTTGTCATCTTGACGGAAGTCCCTCGAGCCCTGAAAAGGACGTATTTTGTTTTTGCTTCGTTGATAAGCAGTTTGTTTCTTTGCGACTATTCTTGAAGCGTATTGCAAACGGAGCTTGCTTTGCGAAGCATACATGATAAATCTCGGCCGGCAACGTACACTGTACAGTCATCGGCGTAGATTACAAATTGACATCTGGGGATTGTTTTGAACAACATCATTTACATTGTACAAAAACAATGTGAAACCTTGGATACTGCCTTGTGGAAAGCCAGTTTTTATTTGTTGATGGCTTGATTTATGTTCGTTTATTGCTACAAATTGGGTTCGTGAGTGAAGGTAAGATTTTAGAAGCTGGAGCTATAGTCCTCGGATACCATATCTTTCTAATTTTGTGAGCAATATGTCGTGGTTAACGCGGTCAAAAGCTTTACTGATGTCAAGGTGAATACCAAGCGTCATTAATTTTTTTTCAAAGTTATCTAGTTTTATGTCTTTCTGAATTAGTAAGGCGGTTTCTGTAGAGCGATTTTGTCTGAAACCATGCTGACTATCTGTTATTAAATTATATTTGCGAAACTATCCACTCGAACCATAATTACCTTTTCAAGACCTTTAGAAAAAATTGGCAGTATAGAGGCTGGATGATAATTACTCATATTGTTCCTATCTCCTCCCTTGTGTATAACTGTCACTTTGCGACCTTCATGCTGTGGGGAAAAACGCCTGTTGACAATGCAGTGTTGAAAATATGAGCTAATACAGGTGCAATAAGATCCACTACATGTTTAACTGGTCTGATTTCGATGCCATCTGCATCTTTACTGCGGCTATTTTTGAGGCTCTGGATAAGCGTTTTTACTTCGGAGGTTACACAGCGGCTGTTCTCCCATTAAAGCGTGGCTGCAGGAGAACGAAATATTTGTGCTTTGGGGAGTATTTCTGCGTAAAAAGGATGAAAGGATTGAGCATGTTTTCTTTGTCGGCTGGAATGCAGTTTTTTTTTCTGTGACGTTGTCCAAAGGACGTTTCAGCCCTGTGGCATTAGATACCTGCAGATTGAAAACGAGATTGGCGGGCCTTACGATCTTGTCATGGCTTTGGAAGAGGCCTTTGCCCTGCAGTGGGCTGTTGGGGATGGGGGGAAAGCACTCGGTTTGGCACTCTGGTGGGACCACAGGTCAGGAACGACGCTTGCTACGAACACCGCCACCACCACCTGGACAGGACTGCCGACGAGTTAAAGGAGTTGGATGAGGGGAGGAAGGTAACAAGTGGGTTTATTTACATTATTTACATGGATAGAGATCAAAAGCAACTTCTCTCCGAAGAGAGGATCTTAAGGTAGGATCATAATGAAGGATCCCAAAATGGAGCATAGATCCCAAAATGAAGCATCCAGAAGGAGCATTAAAAGGAAGCATGATTCAGTGCACTCACCGTCCAGTTTTTATACGGTTCTCCGTCCCTAGATTCCCCAAGTTGAGGACGTCTCCGCCAGGGTGGGAGTGGCCTAAGACTTACATTATCGCGCGAAAACACGCACCACCACACACAGGGACACGCCCTCGTCACGTGTCGAGCCAGGGAGAGAGGAGGATGACTTGGGGTTCACTCCGAATGCGAAGGGGATGATCTCGTAGCTATCCGAAAGATCCCAAGCACCGCCGACACCTCTTTTTAGATGTCAGCCGACGCGCCGGGCAAGGTCGCACGGCCGGGTCAGGAAGCGGGAAGGAGTCGCTTCATCATTTGCCATGCCTGCGAAGATTAGAGGACGACGACCTCAAGCTTGCTGTTTTATCCCCACGCTGAATGTCTTCTACCGGGAATGAGGTCACATTAGTTCCCTCAGCTTAGTCACGGGCATTTTTGAAAAACAGTTGCCGCTGTATCGCTGCGGCGGCGCCTCCCCTTTACTTACTTGGTTCCCGGAATCCACCCGGGCGATGCTCTCGGGTACTCGGATCGGGACCGGAGCGATCCTTATAGCGTGGCTCGGAACCATCCCGAAGCAGCGTAGTGTTGGTTTCCAACAGGTGAGCCTTGCCGACGATGCCGCTAATACAGATGGGCGGACGCCCGAATGTAACACGGCATAGTCAGGCGGATGATGATGATGATGATGGTGATGATGATGAGTATATGAAGGAGCAGGATGGCGGTGCGTCACGCAGGCCTTGACGTACGGCTAGTTAGAGAGTATTAAAACAACAGTTGCAAGATATCAAAAAATATTCAGACTTCAGGGTCCGGCCCCTTACTGCCTTCCGTACATTGAAACCTTAAACACCATTAGAGAATTTTAGTTTTCCTACGTCAGTCACTGGTTGGCTCTGGCTTCTTGTGTACATTGTTGGTATTCAGGTAGCAGCATCCCGCCGCTGCCGCCAGTTGTTGGCATTCAGGTAGCCTGACTGGGCCGGAGAAGAGACGAGGACGATCGAAGGAAGAACACTTTGAAAAAATTTATACAAGGACTATTTACATAATGTACAAGTAAGGGCAACTGAGAGTGCCTCTCAGTAAAGAGAGCTTCTTAGCAGTCTGGAGTCTTGGGTATCTGTCAAGAGGGGGTTCTCCCCTGGTACCAAACCAGCAGCTCCTTAAATACTCTTCATATTCCCCAGATCCCTAGCTGGGGAATATAGTTCGAAGAATGATGTCCAATCACACGATGGCACTGATGGTACCACCCACGGCAGGGCGGTCCTGATGTTCTCTCGCAGCTCGGTCGAGGGAAAGGGAACAGGACCCGGTCACGTTGTCGTCGCCGCGGCCTCCAGGCTGGTGCGCATGTGTGTCCGGACCGCGCCCATGGGGACCCAGAAGGCGCCTGCGTGACACAGGAATGCAGACTGTCTCCCAGCAGGGGTTGAAAGATCTTGTACTGATGACCGGAACGCGGAACCTCTGTCGAAGGCGCGGCACTCGGGCAATTGTTAAACCCCAGCGTGACTGAAGAGGGCAATGCTGATCCTGTACTTCGTCGCCTGATGACCGGAACGATTACGTGGGGACGCCGTGGTCATCGCTGCTTCCGGCAATCCTTTTCGAACACGCGGGGACGCTATTATCGTCGCTGCTTCCGGCATTCCTGCAGCCACGTCTCCCCCAGAGGGCTCACCCACCCTCGCGGGTGTGCTCAGGGAATCGTCCCCATGTCCAAATTCGCCGAACTCAACAGCAGGAAGGAAGCGCGAGCACAACATATTGTATGATCCAGTTGGCAATAAAGGGAATTAAAAACAAAGGAGCGGCAGGGGCGTAGTGATCTAATGCAGCGACCAGCAAAGCTGATCTGTTCGCGCTATCGCGAATTGGTATCCCCCTCGTGGCCATAAAGTAGTTTATTAATTTGTTTATTTGACTACGTCACCAAAAAATGTGGCACAATAAATCCTCCTGATATGCTTGCCCTCTCCGTCAGCGATATCCATACCGTCGCAGCCTCCTAGCTGCTCCTGTGGTGGTGGATCTTTAAATTAGGTGCTGCGCCTTTATAAAAATGGTCTATAGGGAGTCTGCATACGTCTTATAGACTATATTGCCTTACTGTTGATATTTATTTTGTCTATTCATAGTCTATAGACGTTATATAACAAATGTGTACCAAACGTGCATGATTATAAATCTATAGATTGTGAATAAAATGTCATAGGAATTGTATTGCCTATTGTCTATTCTTAAAGGTTTTCTATACACAGTCTATAGACTGTGCAGACAGAAGTCTGCAGCTGCCGCGGTGGCTCAGTGGTTATGGCGTTCGGCTGCTAACCCGAAAGACGCGGGTTCGATCCCGGCCGCTGCCGTCGAATTTCGATGGGGGCGAAATTCTAGGCTAGGTTGGTGAACATCTATGCATCGTAGCGTATCGTGTAGGGTAGATCGGTGAACGTCTATGTATAGTAGCGTATTGGATAGGTTTCGTAGTAGGTTGTCAGTAAACACCGCGTGGACAAGACGGGCACAGGGAACGAAAGGACACGACGCAAACGAGCGCGCGAAGAATGCGATGTATTTAATGATCACCTACCAAGAACCCCCATGTTTAATGATAATCAACCTGATTTCTCCTTCGCGCGGACCTTCACGTTGTGTCCTTTCCTATGTGTGCCGTCTTGCCGCGCACCGCAACTGATTTAGACGCCTTTAGTCAGGACGTGTCTGCGAAAATTAAATTCTTTTAATAAAGTCTCATGTAGCTCGTTCTGCAAAGTTTGGAACACTTAACTCGCGTGGCGCGACGATAAATGTCTCGAAAACGCATCGCGGGCTTCTGCAGACGAGGGTTTTAAAATTCCTCGTCTTCCTATGTGTGGGTGTACCGAGCCAATCGGCCGACCATATCCCGGCATTCTGTGGCTGCGTCAGATAGCACGATGAGCTCATCGGGCTTTACTCTTCTCTGCAGGATCAAATTATGGGTTGGGCAACGGCAAAGTGCAGTCGTGTCCTTGAGCCCAGCTGCGACGGTGCAGGCCATGGTGCTGTTGAAGATGTACATGGACGGCTTCACTTACTCCCACATCAGCGAAGCGGCCACCGCACCGATAAGCACGCAGTACACGTCGTTTAACCTCAAGGAACTCTTCATCACGTTCCTCAATATACTGACGGAGTACAAAGTGGTGAGTACGCTCTCCGATAACAACGGCCCGACGCTGAAGGACATTGACGAACCGCCTAATGCCGGGGCCGGTTGAAGATGTTCTGTCAAGCGTGCCTAAAGTCCGGGGAGGTCGGGATCGGCCTTTATTTTCCTGCAGCAGCCGTATGGCCGGCAGGATCGTAATACCGCGACGAAGGGCACGCGCACACTTGGGTGCCTCGATGGGCAATCGCGGAGGCGAGCGGACATCCGGCACCCTAGCGGATGGATAGATGGAAGATAGGACCGTCCCCTTTCAAGCGGGGAGGTGGCAGTTGCCGTAATGTTGGGCTTTATTTCTTTATATTTCTTTAATTCGATGTTAGCGGTCTGTAAATTTGCTCTCCTAGCGGTCGCGCCGGGAAAAACCAAGAGGGGAGGGATACAGAGGGAGAGAGCAGAAAGGAAGAGAATCCAGATGAATGAGCTAGAATGGATGGATTAGGGCGAACCCTTTAAATCGTGTTGTGGTTCAAACCACCTAGCCATCACTTGTGAAATTTTACTCTTGTTTTGATTTTAGCCACCAGTCAGATAACCTTCACTTGGTTGCTTCTACCCGCCTAAAATATTTCCTTCACTGTCCTTACACCCCAATGCATTTATTAAATTAACCCCGCTGCTTTCCACTGCAGGTTGAAGGCCTTTGCAGAAGCAGAAGCAGCGCGCACTGGGTTGTTTCGCTAAACACTGATCGAGGACAGTTGGAGAGCTTATTTAGGGTGAAATTCTCGGTAAATAATTCTTTGACCCCACCTTGGGTACAAGAAAAATTCGGATTAAACAAGCTGCCATGACAGGCGCAGTCTCATCGCCGACCTCAACTTCCTATATTCCGAGGGACTGTATAGCTCTGCCTTTAAGGTATAACGTAATAGCGTTAATGTCACCCTTGCGTGAGCTGGGGAACTATGCATATTACTTCGCAGACAAGCCCACTGTGGGATAAGGCAGGCAACGCCTCTGTTTAACCAAGTCAAACAAACATGCATCGAGGTATGCAAACATGCATACGGATAGCGTGTCTGACACTCAGCTTAAGAGGTCACAGGTTAGATTCCCTTCTAGTTACCTCAATTTTCTTTTCAGGGCAATTAAATTACAATCTTCTATGTTTAAGTGACGATTGAGTCATGCTGCGAAGCTATGCTCACAATTTATCTGGTGTTTTAAACACTTTTCAATTCCGCAGCTCTATGTAACATCAGAAACTTTTTGAGCAATCCCGATTTTCTCGACACACCACCGCCAACTACGTCGAGGGGTTCTCCGCCGAACGGAACCCCTCTGACACAATCGCGCTACAAGCGTAGCTGCATATAAACCATATTGCCGCCAATATTTGCAGTGTTTGTTCGTTTTTCAAATCTGCCGCGACACCACCTTATCGCTTTGTTTGCGACGCAAGACGCGACTAGATTTATCTCGATTGATCGCAGCCAGGCAAAGCTGATTCTACGTTGTTCCGGAATGTTCTAGTAACTTTGCGGCCTTTATCTCGAATGTTCGCTATCAGCTTTAAATTGAGCACGACCGACAGCGGCGGGCATTCTGTTCGACGACCGCCGAGCACGCTTGTCGCTTCGCCGCCGCCGAGTGATTCAGTCCATTTTGGGTGCAAGTCAGCCCAATAAACAGTTCTTTTAGAAGATCCTTTCGTCCGTCTTCATCGCTGCCTCGACTGCCGTCACCACTACGTGACATCTGGTGGAGGTGCGGGGTAGCCTTCCATGTTCCGGACGCCCCCTTCAAGTCGTGAAGCCAGCCCTGAGCGCTTCGCACCCGAGGACGAGCCAGCAGCTCAGCGAGCCAGCCGACGTCTCCAGGGAGAGGAGCCTGAGTTCGGGAAACTGCCGGACCGCACAAGACAGCGAAAAGACGCGGCTACGAGCACCGCAATCTCGCCGAAGATGTCGACACCGATCATACTGCAGCAGCCGCGGGTGCCGCCAACTTTCAATGGATCCCTAGGCGAAGACCCTGAAGATTGGTTGGATCAATTTGAGCGCGTGGCGTCATTCAACAAGTGGGATGATGCGGCAAAGATTGGACACGTTTTTTTCTCATTGGATGGCTCCGCACGCACGTGGTACGAAAACTACGAGTCGTCCCTTACGACATGGGAGCTATTCAAGAGAGAACTATTGAAGGTATTTACCAGTGTCGTGAGGAAAGAAAGAGCCGAACGACTCCTCGAGTCCAGGATCCAGCTTCCGAATGAGCCCGTCCGCAGTTACGTCGAGGAGATGAAGCGCCTATTTCGCCGCGCCGATCCCGGGATGACCGAGGAAAAGAAAGTTCAGTTCTTAATGCGCGGCGTAAAAGAACAACTCTTTGGCAGCCTCGTCCGTCAGCCGCCAAAAACGGTCGAGGAATTCATGCAGGAAGCCTGCACGATTGAGAAGACCCTCGACGTCCGAGCTCGGCAGTACAACCGCCCTTCCTCTGCCTATGCAATCCGTTCGGACACGCCGGCCACCACCAGCGACAGCTTGCGGGACGTTATCCGCGAAATCGTCCGAGAGGAGCTACGCCGATTACTGCCATCCTCCCCACAGCCACAAGCATCGACTCTGATGGACGTGGTACGGGAAGAAGTGCAACAGGCACTTGGCACCCCGACGGCCACAGTACCCCAGGCCATGACCTACGCCGCTGCAGTAAAGACTGCTCAGCCCCAAAGACAACCCCCCCGTCCTCTCCGAGATGAGCCACCTGGTCCAAAACGCCGCCTCCCAGCCCCCGCCCGCCCAGCCTATGACCGACCCTCAAGCCCCAGGAAATGCGACGCCTGGAGGACTTCCGACAACCGGCCGTTGTGCTTCCATTGCGGTGAGGCCGGCCATATTCTTCGTCACTGCCCGTACCGACGTATCGGTCTTCGAGGATTTGCCGTTAACGCCCCACGACCACGCTTCGGACAACGTCCGCACGAAATCGACGAGTACCTGCGTCGAGAAGAGTACACGCCGAATCGCTTTTCGCGCTCACCATCGCCGTCAACGTCGCGCTTTGCGTCGCCACGCCGCAGCTACGCAGCCGCGGTACGAGGAAGGTCGCCCAGCCCCCGTAGGGGAAACTAAAGGCAGCAACCTCTGGAGGTGAGGTTGCTCACGAGCTAAACGCCGAACATCCTCCACCGACCACGCCCCATGAAGACGCTGCACCCGCGACGCCGCATGAAGAACCGACACTCGCTGCACCGACGCCGCACCGACGCCGCACAAAATGAGAACCTCGACCACGACGCAAGCTACCTTGAAATCGACGCCGCCACCCAGAGGAGCTTCGACCACACGCCCAACCCGTGACTCGCATACGCGACGAAGCCGTGACCCGACGCCGAGAGCGACATGCAATGCAAGATCCGTTTTTTTCCCTTACTAGTCGCATTATTTGTTTTAATGCATCGGGTCGATGCTTCTTTGAGAGGGGAGTAATGCCGCCAATATTTGCAGTGTTTGTTCGTTTTTCAAATCTGCCGCGACACCACCTTATCGCTTTGTTTGCGACGCAAGACGCGACTAGATTTATCTCGATTGATCGCAGCCAGGCAAAGCTGATTCTACGTTGTTCCGGAATGTTCTAGTAACTTTGCGGCCTTTATCTCGAATGTTCGCTATCAGCTTTAAATTGAGCACGACCGACAGCGGCGGGCATTCTGTTCGACGACCGCCGAGCACGCTTGTCGCTTCGCCGCCGCCGAGTGATTCAGTCCATTTTGGGTGCAAGACAGCCCAATAAACAGTTCTTTTAGAAGATCCTTTCGTCCGTCTTCATCGCTGCCTCGACTGCCGTCACCACTACGTGACAATATGCTGTTCGCTGTAAATATGAAGTGTTCTAAGTTATTGCGACAAGCGATGACTTAGTTAGTTACGAGTTATTTTTTACGCGTGTGCAATTATCTATTTTTTTTAACACAATAGCGTTAAAGACACCGTTACGCAGAAGTCCGGTGTTGGCGGCGTCGTTGTGAGCGAAAAATGGGGTAGCGTAAGGTGGTCCATGTGACCAACCCCCTATGAACCAACCTATGTTGGCCATCTACACAGTCTGCCCACCGGATTGTGGGCAAACTGACCTACGTGGCAGGTGGATGTTAAATTAACGATTGATTGCGATAGATTGCTCGAAAAGAGCAACTTGGGTGTCACAAGCCCCACCGTTGGCAGCGTCTGCCATCGCCCGACAGTGGCGCATCGCTTAACCGCTGCACCAATGAAGAAGGCGTTTTGTGAGCACTCACAGGGATCTTTGAATGTAAGGTCTAGGATGACCAATTCCGCATATATTCGCATTAACTCATTAACACTATCGTATCATATCGTTAAGACGGAACGTAAGTGTCCTCTCCAATTTTTTCTCTTAGTCATTGTTTGTCATGTTCTGGGTTATTTGGAAATGTTAGTATTAATATCGCAGGTTTTTTTGTAGGCAGAGCTAATTTTGAATGACCTTAAACATTTTTAATGCTGTATACCTGAAATCGTTTATTTTGTTTATTTTTTCTAATATTCTGCTCAAGTGCGTGGGAGCTCGACTGCATTCCTTATTTAGAGTTTGCGAGAGACGGTGTAAGCCAGGTTTCAGCCCTCGAACCTTACACTACCTTCCATAAAACTTGAACATTGCTTTTTGAGAAAGATGGCTCGCACTACCAACAAGACAACTTCGGCAAATTTTTCTGCCATTCTTAGTCCAGCATGTTCGGGGAATGCTGGGTGAGGAATCCTGAAAACAGGGCGTGATAACCGCTCTGGGCGTTGAAAACAAATTTTGCGGTCTCTGTCCCTTTGCCTATCTTATCTATTTATACTATCTAATTCCACCTGGTGTTGGACGAGTGCGGCGCCGAGGCCGATGTTCCTGGTGCCGGTGATGACTTCGGTGTCAGCCTCTTCATTAAAGTGCGCAAGAACAGGGGTTGTTTGCACTCGTTTGCGCAGCTCGGCAAAAGCCCTCTGTGGCTCGGCGGCCCACACGAACTGTGTACCAACGCGCGTGACGCGGTACAGGGGTGCGGCAATCTTGGATAAGTCGGCTATGAAGCGGCGGTAGTATGCACATGGACCCAGAAAGCGTTGGACACTTTTTTGGTTGTAGGAACGGGAAAATCAGCGACAGCCGCAGTGTTCTCGGGGTAGGGCTTAACACCATTGGCACTCACAAGATTACCAAGAAGCTTCAACTCTTTGTATTAAATGTGGCATTTCTCGGGCTTGAGCGTTAAGTCGGCCGACCGAAGGGCATCTAATCCAGTGCGCAGGCATTCAAGGCGTTCGGCAAAGGTTTCGGCAAACACGACATCATCGAGATAAACCAAACAAGTTTGCCATTTGAATCCAGCGAGAGCTGTATCCATCATGCACCGGGAAGTTGCCGGCGCTGAACAGAGCCCAAAAGGCAGCACTTTAAATTCGTACACCCCGTCGGGGTTAACTAAATACGTTTTTTCGGGGTCCCGCTCGTCTACCTCTATCTGCCAGTACCCGCTCTTTAAGTAAATTGAGGAGAAGTACTGGACGCGATGAAGTCTCTCGAGCGAGTAGTCGATACGGGGCAGCGGTATAGACGTCTTTTTTAGTGATGTTGTTCAGCTTTCGTTAACCAACACAGAATCGGAAGGTCCCATCCTTTTTCTTCACCAGCATGGCAGGTGACGACCACGGGTTGCTTGAAAGTTTAATGATTCCACCAGAAAGCATCTCCTTCACCTGCCTTTGGATCACGTCACGTTTCATCGATTAGATACGATACGGCTGCTGGCGGATAGGGCTGGCATCGTCGGGCGTAATGATGCGGTGCTTCAGAAGAGCCGTTTGCCGCACTTTCAACGAAGACGCGAAAAAGGTAGTGTATTCGAGTAGGAGGGCACGGAGTCCTCGCTGCCGAGTCGCCGAGAGGTGCGGCGTGATATCAAGGCCGTCAAAGGACGGGCGCACAGGTTCAACAGCTTCAAACGCAAAACATTCAGAAATCTCCGGCAAGGGGCCAGCGAATGCGATCGCAGTTGCACGAAAAAGATGCCAGGGTTCGTCAGTGACGTTAGCCACAAGGAGCTCAGGCCAGCCGTCGCGGAGATGGATGAGGCTTCGCGCTGAGCAGATGCCGTGGGTGAGCAAAAGGGACCGGATGCCTTCGGCGACAGCTTTGCCGTGACGTTCTCCATCGCAGTAAACACTCATAAAAACACTGGAACGTGGCGAAATCCAAACACTGTCGGCGGAAATGCGAAAGGCGGCGCGACGTTGACTGTCCTCTATGTAAAGATCTGCTTTCTCGGTCGAAAATGGGACAGTGCGCTTTCGGAGGTCAGTAATAGCTGTATAATCCCGGAGAAAATCAACGCCAAGGATACAGTCACCGGAGCAGTCTGGTAGAACTGGGCAGCTGACGACAAATGTAGAGCTGCGAATTTGGACCCTTGCCGTGCACAGGCCAAGCGGAGTTGCGACATGTCCGCCAATCGTTCGGATATGCGTGCCAGACCACGGCGTCATTGCCTTTTTAAGAAGCGCCACTAGTTCTCTGCTTCAAATCAAGAAATCAGCGCCAGTGTCCACCAAAGCGCTAATCTTATAGCCGTCGAGGAGCGCGGGTGTATCCAGCGAGAATCCATTTTCGAGTTCAGTATCTGCCTTCGACGCCTTTAAGTCACGGTCGGTCGCTGTTCGCGCTTTCGGGGGGTATTGTTCGCATCGACTGCCAGGGGCCTCGCCCGTGGAGATCGCTGACTTTAGTTTTCCCGGCGGGGGCTTGGCGGCCGTCGCTGCGCCATCCGGGAGGAGCTTTGGGGCTTCGTCGAAGGTCGGCGTGGAGACGGAGATCAGGACTGCCGCCTGGAAATTGTCGCCATGCGCTGCTGGGGCACGTAGTCCTCTATCTCGCGGGGTCGGTGACTAAATGAGGGGGGGGGAGGTGAGCAGATCATGTAGACGGGAAACTCGTAGAGTCCAAGGTGTCAGTATCGGCAAGCCGCATGCTCTCTCGCGCTGAAACAACCTTTTATACTACGAAAGAGGAATGCCTCGCGGTTGTGTGGGCAACCATCAAATTTCGTCCTTACCTCTACGGCCGTCCGCTCAAAGTGATTACCGACCACCATTCTTTCTGCTGGCTGGCCAATCTTCGCGAGCCATCGGGGCGCCTAGCCTGATGGAGCCTCCGTCTGCATGAATTCGACAGCACTATTGTGCACAAATCTGGCGAGACGCACGCAGACGCTTACGCACTTCCGCGGACACCCGATGAGACCATGGAGGACGAGAGTTGTTTTCTTGGAGTTGTCAGCGAGTTCGACTTAAGACCCGACAGCGAGCTGACCCAGACCTGCGACCTGTCATTGATTATCTGGAGGGCCGGGCTGCTGACGTACGTCGACAGTTTGATCAAGTCGGCATCGATCTGCGGGGCCCATTTCCTTTGTGATAGGCCGGTCACAAATAGATTATAGTCGCGACTGACCACTTAACAAGGTATGCGAAAACTAAGGCGGTGCCGCGTGGCACGTCATCTGAGATCGCCCAGTTTTTTATGCAGCAAATCGTGTTGCGTCATGGTGCACCGTCCCACGTAATCACTGACTGATCGAGGCATGGCGTTTACGGTGCAGCTCATGCGGGACGTGTTTGAGTTCAGTCACACCAATCATCGCAAAACCACTGCCTATCACCCACAGACGAACGGGCTCACAGAGAGACTTAGCAGAACAATCTCCGACATGATCGCAATGTGCATAGACTCGCAGCTCAAAACCCGGGACGAGATTCTCCCGTACGTCACGTGCGCCTACAACACGGCCACCCAAGAGACGACACGCTTTACACCATTTCGTCTGGTCTACGGACGTGACGTTCAGACGATGCTGGATGCCATGCTTCCGTGTACACTGATAACCACCCGCTCATGCCAGACGCCGAGCAGTTCGCTCAGCGCGCCGAGGAAGCACGTAAATTGGCCCGTATTCACATTAAGCGGCCGCAGGGCACGGATGCGCGCCGCTACAACCTCCGTCATCGGCATGTAACATACCATCCCGGCGACCAAATTTGGATGTGGACCCCGCTACATCTCCCAGGCTTGTCTGAAAAACTGATGTGCTGTTACTTCGGACCTTACAGAGTTTTGTGCCGTTTCACGGAAGTGACCTACGAAGTTATTCCAGACGGGACTGTGCAGCCTCAGCGTCGCCCACTCTGAGGTCGTGCACGTAGACCGCATGAAATCGTACTTCACGCGGTAAGGGTAGTACGCTTTGCGCTCATCTAGTCGCGTGGGACCGCTTCGCCCGCCTTCTTTGTCCGTCCTTTTCTCGTGCTAATATTTGTGAGGGGGAAAAATGCCCCCTTGTGTTCTCAGGTGGCGCTGGAAGCCAACGACGACTAGTGTTCCTAGATATGCTACCGCAGGGAGCAGAGTTGCGCGACTGTTTTCCTCGCACCGCTCGTAACACTATTCGCGGAGCGGCGATCACGTGATCACGTGACGTATTTTGTTCCAAACTGTGTCTGCTCATGCCCAACACATGAGCCGGAGGGGGACAGCCGCTCCCATCTTGAGCAGAGTCTCCTTTGTTATCCGACTGAGGGGGTATTGTGAAGCTCCGACAAGGATGAGAAGGGGTGCTTCTAAACGGCCTTCTCATGAGGCTCCTGCCACACGAGAAGCAGCTTTCCCACAGAGCTTGGAACAAAATGACGGACCTTAGCGCAACTCTGCTCCCTGTGGGAGCATATACAGGAACACTAACGACGACGAAGTGTAGCGCGCGGGTTAGCTGCCGAACTCTGTCTTCTGTCTGTGAATTTTGTCGCCCTGTCTTCCGTGACACTGTTTATCTACTTATATTATAATATCTATTTTTTTAATCAATACTGCAGCCCAATGGCTAAGGAGGGTGGAAAAATAAGAATAAAAAACACATAAGGAATGTTAGTGCAATACAGAAAATAAGCGCTATCTGACATGGAAATAAAAAAAAACACCTGGAAGCAGCAACAGGCAACGAACGGGGCGCGATATAGGATTTTTTTTTCTGGAAAAGTAAAGGTGCAGATAGCCAGTATTGTGCCGAACAGCTTGTTTTACTGGACAAATATACGAGTAAGCAGATAATCCCACTGGTTGCGCATGGATACCTCTACATGGCCCTGGAGTAGCATGCCAGGCTGACAACCAGCCAGACCTCTCCTGTTCCATTGAAGTCCCTCCCTCCCTCTTCCTCCTCTACATAGAAATGAAAATACAAAAAAAATTTGGAACTTGTCTATGATCTAAATAATGTGCCCAGGTTCGTTCAGGACCTCTGTGCGGCATTCAGCATCACGACACTGTTTTCTTGAGAGACGAGGACGAAGGCATAGCTCGCCCGCTTGCACATTAACAGGCACACATACACCCCTGGTACTTGCAACCTAGAGATGACAAAATGAACACCAGCGTCCTACTGTGAATTGCGGTGCGACAGCCTTTGTCGGCGCCGAAGCACACGGCAGAGCAGGTACCGCCCGGTCACCGGGTTAGGTATCCGCAAGCAACCGGTTCACGGTCATGTCCCGGATACCCGGAGGCTGGTACCAACAGGCCACAGTGCGTCGGCAGGCCGCCTGGCTTCCGGGAGGCTGGAGCCAGCGGGCAGGGTAGCGTGGTGTTGCGCGGGCAGCCAGACCCCTGACCTCAATGCCCGGCCAGTGCAGGCTAGCTGGCCTTGGGGAAACGCCAAGCTCCTAACGACGTCCCGCCACTCAGCCACACACTGCCTAAACTGTCTCGAAGCCGAGCTCAACGTTCGATCGTGGTCGCGCACCGGCTCGCCTTGCACGCGGCCACTTTTGCTGTCTGCCCGGAACCCATAGTGGCACAACCCACTTCAACACAATGTCAATCCAACAAAACAAGAACACACGCCCTCGGAGCCCAACACCATTGTGTGGAGCATGGCGTCATTCCAATGCCTGATAGTGCCCACGAAGATCGAGTATTTGAAAAGGCTGGTGGTGTGGTAAGGATTGTCGTTAGGCTGTATTCATGAATGGAAGTGAATTTCGGTTATACCTGGAAGGCTTAGTATGCAGTACGGGAGTCGTTGACCGCTAGGTGGGGCTTTTGTCGTGGCGTATCGCGCAAGTCGGCCCGAAGAATGCAGTGATGACACATTAGACACCTTTAGCATTCCGTGTACCGTGTTACCGTGACCGGAGTACCGGAATCCCGCCCATCGACAACAAGTTTGCGTTGATTGGTCCCAATGCGGAAGGTTAGCGCGCAGCTAGCCACTGTAGCGCATACAGTGGATGGATGGATGGTTGGATGGACGGACGGACGGATGGATGGATGGATGGATGGATGGATGGATGGATGGATGGATGGATGGATGGATGGATGGATGGATGGATGGATGGATGGATGGATGGATGGATGGATGGATGGATGGATGGATGGATGGATGGATGGATGGATGGATGGATGGATGGATGGATGGATGGATGGATGGATGGATGGATGGATGGATGGATGGATGGATGGATGGATGGATGGATGGATGGATGGATGGATGGATGGACGGACGGACGGATGGATGAATGGACGGACGGACGGACAGACGGACGGATGGACGGATGGATTGATGGACGGATGGATGGACGGATGGACGGACGGACGGATGGAAGGGCTGAACAATTCAAATTGGGTGGTGGCTCAAGCCACCTAGCCATGGCTTATGAAATTTTACTCTGGTCTTGATTTTAGCCACTCAGATAACCTTCGCTTGGTTACTTCTACCCGTTTAAAATCTACTTTCTCATCACTGTCCTTAAACCCCAATGCATTAGATGCCTTGCAGTTGCCCACTGCCTTGCAGCTGCCGAGTACCTGGTGCCATCTGGCGGCCTCTAGGCTATCTGCACATGCGCAGTGACGGCGCGTGGGCTCCCGGTACTCCGGTCAGGGTAGCGGTAATACGGTATGCTAAAGGTGTATATTAATGGGGGCAGAAATTGAGCTTTAGCTTTTTTCCGTCTATTTCGAGTAAAACTTCGAGACACGGACACAAGAAAACCACTGAACACAGCGCTACTGGCAATATTTTTTATTCAAATGCTTGTTACATACACATGTACAAAAAACAAGAACAACACAATCACATGCCTCCTGCCAGCATTTTGAGCGGAACACTAACACGCAAATCGCGTTCGATTTTTCGAAGAAACCTGTCTCTGCTACAGACAACCCGATATACATATCTTTCACTTATGAGTCTAGTTATTAAGACAAGGAAAGATTCCACTAGCTCCCGCGTCACCTGCTTGGCACAACATGACTGCACTAGGTAAAATAAAAATGCATAGCGCTAAGCACGAGGCCGCGAATCATTGCCGGCGCCTCGCATGCTAAAGTCAGCGTAATTGCTGTTGCAGCCGTTTTCCTGCGTTAGCATCGCAATGCTGTTCTCTTTCATTGAACATCTCTTCAGGCCTGATTGAAAACGTGGCTATTTGTTGGAAGCAAAGTGACTTACCCACTGCTGATCGGTGATTACCACCCGATCTTCTAGTTTGCTGGAAAGCATTCCTGAGGGAGGGTGGTTCCGTTGGTATGAATTGTAGTACTCTATATCGCAAGCCGGCAGCTCATCTGCCTCGTTGAAAAAAAAAGAAAGAAATCCTAGACAGAACGTTTTCTTTAGGCATGAATGGATGTTTTAGATTACGATACAGCCGGTTATATCTACCCTGCTTTCCTTAATTTCCATCAAAATCTCTCTCTGCTCCATCGCGCTTTCTGCTTGTGACTAAGCCGAAGTCTGTAGAGTGTTTCAGTTGGCGCCTTCCTGCTGCGAACGTGTATACCCGTGGCCTGTTCATCAGAAAAGAGGAGGAAAAAAATTTCCGAATGGCAGCTAGCCGATTTCATGCCCCACTTTTTGGCGTTGGTACCCTCGTGTGCGGCGTCGGTTGAAAGGGTGCCCTTTCTTACAGGATACTACGAGTAACCGGCTTTCCCTTCCCCTGACCCTTTATTTCGCCTTGTTTGGTATCGCGTGGACGCTCCGTATGCGAATGTATTTGTACTACGAAGCACTTAACGGTTTGCCTTATCGCGTAACTTAAGTTTCGTGTCACTTCTGGAGGAAAAATTGGGAAAATGAAGCACAATTGGAAAATGCGCGCATTTAAATAAGGCCGAAATTACTGTGCCAGCAGCCGGCAAAATAGCCCGCAGGGAACTTTGCCGGCAGTTTGACCCGATTGCCTGATTCCGGTCACATCACAGCACACAGCCAATGAAACGACACTGACAGAATTCTATTTTTCCACCTGTTTTGCTGGCAGAATACCCTGCACAAAAAGCTGCCGGCAGACGGAATTCAAATCTAGCCCAACGAATCTCACAATGCTCCAGAGGAAACACATATTGATTTGTCCTGATTGATTGATTGATTGATTGATTGATTGATTGGACAACTTTTAAGTTGTTTGGAGGCTCGCGCTGTGGTATTCTGAAGAAATCAGTTAAGAGCCTTGCAGGCGCACCCAAAACGGAAGTTCTTTGTTCGAGAGCAAGCGCCGGCGCCTCCCAAAGGTGCCGGGGTTGGAAGGGGCTTAGGACGGCGTGGGGAGAGTTCAGCTGTACTCCGGACGCCGAACGACGAGCAGCTAGCTCCGCTGACTGCTAGAACGCTCCGGGAGATGTGCAGTTGTTGGCTATTGATGCTTTCTACTTACTCTAAATAAATTCAGTGAGTTAAGTTTTCATGGACTGGATCAAGTGTGATAATTATTGATTAGGCCATCGAACAGCGGCAGTGGCGCACAGTTACAACACTAATCGCAATGAAGAATCACACTGATTGCCACTCTGAAAAATAGAATACAGAAAAATCGCTCGCTTTTTCTTTACAGCGCGTCATGCAGTGACACCAGGACGTGTCGAGAGCAGAGATTGATTGATTGAATAACTTTTATTTCCATCAGAAAAGACGTTTCTCCCCGCCACCGACACGCAGCACTGCGAGACAGGGAGTTGCGCGTCCGCGGTTAGAGGCTGGTTGGCAGTCCTTGACTGGTAGCGGCCTCTTCCGCCGGATAGATGGTGGTGCGCTGGAGCTCAGGGTCCGGGCTTCTTAGCAGGGTCTCCCAGGCTTGTCTACTATCAATAATTTTGCCCGCTCCGGGAGAATATCGGCACTCCAAAATTATGTGGTCGAGGATCCTACTTTTGACATGTATTAAAAAAAACAATACTTCTCGAGGGCGGCTGCGTTTGTCACGTGATCACAGCGAGCTAATTAGACGGCACTGCCGACATTGTTTTTCAGGGGGTACTGCCAGCTTCCGGTAATATATAGCCACTTTCTTTATTTGGGCATGCCCAATAAATGCCGAAAGCAAGTAGCCTTATGGTTTCTTTTTGGTGCTGCAGCTGCTCGCAACGCTGGATATTTTCTAAAATGAATCAGTTGAGTTTATGCTAATTACAGTTTTTCGCATGTTAATGCTAATTAGTTCGCCTTATACGGTTCTGGCTAAGAGTAGTGGGTGGATCATGCCTGATGCCGCCATCTAGTAGCCATCATGGCCAGGATGATGGTGGACCGGCAGACCATATATAGCGCGCGCGCTCATTACAGGGCTCTTCACGACTGGACAGCACTGCTTTGCAGATGTAAGGGTGTCATTTGTGGAATGTACTTGTTTTGTATATTTGCTAATATTCTCAATGTACTTTTTCCATTTCTTTTTTTTTCATGAACGTGCGTTAGCCTTGCTAGCTAGGGCACCCATCGGACTACTAAGAAATTGCTTGCAAATCGTGGCTCGTGTCCAACTCCTGCCTTGTTTTTCAATTTCATTGCAGTGCTACAGATGCTACAAACGCACCTACTTCTGGCACTGGACCAGTTCTACCTGCGTCATTGTCTCTACTCAGACAGAAACAGTGCCTGAGGTAAGCCTGACGAATCGCGAGCAAAATCGCTGATACGCCATCGCGTTCAAGCACTACAGACTGTTAGCAGATACACACCGGAAGGTGCAAGGAGGTTGATCGGGTCGTAAAGACAACAAATCAGGGCCATAGATCAGTTGCAGAGCCCCCCTTCAAAGGCAATGTCCCTCCGTTAGTCAGTTGTATCCTTCTATAGGACAATTCTGCCTCCCTACGTTCTGAGTGTGTGAGGGTGAGAGATGCCGGAGGACGTCGAATAGCGACAGAAGTACGTTTGGAGGTCAAGAATCGCACATTCGGCAGAACTGGTGCTCACCCTCTATGAAGGCCTGAATAGGAGCTCGACTCTATCGCCATGAATTCCCCCGCTGTTCCCACTCCTCTTTAGCCTTCAGCTCTCCTTTCCCTGCACAAATTTCCTTTCCCTGCATCGCATCTTGCCCATCTTTTCTAAGGCAGAGTAAGGGAATCTTCCCGGACACGCTACCCGGAAATGTGGTTTATCTCGGGTAGCTTCTTCTCTTTGTTTATATTTTCACCTACAGGTGTAACAATTACTATTGTCCTCCCTTAATAATAATTGGTTTTGGGGGAAAGGAAATGGCGCAGCATCTGTCTCGTATATCGTTGGACACCTGAACCGCGCCTTAAGGGAAGGGATAAAGGAAGGAGTGAAAGAAGAAAGAAAGAGGTGCCCTAGTGGAGGGCTCCGCAATAATTTCGACCACCTGGAAATCTTTAACGTGCACTGACATCGCACAGCACACAGGCGCCTTAGTGTTTTGCCTCCATAAAAACGCAGCCGCTGCGGTCGCGTTGCAACCAGGGAACTCCAGATCTGTAGCCGAGCGCCCAAACCACTGAGCCACCGCGGCGGGTAATTGTCCTCTCTTATAGACATGTTAATTAACATATAATATTGCTTTGATGCTTTTGTGAGAAAGCGGTGCAGGTGGAAGCCTACTATTTTTTTTATTTTTTTATGGCAGCCACAACACACTGTTACTACATAGTAAAGCCCATTATACTTTGCGACACGGGCCGGGGAACTTAATTTTCATTAATTTATCCATCCCATCGTAGTATCTACCACTGCACTGTATGTATCTCCATGGGCCATTCAGTGACCACGGCTGGCGTGGGCAGCCCTACCCTGACACTAAAAGAATAGTCCCGCTCACAGCGCTATGAGCACGCGAGACACGGGTTGCTTTAAACAGCCTCTGTAAAAGCTCCTTCTGTGGGTCTCAATTCTGCTTTTGCAGAGTGCCCTGAAGACTCGGACGTAATTGAAACTCATGCCGAGACTCATACCTTGACATCTGAGTTTCGTGCATAAAAACTCTGCGTGTTCGGTGCTTTGTTTGCATTTTGACACCACCTGCTTCATTGTTGATGTTGTATTGATGCTTAGTGAGCAGTGAATCGGGAAGCGCTGCTGCTTTTAAGGGCGGCTCTTCATAAGAAATACATATTGCTGCAAACAAATCTTATGTTTCTTTTTATATTCTTATCGCCGTCGTCACGCGGCTTTTATCAGTGTCTCTTCGTTTTGCGCCATGGAGATGGGGGTTTGATCCTGGCCGCGGCGGCCGCATTTTGAATGGAAGTGAAATGCACAAGGCGCCCCTGCTCTGTGCGGTGTCAGTGCACGTAAGAACCTCAGGCTGTCTGGTCTACATTAATTCAGAGCCCGCCACTATACGGCGTCCCTCTTAGCCCATGCGTCAGTTTCGTAAGTTAGACACCACAATTTATAACTCGTTTGCAGCAGCCAACTAATCTAACTTATTCTTTCGCAGTTCTCGCTGTGGAGATATCTCGGCACACGGGAGCTTGCCGATGTGGAAATAGTCGTGCACTGGGAACACGCTCCCGAACAGCACGCATCTTTCAAAGCGCATCGCATGATCCTGGCCCTGCAGAACGTCGTCTTCAGGGCCATGTTTTTTGGGCACTTCGCCAGAGAAGATCGCCTCACTATTATGGACATGCATCCGGACGGCGTTGAAGGGCTGCTACGGTAGAACCTCCCTTCGCTCACGCTTAATTTATGAATTTTGCTCAAAAGCACTTGACGGCCTGTAATTCGTATTACATTCAGAAATATAAGCTTGATTCTATTGCAGTCTATTCTAACGACATCTGTAGAGGGGCCATCGAATTAACATGCAAGTAAAGAGGGGAATGCGATAAGTTAACACCTCATCACTAAAACAAAATTTGAAATGCCAGCTAAGAAACCAAACATAGCAAATACCGAGAAAGAGAAGAGTATCAGGACTCAGTGCTGTGCGTTAGGCGCCAAACAAGGCGAAGTACGGCTCTGAACCCTGAGTCCTCCAAGCCTGCTTGACCTGCGGCCCACACGCTGGACTCATCCACAGTTACCGTACTGATTCTATGAAACTTAAGCTCGCTGCCTGCTCCGTTATTCTCTCTAACGGCCCTGATGTGATCGTCCGCAGGCATCCCTATTAAAAGTTGTAAGGTCACGTGATGACGTTCTCTATTAGACTGCCATTAACAGCCATAGATTTTTGTCGTGTCCTAATCCATGCATGTTCCAACCAGCAAATGTCGCATTCATAACTTGGTTAAAGGATTACTTATTGGAAAGGTCTTTTTCCTTGGCGATATTTAATCAAGGGATCAACGTTTGTGCGAACGGCCTGCTTGTTTGAACGCTAATTCCATAGCATGCTGGTTACGGTACCCTGCCACCCAGAAACCATAACTGCCCACAACCAGAGCTTTGCCTTTATGTTTTATCTCAATAGACTACAGGAAGCGTTTCCTTCTTCTCACTCAAATTAGAATAAAGTGGGACGATTCTGTTACACTTTTGCTTTTGTAAGACGACAACGGGTCCTATTATGCTCACCTGCTCTGCGACGCAGGTATTTCTACAGTAAACAGCTCCAGGTGGAAAGCGTTCACCAGGCGACCTGCACCCGCCGCGCTGCAATCAAATACATGGTGCCTGAATTGGCAGCCAGGTGCGTCGCATACGTGGAGCGCTATATGGAGCCCGATGACGTATGTCCGTTTCTGGACTACATCCTGACGATGTGCGAAGACGGCGTGGACGGGTCCGCCAAGGCCGTCCTCCACAACAATGGCCTCTTCGTTCTCGCGTCGAAGACGTTCGAATCCTGCCTGCACTACACCGCGAACTACATTCTCGACAACGTGCACAATGCACCCGAGATGTCGGTGCTGCAAGCCGTCCACGCCTGCGGCCGCAGGCAGTGTCTCGAGAGAGGCAAGGTTGACAGAGAGCCAGCCGGCCTCCGTTCCGCGGTGCGGCCTTTCTTCCTCAAGCTCCGGTTTCTCGTGCTCACGGTGACCGAGTTTGTTCGCGGTCCTAACGTGTGGGGTATGCTGAACGCCGGGGAATCTCTGGCCATCCTTTGCAACATCATCGAGGAGGACTCGCTGCCCATGCCGGCTGATTTCTGCACCGTACGCACACAGTGCGTTTAGTGGCGGAGTCCGTTGATGGCACGCCCCGGTGGAAGTCGGCTTTGTGAACAAAACGCCGTATCAATCAGAAAAGCAAGGACATGTAATTTACAGTCACTGAAATGAGTGCTTGGAACGGAAACGCGACCTTCGGCGAGGCCTGCTTGATTAGTGCTTTGACATTTTCTCGAATTTTCGCCTTTAACGTTCGTTTCGCATTGTAACATGTCCTAGCGACTAAAACAATATGAATCAAGAAAGCGGGTTAAACGTTTTTGTTCCTTAAATCTTGGTACCGCAGTTGAATCTCACTCGGTCATTAGATATATTTTGTTTAGCACTCGTGCCTCATCGTGTTCATAATTGTCCGGCTGCATCGTTAAGCTGTTTTTCAATAAAATTTCGAAGACACCCAGTAGGCAAACTGGGGACCAGTTAGTTGATGGTGATTTAGTGGACAGAGTGAGAGTGCGAGAAATATGAGGATGAGAAGCACTGACCCAAGCGCGGTGTGTCTGTCGTCTCGTCCTTTTTTATGCGCTGCCTTTTTTTCCCATGTAATGCCACATGCGTGGTCCAAAAGCTTTTTCCAGGCGACATTAAGAAAATTCTCTAGCAGTGGTGCCGGGTTGAACAAAGCCCTGGCATTAATTGCCTTCTTGAACTCTAATCCTGTCTTCGTGTTCTGCGTGGCTGCCGCCGAATCGGACACAACTTTCTGCGCCATCTCCCAGCACGGGCTGTCCTTAAGGAGCAATGACGTGATAATTGCAGCAACACGTGCTGCTACATGAGGCTGTGGGATGAGCACGTCGCCCTCGTTGAAGTAGGTCGTGGTGAAGACATACTGATCTTGGGAGTTCTACTTGAAGCTTTGGGTGTTGGAATATGTGTAATGTTACTTAGATCGTCGGCGCAAAATAAAAAGTAATGCTGCAACCCAATTTTTGAAAATTTATTTTAGGTATCGCCGCCGCGGTGGCTCAGTGATTATGGCGCTCGGCTGCTAACCCGAAAGACGCGGGTTCAATCCGGGAGCGGCGGAAGAATTTCGATGAAGGCGAAATTCTATGCGGTGTGAAACGGTGTCTCAGTATTCGTGCGTACGTGAGAAGGGCAAAAAAACAACAGGAAACCGATCGTCAACGGAGTTCTGTTGCGTTCCATTTAGTGTGCCTTCTCGACGGAAAGTCCTCACAGTGCTGTCTTCTCCCATCTCAGGAAACAAGACTCCGGAGAGCGCTAAAGACCAAAAACCTGAGCACGAAAAAGAAAGCGTGTCTGCGGCCATGGTTGTTTGTTCGAATAAGTTCACTCGGTAGGACCACTTTCTTCCTGGTAGTTATGAGTTTACCTTCTGAGCACTGTTTAATGTCGCATAGTTGTCCTGTGATCAAATTTCGAACTATTCTCCAAGGAACAAACTGGGATGTCGTATAGAGCTCAGAAACTTCTGATGAAGCGTATAATAATTTCTTGTCTCTATTTCTAAACGCGTATCTCGTATCATTTATTTCAGTCCCTAATCAAAAACGAACAATCAGGCAGGACAACAGCATGGGCGAACACTGGGCGAAAATTGGCAAACATTGGCATGAACGGCGGTCCTATATTGGCATTTAGGCAAAGCGCTACCACTTTGACACATTGGTCTCACTTTCAGGCCAGTTTTGGGCCAACGTTCGGCCAATCTAGGGGCCAACGCAGGCCTGGCGTTCGTTCCGCGACATGGGCCTGTAAAGGCCTCGAATTGGCTTTCTAGATTTCGAACACTGGCATCCAGCTTTCAAACATTAACAGCCAGCTTTCAAACACTTGTATCCTGCTTTCGACAATTGGCACATGCAACATAACCCATTGCCCAATGACTGGAACTGTGTATGTACCATTCAACCTAGCAAATATTCATAAATGAGGGCGCCTAATAATTCCGGAAAAGGCCGGTTTATTGCATCCAGTTGCAAGGATCACGCTTCTAGCGCACGCAGAATGGCTTGCGCTGCTACAAGTAATCCTGGGAATTAATGGAAAGGAGTACCCAAGAGCACGGTGGCAGAGGCTGGGGGAAAAAATTAATTTTTTCATATTACATGGAAGTGCATACACAATGTAGCTTTCCGAGGTAACAAAGAGCCAAATGCGGAGCATTGTGAGGACCGGCTAACCAGCAGTCAGCTCAAGGTCCAAAGAGACCTAGTGAGCCACGCATGCCCGATGGCCACGGACAGTGGTGCCTTGGACTAGGGGCGCCAACCACGCTCAGCCTGGAAGACATCGGCAATCTTCGGGCAAGCAGCAAGACTCCTTTATTAGAGCAATAAAGTTTATTCACTCACTTATTTTCAAGTGGGCTGCGTGCTGATGATTCAGGTTGGACAACACAGCTCGGCAAGATGCTGTAGAACGGCTAAGACATCTATAAAGTGCTTAACGGAGCTGTCCTCCTCTGAACTGATCAGTCATATCTGAAGCAATTGTTGCACTCCTCTTGCAAGACGACTCTTCCACTGCACTCCGGTCCACCTCTTGCACGATGACCTCACAATGCTTCGAGCCTGCAAAGAGAGATGAGGTCACGGTGAACCTAAATATGGCCGTCAAAAGACAAATGCAGAAATGATTAAATAACACTGAATTTTGTGAGGCACGGTCGGCGTGAAAACACTCGACACAATTTTACAGGATACTTTGTAACAACTGGCACCGCATTTTTGCACAAAGTGAAAGAAATTTAATTCGCCGTGTACCAATTTTGTGATTTTCAGTTTAATGCGCCGTTTCGCACCTCCAGTAAGATATTCGATGTGAAAAAAACAAAGTTATGTGATATTGAAAGGAATTTGATGCAGAATTTTGTTTTAGTTTAACTACGGATCTCTAAATTGAGAGCGCATTTTTTATTCGTGTAAAGATGCACAGGTTGTAGCATTTCCTCCATATAGGGTCGAAACAGTTTTAAACAAGGGTAGTTTTCTTTTGATGGGGTTCAAAATAAATATACAGGATGGAAAAAAACTAGAACACCTTTTTTTATAATCCAGCAGTTTATCTTAGTCGCTTTCATTGCACGTAATACAGATTGGAAACTGACTTGAAAACCAAACAAAACGCTCCTCTTACATTCCAGAGTAATGCCTTTTTTTGTTGAGGGATAACTTGGCAAAAGCTTTAACCATAAATTGCGGATTTCCTATTGCAACTGCAAGTGTGTTAGCCAAAGAGAAACAGCGCGGACGTAGTACACATATCCTCACCGACTGGTCTGTAGTGGAACACAAAACAGTTCCGATTCCTCTGCTGCATAAGCTGTACATGACAAACATATTCCTGAATGCATCGGATGTCAGGTCACATGAATTCAAACCTGCTGTTCGAAATTGTAGCGAATGTTTGGGTGAATTCATTGCACCAAAGACGAAAAATAAAGTTCTTACCATTCGGGCAGATCTGCACTGAGCACGACGTCAAGCCAGACATTTGGCAATGAGAGCAAGTACATAGAAGTCGTCCTCGTGCTTTGTCTCGTTCTCTGTTCCTACCGAAAAAAGTAAAGCCGCATGTAGTCAAAGCAACACTTACTCCTCAAATCACATTAATTTCCGAACGTATCTCGAGATAAAATATTTGTAGTACTTACAAATAAGATATTGCAGGCCAGGGAGGGAACCGCGTCGGAGCTCTTCATATAGTATCAGATGTGGGTTTTCGCTTGCCCAGACTACGAACGGAGCCAGCTCGAGTATGCATGCTCTTTCGTCGCGCTGGTTGTGCGGTTGGACGCCCGCCGTGCCAGACAAGGCAAGACTCGTCCAGTCATGTATGTGTCGTGGCGATGCATAGCGCTGTGACGAATGACAGGGAGACAACGGTGATGTGGGAAGAATGGGGTGGTGGCTGCAGGGGGTAGAGCCATTTTTTTACACAACTTTTGTGTTCGCAAAAAAAAAGTTTTCAGCTGAAAGGTACAGGAAACAAGATCATGCCGGAGGGGGGTGGGGGGGAGGGGGGGGAGAACGGTGCAGCGGATAGCTGCGCAAGGGAAAAACAGCTAGGACAAAGTGAGTAAAAAGAAAATCGCTTCGAGTAGTAGGGGTTAGCACCCTTGCCTTGAAAAGGGCACGTCCGGAAGATGAGTAGGGGAGATACGAGACTTCAAAAAGGGGACCGGGGCCGAAACAACTGAAAGAGGTTTGGAATTCTCGGAGAATGAGTCATAAGCAGTTTTGAAGGCAAGGGTGTGGAAAACGCGGAAGCGTCAAAGTATTTTTGTAAAGCCACAGGAGAAGCATCGTAAAGCAATAAATAAAATATTATGCAAGCAGATTCGCATGCGGGACATGTGGAAAACAAGCTAGGTTAACATGGGCCTAACACCATTTGGCAGTAGAATTATTCGCTGGTCGTCGAAGAATCCTCAAACTTTTTGTTGGTTTGGAAATTTCACGCAAAAAACTAAAACGAACAAAACTGTATTGAATAGTGGCTCGAAACTATTTCCGATGCTTTTCATCGATAAAGGTAATGTTCGAAAGCAAAAAAAAATTAATTTTCGAGCAAATAAGTAAAGACGTCTACAAGAGCTATAGCCCTCAATGAAAATTACGCAACAGAACAATAAGATGCACAAAAAACAACATTTTGAAACTTTGATGATCTGCAGAAAAGGAAGGAAAAAGCAAATCGAAAAACACAGGGCAAGGCGCGATCACAGGGAACGACGTACGGAAGCGTAGGAATCTCTCACCGCGTGATCGCGTGCGTGCATGAAGCGGCGGGCTAATATTTCACGCGTGCGCCACTTATAAGTCTAAATTACGAGGCCACTGTTTTGTTTCTGGGCGTTACCATAATTGTGCACAAAGTCGGCTTACGGAATGCACTTGCACTAAGTTATTATGTTTTATTTAGAATCTCTATTAAGCATACACCCACTGCGCAGTGTGGCAGTGAATTCTCTAGAGTGATGCAAAAAGCGCTTTTTTAATTAAAAAAATTTATGAAATGAAAGTCATTTGATTTTTTTAGAAGGAAGTCCTCTTTTGCTGGTTTCCAGATAAGCAGAGCGTACAAAAACGCTTTCAAATACATAAATTCCAAAAAAGCCGGTTATTCTGCCCAGAAATCGGACAAAGGCGACAGCTCGAGCTCTGTCTGTGCACTTCTAAAGAAAAATGTATATTTTTTTATTATCGGCTTGGCTAAGTCATATATAGCTACACGAATCATTACAACTGTGTCATGCCAACGCGCATTCGTTAATTACTAAATTTACGAGACATTTTTGAAGGAATCTTAGTGGTTAGTTGCAGCGAACGAACAGAACAGAAGTCGATGGCAGCAGCAGCATTGTTATAAACCAAGCGAATGCGTTTGGAATGCTTCCGAATGCGTTTAGAAATTGTTGCGAAGCACCTTAGAACTCAACTGATCAGCGACCTAGCCCGCGGCAGACGCCGCCGTGCCGCGCCTCGACGGCGTTGACATATGCTCCTCCTTTAGTTTCTCCTGTACGAGAGTTCCCTCTGGTCGGCGCGATCTGCTGACAGCTTCGGTTTCATTTAGTTTTTTTCATAACTCTCCTCTATCTCCGAATGCGCAGTCGGAAAATATTTGTTGTTTATCCAACTTCACGCATGTGCTGCGAAAGTATTCGGTAAGGAAAAGATGAATAAACTTAAATTTTTGAACTAGCACAAGGCCAGCCCTGGAGCTCAAGCGAGTTTTAGCGCGTTCGAAAATTATAAACTGCCGAGATTGTACTCGACAATAAAATCAATCTTCTACCCAATATAATTATTGGTACAATGTTCACCAACACCTGCCATGTACCTTTAACCGCAAAGCGCAAGTTACAAAGAGCCACAGAAACGGGAGAAGAACGAGGAGTACGGCTTGCCAAGCCACGTATGCTTCGCATCCTAGGCTTAACCATAAGCTAAGCCAGGCCATTTTTTGCGAAATCCATGAACGCTGACTCGCGTGTGTGTTGGTTTGTGTGTTCTTATGTATGTGTGATCGCGTCATGTCTAGACAACGTGACAAGCGCCACATCTTGCCAGCTCAATTCGCCATCTGACTTTCCTTCAGATTTTCACCATCTAGTTAAAAACGTGCGAGATGCATTTGCAGGCAAATGGTTTAGCGCACCTAAGGGTCGGGCGCACGCTCAAGCCGATCGGAGAAGCTTGGAAAATGGACAGCCAGATCGAGTGTTTAGCTTAAAGCCGTGCCGAAGATCACCAGCATGCACCTGAATCCCAATTCTTTTGAGAAAACGAGAGTTCCTCCAGCATTCCAGCTATTTGGTGATCATATAATAAAGGTCTTTTTATTTATTGCACCCCGTTAGAACGCTCTTATGATTTCGTGGAAGGCACTGAATCTTTTGCAAAAGAATAAATAAGCTTATCGGGATAATGACTGCGCGTGGGCCAAAAGGAGCGTTATACCCGCAGTCAACAAACTTTTTATTTTAAAGGAGTTCCTTGAACACCTCACAAAGTCCGAAATTCACGCAAAGGCCACAATTGGCGGGTTTTTGAGCAACAGCATAGCAGAGGGACTTCGTGTTTCAATTCAGAGCACACTTAATTAGTCACAGATGCAGATCTCAGCACACATCGTTTTAAGTATGTGATGTCTGCAAACTTGAGCCAAGACAGACTTGAAAGCGTACTTAGCATTGTTGTGCAATCATCAGGATCTTTGACCATCGGAATGCCGCTCAGTATTTGGTTACTGTTAATGTACGCACATTCTACAATCTCGCGAAACTACCACCATCAGGAAACTGTGCTCCAGAAGTGGTCACTTCCATAGTTTCGTGGCGAAGAAACAGCCGTGCAGCGAGAATATGCTGCCTAGACTCGACAGACTAATTGATAAAGGAGCGCTCATGATGTAAAAACTGCATTGGTTTCTTGTGCGCCACGTACAAGTATTACCTCTGACGACAGTGCCTGTGTGACAGGAAAAAAGCCACGAGATGTTAATTTATGGTATCTCGGGCTAGAAAAGGACTGAAAAAGAGCCAGTGCATAGACTGTGCTTCAGCCTTGACGACTTAAAAGCAGTGGCTGTACAGAAAATGATCGGGTTGCAGCTTTCACTGCAAAATTTGATAATGGTGGCTTACTGCATCCGTCTGGCCCCTTGAATAACATAATTATCACCGTCCTTGAAGACAGCTTCACTGCTTATTTTAGTCTGAACAAGTTGCACGAAAAGAGCATAGTTGACTTCGCTGATTTTTTAGCACATGTACATTTTCCGCCTCTGGCCTGTGGGAAACTTGGACGTGAAATTGTTAACGCCATAATCAAATTCTATATTCTGCTTCGCCTGCGCTTCTACATGAAGTCAATCAATGTTGAGAGGGCTGCCAAAAAAGTGCAGTCGAAGCTGTTAAAGATGAGAAGATGCCAGGAGGTGGTGTAAACAAAGATGTGTGCAGCCTGAGTGCAAAGTGATGGAAATAAATGTGTTTAACAATGATTTTCATTTTGTGCTATACATTACTGATCCTTGGGTATCTTTTCCCTGACAGGTAGTGTGACCTACACAGCAAGGGCTAATAATGCTATTTTACCAAGCACGGGACTCTAAGAACTGCTTAGAATGCATGCTTGTGTTCATTACTTCTGTAACTCGGTTGCCTAAGCACTAAGGAATGCGTTCCTGCAGTTTGCCTAAAGCACATGATTTACAGGACTCAGGTTCTCATCTTACATGTTTTAATTGTGCGTGCATGTAGAAGCTTCCAGTGTTCAGTCTTTTTTAGCTTCAGAGTCCGTAGAAGTTGAGATCGGATCAATAGTATGAGTGAAAATGCCGCTGTCAATAGCGCTCTGTTGCGCACACACGGTTATGTGGTTTAGAATCATGGGTAACCTTCTTGATGCAAGGATATTTTTATTTAAATTCCTCAGAAGATGGTATATAATACGGCATGGAAGCAGTATTCAGAAAGGAGACTAGGGTGTAAGAGTAAGTGGGTTCGATCGTTTCGCCTTCTACTCTGGAGTACGCGCACAAAATTTGTTCGCAAAAAAAAAAATCATTTGCGTCGCTACGCCGATGACTGAACTGCGCATTGAAAAACCACGGATAAGCTTAAATAAAAAAAATCAGTGCAATCGCATGCGCAAGTCATCTGAAAACACGCAGGGAATTCGTTTCAAACGCGCGCGTGTACCGCAGAAGCCGTGGCTGTCAAGGCACACCGATTGCTAGCAGCGCCACCGCGGTGATCATTCAGCAGCAGACCCGCCACAGCCGGCGTACGCCAGACTAGCAAGTATTTCTAGCGACCCTACTAGCGTAGTGAAGCTTGTCGCTTCAAAATATGCAGTGGCTTAACTCGGCTATGCAAGGATATATGTAGCTTGAGCTACGCTGAGCTGCTGAGCACCAATTGCAGTTGAGCAGCAATTTCGCTCTCTTTCTCCATGGCTATACCACACTGGCAAACGCCCCGCTCTATACGTATACCCCCACTGATACCTCTGCGCATGCGCACAAAATGAGAGGCGCTATCAAGCGGCTCCGGCGCAGCATAAGACTTAATTGTATCAGTACCGAAGTTACGCTCATTCCTGCACCCTGGCCTCCTGTTGCTTTTTATTATAATCTGCCTCACATTACCCGCCGCGGTGGCTCAGTGGTTAGGGCGCTCGGCTTTATTAATTATTAATTGGTTTTTGTGTGGAAAGAAAATGGCGCAGTACCTGTCTCATATATCGGCGGACACCTGAACCGCGCCGTAAGGGAAGGGATAAAGTAGGGAGTGAAAGAAGACGGGACGTCAAGCCCGTGTGTTCGAGGAATGCACAGAGGCTCACCAAAGGTCGCTCACGAGTGCGCGCACTGCCCTGCGGCCACAATAGCGTTTTGATGGAGTCTGGTAGTATGCCCTGCGCCCTATAGGCCGCGAGCATATCGCGACGAGCATCGGCGAACGCGGAGCAGCGAAGGAGCAGATGTTCTAGTGTTTCCACTGCACCGCATCCGTCACACACATCACTCGTCGCGATTCCGTGACGCACCCGTCGTTCCCCTGGCCACACGCAGCCAATGCGCGCGCGGAGGATCATTGCACGTTGTGACCGTGTAATTGCGCGACAGCCGGTGACACTGTCGATGCGCTCGCCTACCGCGATGCGGGGGTCGGGGTGCTGCTTTCGGAGATGGTCGTGGATGGCCGCACGCACGTCCTCCAGGCAAAGGGGCAGATCGCTGGCAGGTAGTTGGTGTGCAGCGGTCGCGAGGTCGTCAGCTTCTTCGTTGCCGGCGATGCCGCAGTGACCGGGCACCCACTGTGCATGCACGGCACAACCTCTCTGCGCGAGGCGCTCGATGCACGAGCGAATTTCCCGCACTAATGGGGTACCGCGGCCGTTAGTTTGCAGGCGGCTGAGGGCGGCGCGGGAGTCGCACAGCAGAGCACTCCTGGGTGGCGGAGGGCCGAGGGTGAGCAGCAGGTCCAGCCCGAGCCGGATCCCCATAAACTCCGCCGTGGTGGAGGAGCCCAGGAAGGCTGCGTGTTGCTGGCTGTGCAGTCGCAGGGCGGGGATGGTGGCCGCCGCAGCAAGGAAGCCAGCTGCTGCACAGCACAGAGGGGTGTGCTCCGCTTTCCCGCGATGCCGACGATCTCTCGCTGTACCTCCGAGGCAGCAGGCCAGGGCGCGCAGGAGCCGTAGGGGGGTGGGCCTTGGGTCAATTGCTCATACTCGAGCAGCGCCGCGCCCATTCGTGAGCGCGGGTGCGAGCGCATACGCTGCAGCAGCGAGCCGCCGTCCGGTGCGCGGTGAAGCCGGTCGATGTGATTCAGTGCCCTGCGCGCAGCTTGGAGCTCAAGGGTCCACGCTCCGGCCTCGGCCAACGTTGCGGCGCACTGCGAGTATTTGGGCAGGCCTAGGGACACGCGCAGGGACTTGCGGTGCTGAAGCTCGAGCTTCTTCCAGCACGGCTTGCGCACCGTGACGAGCGGCAGCGCATAGAGCACCGCCCCCAAAGCTGCGGCATTGTATAGACGCAGCGCGGCTTGCTGGGAGATGCCCTGGCCTCGAGCGGTGAGCTTGTGCACGACGGCTGGGATCCTCTTCATCTGCAGACAGGCCTTAGTCTCCGCGGGGCGGAAGGAAAGGCGCCAGTCGATGTCCAGGCCAAGGTACCGCACCGATTTACGCCAAGGAATCGGAGTCCCGTCCAGTGACAATGGCGCAAGGTGCGCGCGCGAGCGCGAAACGCAGGCCATGGCCACCAATTTGTCCGCGCTCAGCGACAGACCAAGGCCGCGCAAGCTGGCATCGATTGCGGTCAGGGCTCCCTGAAGGCACCCCCGCACGCGGATCGCCTCGCCCGGTGGTCCCCGGCACCACAGAGCTATGTCGTCTGCATAAATGGACATGTACACATGGTGTCGCCCGCTCGTGGGGAGGGATGCCGGCACCACCGACATGGCCACATTAAACAGAAATGGTGATAGGACAGAGCCCTGCGGCACGCCCATGTCGACCGGGCGTGGCGTGGAGAGCTTACCCCCTACTCGTACGCGCATGGTGCGCCCGCTCAGGAAGCCACGAACGTATCGCAAAAGGCGCCCGCTCACACCAGCCCCCTCAAGCACCGCGAGAATTGGTGCGCGGTGAACGTTGTCAAAAGCGCCCGAGACGTCCAGTAGCAGCAGCAGTGCAACCTGGCCTGCTGTCCTGGCATGCTCCAGCGCTGTAACAACGTCCGATATAGAATCAGCCGTGCACCGCATCCCACGGAAACCCGTCTGCCGCTCGTCAAACAAATCAGCCTCCGCAGCCCGCTCGTTCAGACGCTGCAACGCCATATGCTCCATAAGCTTACCTGCCGCCGATGTTAATGCCACTGGCCGGTATCCGCTCAGCTCCGTAGGTGGGCGCCCTGCCTTTCGGATGGGACAAACGACCGCGGTTCGCCGATCCTCCGGTAGCTCCCCGCGTTCCCACGCTGCAGGAGGATCTGTCGTTGCTGCGCATCCAGGTTTCGCAGCATCTGGTATGTGACCCCGTCCGGTCTGGGCGCCGAGCGGCGGCGGCAGCGCTGCAGCGCATTGTTCAATTCCGCCGCGGTGAACGGCGCATCACATGGACCTTCCGAGACGACGGGCGAGGGACTTGCGTCGCTTCTGGGGCTCTCAGGAGCAGCTATGTTAGCGGCGTTTGCGGAGCTGGGCGGCGCGAACCGATCGGCAAACCGCTCTGCCAATTCTACAAAGCTGAGCCCGCTGGAGATTGCGAGGGCGGCCAGCGGTTGACGGTTTGCCTGTGGTTCGGTGATGCGCCGCAGGGTGTCAAACAGCCTCCGCGAGCTGACATCTTCCTCCATCCTTTGGCATAGTGAAGCCCACTGCCGGCGGTATAGCTTGTTGGCGTGGCGGCGCGCTGCTGCGTCCAAGCGGTTGTAGACAGTCCAGCCGGCGGCTCTGTCAGTCCGTCGCACCCGTCGCTCTGCGCGATCTATCTTTTTTTTCGCGGCGTTGCGGGGTCTCCCCATGGAGGCCACAGACACCGTGAACGAGCTAAGGCCTGTGTTCGGCGGTGACAATCAGCAACGCAGGGCAGGCCGCTCACGCTCACGATCACGGAGACGAACGCCATCCAGAGGAAGGTCGTCCAGCACCATTCGGCGAATGCAGGCCGAGATCGCTGATCTGCGGGACACGGTGAGGTGCCTGACGGCGGCGCTCATCACCACCTCGGAGAACCTTGAGTCCGTCATCGGGACCTTGGACGTGTCGCCGGCGGACCCACGCGTTCTAGCCTTGAGGGACGCCATGGCGCTCGCTCACCAGACGCAGAACTCCATGGCGGCTCCCTCCCCGCCATTTCTGGCCACCCCTGCGCTTCCTGCCGCCATTGCTACTCCTGGGGAACCGGCTGTGATGCCCTCTCCCCCTGATGCTGCTGCTGCGGGCTCACCGCGGACACCTGCAGCCGAGGAGAGCATGTGCACCCCAATGGACGAGTCTGCTCTCCGGAAACGGCGACGCTCAACGGGATCCGAGGAGGAGAGGGACTCGGAAACCAAAAGGGACATCGCGGTGGCCAAGCGGGAAGCTCGAAGGCCCCCCACCGTCACTGTTCCCTCTCCCTCCACACTCGAAGGAGCAGGGCCTTCCCAGCACGAGCCCCATGGAGCCCACCTCCAGCCTGCTGCTGATGCTGCTGCTGTTGCTGGTGGGGCGAAGGCGTCCGGAAGAAAACCGGGTGCGACCTCACCAAATCCCGCCGCACGAGACCAGGCTGCGGCTGGGGCTTCGTCTGCTGGCAGCGAGCGCGCCCAACTCCGCGGCGCGTCGCAGCAATGCGCCGCAGGCAGCGGCGACGCTGATGCTGGGGCTAGCCTGGTCCCGTGGCGCATTATCACTACCAAGGCGCAGCGGCGTCGGAGAGCTGCCCTGGAGCGATCCGCGGCTGCCGTGGAGGTCCCGTCCAGCCTGGTGGGGACGGTGCTGTTTCGGCCGGCGAACCGGGGTACCGCCTTCACCAGGGAACAGGGCTGGGAGTTGGCCGAGGAGATCGGATCCCGCCCGGGCGTCCTCGCCGTCCGGGCAAACATGCGGCGGAATGTGGTGGCAGTGGACGCGGGGAGCAGCGATACTCTCCAGGCCCTGCTAGCCACGGCCGTCATCCGCGGTGTGCCGGTCTGCGCCAAGGAGCCTCCTCTTCGGAATCAAAGCTCCGGCCTGGTCTTCGGTGTGGACGGGCGCAGGACGGCGGAGGAGCTGCTAGCGGCGCCGGAGTCAACGGTACCGATGCTGTCGGCGTCTCTGTCGGGCAGCACACTCGCTCTCCGTTTTGGCGTTCATCACCATATTCAAGCGCAGGCTCGCGGTCCGCCCCTGCCGTCCCCGGCCGCTCCAGTGTGCCAAGTGCGCCAGCCTGGGGCATGCCACTGAGGTGTGTCGTGCTCCTGCCCGATGCACGCGCTGCGGCGGGCCGCACGAGCCTGGTACCTGCGCGAGCAAGCCCCGCTGTATTAACTGCGGGGGGCGGCAAGCAGCCATTGACCCAGCGTGCCCGCACTGGCAGCGAGAGCGTCACGTGGCCACTTTAATGGCCACATCCATGGCCCCGATGTCCAGGCGGGTTGTCCGAGCCGTCGTCCAGGCTGAGACAGCGGCCCCAGCCCAGCAACATCAGCAGACGCCGCGCGCTCTTTCTTATGCGCAGGTCGTCAGGGGAACACCCCAGCAGTGTTGTATCGTAGTAATGATAATTAGCAATGAAACAGTACACGTAGCATACGGTCGAGCCGATCTGTATTCTCCTACTTCGTCGTCTTCCTCCCCCCATGCGCGCGAGTGCGTGCTTGCCACACTTCATCTTTATCACATTTCCGCCGCACTTAAAAAAAACAAAATGTCTAGCGGATGTCATAGTCTTTGAACCATGCGGGCCGCTTCTTTTTGCGAGTACTTCGGCGAGGCGGCGCAGGAGGTGAAGCCGCAGTTGCCGCTGTGGATTTACTACACGAGGGTTGAGGAGCGGCTGCCGATTCCTTAGCGGGCGGAACGGCTGGCATCATATGGATTGAAGGCGCGTCCGAAGAAGGACCCTGGACCACGGTTCCGGACTGTGGACTGGGTGGCGGCATTCGGTTGCCGTCGATAGGCGGCGAAATATCAGCGAAAAGGGCCGCTGGAGCTGAGGAGGACAGTTGCTTCTGAACTACTTCTGGGCGAACCGCAGAAAACTTGGACGAGTGCCACACTCGCCCATCATCCAGCAGATAAGATACAGGTCCACGCTGCTCCACAACCTTCCGAGGCTCCGAAAACCGAGCTGACAGTTTGCCTCGCACATTTGGTTTGCGGACACGCACGTACTGGCCAATCTGAAAATCACGACACTGGGCGCCACTCCGCTGGTCCGCATAAAGCTTGTATTGCGCTTGTTTCTCGTCAAGCCTCTGCCGCAAAAGCTTAAGCGCTTTTCTCGGATCCATTGAGAAGGACTGATCCGGCAGTCCTACGACGTTAAGTCTTGTGCGGGGCAACCGGCCATGAAGTAGGACCGCTGGTGCAATTCCTGTCGTGGCATGGGGCGTACAGCGGTAGACACCGAGGTAGTCCACAATCGCTGTACGTAGGTCGCGTCGCTCGCACAGAGCTAGCTGAATGTAGGACTTAAGCACTCGATTGAATCGTTCGACGAGTCCGTTAGCTTGGGGATGGTACACTGAAGAGTAGCAATGGCGTATCCCCCGTTCGCGGAGGAAAGTTTGCATGGCCATCGATGAAAATTCAGGTCCGTGGTCAGAGACAATCTCTTGAGGGTAACCCTCACGAGCGAAAAGGCCAAGCAGGAATTCTTGAACGGTTTGAGTTGTGATGGCATCAGCGAAGACAACTTCTGGCCGCTTACTGTAATAATCCTTGTGAGTAATCGCGAAGCGGCAGCCACTGGGAGCTTGGTCGGAAGGCCCCACGATATCAATGGCAACCTTATTCCAATGTTTCTCTGGGAAGGCGACAGGTTGCAGAGGAGCTGCCACCGGACGAGCCGATTTGTCACAGGAATGGCACACGACGCATGTCCGTACCATTTCTTCGACGTGCTCGTCCATTCGCGGCCACCAGTAGAGCTCTCGCAGTCGACGTTTCGTGCGGCTGATCCCGGGGTGTGACTCGTGCGCGATGTTCATGAGGCGTCGTCGCAAACTTTCGGGAACGACGAGCCTGTCACCTCGGTACAAGACGCCTTGCACGACGGACAGCTCCGAGCGCAGGAGATAGTATGGCCTAAGGTTCTCCGGTAGGGATTTCCTGTCCGGCCATGTCGCCGATGTAAACTGAATGGCTTGAGCAACTGCCGCGTCGCTGATGGTTGCCTCTTGAAGCTCTTGTAGAGTCACGGCTGGCGATAGCAGGCAGACGAAGTCGTCGTCACTGGCGTCGAACTCACTGGGCTCACTGCACGATGTGGTTGGTAAGGGAAGGCGAGACAGAGCATCCGCAACAGAGTTGTCATTGCCTTTGCGGTACTCTACAGTGTAGTTGTAGCACAACAGGCGAGCCGACCAACGTGAAATTCGCAACGGCCGATGGCCCGTTCCTTTCGTCGACAGCAAAATGACAAGTGCACTGTGGTCGGTGCGTAGAACAAAAGGTCGGCCCCACAAATACACGTGCCACCGTTCGCACGCCCAAACGCAAGCTAGGGCCGCACGTTCACCAACAAAGTACTTTCTTTCTTGGGGTGTCAAGGTACGGGAGGCAAACGCAACAGTTTGCAGGGAATGGCCGTTGTCTTGCTGAAGCACTGCCCCAAGGCCATATCCGGAAGCGTCAGTCGTTACGACCACGGGAAGGGCAGGATAAAAAAATGCAACACGTCACATGACGTCAACATGGACTTCAGTAGTTTGAAGCTTGAATCCGCAGCAGCAGTCCAAGTGAAGGCGGAGTCGCTGCCTCGAAGTAGGGCGCGCATAGGCTCAACGACGTCGAAGTAATGCGGGATAAACTTGGAGTAGAAACCCGCAAGTCCAAGGAGGGAGCGAAGCTCGCTGATGTTAGATGGAGTCGGAGCCTTAGTAATCGCCTCGATGGCAGAAGAAAGCGGAAACAGTCCTTCACCGCTGACAACATGCCCAAAGAAAGTGAGCTTCGGAACATCTAAGACACATTTGTGGTTGAGTTTGAGTCCGGCTTGGGACAGGCGCTCGAGAACAGCACGAAGGTTGGTGAGGTGCTCCTGTCGGGAGGTGCCATGGACTATGATGTCGATGTAGAAGAGGACACCTTTGCACCCTTTTAAAATTAAGTGCATCATCTTCTGAAAAGCCGAAGGCGCCGAAGCAAGGCCGAAACACACTCGTTTGAAGCGGAAGAGGCCATCATGGGTAATGAATGTGGTCAATTCCCGACTCTCAGGGCTAAGTGGTACTTCACGGTAAGCCGAGGCAAGGTCCAACTTCGAAAAACGCTGTGACCCGGCCAAGCTATGTAGAAGTTCTTCCGTTTGAGGCAAAGGAAAACTGTCGTACACAATAGCCTTGTTCGGCTCACGCAAATCGACGCACATTCGGATGGAGCCATCTTTTTTCCTAGCCACGACTATGGGTGAAATCCACTTGGAAGCGTCGACCCGTTCAATGATGTCTTGAGCTTCAAGCTTCTGGAGTTCCGCGGACACCTGCTGACGAATGGCAAACGGCAGCCGTCGGAGCTTGCAAACAACAGGAGAAACGGAATCCTGCACTCTGACTTTGTGCACGTAGCCACGAGCAACTCCGAGTTCCTTGGAGAAGAGATGTTCGAAGTGTGGACGTAGCTCAGGAGGTAACAGAGGCGTATCAGGTGTCATGGAAAGACATTCCAACGATGCACCTTTGATCTTCATTTCTAGAGCGGCAATGGAATCCAGGCCCAGCAGCGTTGTGCCTCCCGAGACAACGTACAACAGGATGCAGGCGGTACGGTCGTGGAACTTTGCTGTGGCAACAAAACACCCTTGGACTATAATCCGAGACTTAGAATAGTCCAACAGTTGAACTGCAGTTGATTTAAGCGGGAAACATTTAGCGAAGAATCGGTGGTATAGATCTTCAGAAATAATTGACACAGATGAGCCGGTGTCAATCAGGAAGCGGATGAACTTGCCTTCAATCAGGACTGAGGCGAAAATTCCGTTTTTTTGACTTTCAACACTGAGAATAGACGCACTGCTGGAGCCATCCGGCATCGACGATGTGTCAGCAGTATCTGCAACTTGCTGAACTTGAACAGGACGGTCGGACGACTTGCAGAGAGAGTCGAAATGGCCCACCTTGCCGCACCGACGACACTTGCGGTTGCGGGCTCGGCATGCAGGGTTGTTCGCTAGGTGAGTTGTAGAACCGCAGCGGTAGCACATGCGCTCTGGTATTGCAGCAGCAGGTTGTGATGGTTGACTTTGGCACTTGCAGCAATGGGCCTGAGGTGGTGTTTGTCTCGATCCGCGCTCGCATCTCACACGATGTACTGGAGCGTCCTCCTCAGCCAATTCCCTGGCTTCCCGGGAAGCTTGCTCACACTGTCGAGCAAGGGGCATGGCGCGGGACAGAGTCAAGGAGGAGCCTTCCATGAGTAGGCGCTCACGCAGATGGCAACTCGAGGTCTTCTCCACCAGCTGGTCCCTGATCATATCGTCCGCCATGGTCCCAAACCCGCAGTCGCCGACAAGGCTGCGAAGGACAGCGACGTACTCATCGGTTGTCTCTCCTGGAGCCTGAACTCGACAGCGAAAGCGATGACGTGCGGCGATTACATTCACGGACGATTTGTAATGCTCCGACAGGATGGATATCGCCGCATCAAATTCGTCAAGGTGGGGCGCCTCGTCACCGGAGTGCGAAGCCGCAGCTGTAGGCGCTGGAGTGGACGACGGCGGCGCCAATGTATAAAAAATGCGCTGACATTCCAGTCCGAGGCAATTCAGCAGGATGGCCTTCCGCCTGTCCGCGCCCAGAGTAGAGGCACCAGAGGCCAGCATGTAATTCCGGAACGCCAGCTCCCATTGCTCCCATGGAAGGGCAGGACGACCAGGAGTCGGCAGGAAGGGTGGTGGTGGCTGAAGCCCAGAAAAGCTCATGACGGATGGTGAGCAGGCCACGTGAAGGTCCCGAATCAAAACAGCATCCTCGTCGCCAAAATATGTTGTATCGTAGTAATGATAATTAGCAATGAAACAGTACACGTACCATACGGTCGAGCCGATCAGTGTTCTCCTACTTCGTCGTCTTCCTCCCCCCATGCGAGCGAGTGCGTGCAGCCCACTTGCCACACTTCATCTTTATCACAAGCAGCAGCAGCAGACACAGAAGCAACGGAAGCGCCGGCAGCGGCAGCGGCGCTCCGGTTGCCCGGCGTCCCGTACAGCGCGGCCCGAGCCTGCGGCCGCTTCTCACGGCCATCCCCCTGACGCACGGGACGAGGAGATCGCGCGCCTAAAGCTGGCGTTGCGCGCCCTCAGCGCACTTTTGCCGGAGGGCACCGATGGACACCGGGCTTGCTTAGAAGCAGCGGGTGCTCCCGCACAGATAAGCCAGCATGATGGCTAGCCGCCGGACTCCCTCCCGCATACCATCCATCCTGCAGTGGAACGTGCGCTCACTTGCGGCGCGGTACGCCGAAATGCGAGTTCGCATCGCACAGGATTCGCCGGAAGTTATCGCGCTGCAGGAGACGTACGTACGTTCGCATGACGGGGAGCCCCAGATGCGGCTACCTGGCTACATTGGCTACCACTCAGCCACCACGTGCGAGGAACCCACCTGTGCTGATGTGCCCTGTTGTGTCACATCTCATCGCCCCGGGAAATCAAGGTGCGCGATATTCGTGCGGCAGGACGTCCAGCACACCCTCGTCGGCTCGGCGGCGGCGACATCTGACGCCCAGGAGTGCGTGGTGGTGACAGTGCGCGTCGGTGGTGTTGACACGTCGGTGGCCAGTGTTTATGTGCGTCCAGCTGTCGCGTGGAACGCGCTGCGTTTTCGTGCTGTGTCTTCGTGCTGTGCCCCGCACCAAATCATCTGTGGTGATTTTAACGCCCACCATAGTGCGTGGGGCAGTGCGCGCCACTCCGCGCGTGGAAACGACCTGCACGACGCAGCAACGCAGCTGGGACTCACCCCCTTGAACACCGGCGAGCCCACCTTTCGACGACGCGGAACAACCGGCTCCTGCATCGACGTTGCCTTCGCGTCCAGAGGCATCGAGGCGACATGGCGCCGATCACCATCTCTCCTTGGGGCTCTGATCATTACTACATCCTAATTGAACCCACTGCGAGGGAGGCGCGCCCCAAACGTGCCTACTCCATTACCAACTGGAGTGCGTTCCGGCGGGCGGTCGACGAGGCGGCGGCCACTGGCGCAGATTTCTTTTCAAGTCTAGTCCGAAGCGCTCTCGCAGCAACCCAACGAGCAGAGGTAAGGGCAGGGCAGCCCACACCTGATATGAAGCTGCTCAATCTGCGCGAGAAGAGAGATCGCGCAGAGCGACAGGCGCGCCGGACTGACAGAGCCGCCGACTGGACTGTCTACAACCGCTTGGACGCAGCAGCGCGCCGCCACGCCAAGAAGCTATACCGCCGGCAGTGGGCTTCACTATGCCAAGGGATGGAGGAAGATGTCAGCTCGCGGAGGCTGTTTGACACCCTGCGGCGCATCACCGAACCACAGGCAAACCGTCAACCGCTGGCCGCCCTCGCAATCTCCAGCGGGCTCAGCTTTGTAGAAATGGGAGAGTGGTTTGCCGATCGGTTCGCGCCGCCCAGCTCCGCAAACGCCGCTAACATAGCTGCTCCTGAGAGCCCCAGAAGCGACGCAAATCCCTCGCCCGTCGTCTCGGAAGGTCCATGTGATGCGCCGTTCACCGCGGCGGAATTGAACAATGCGCTGCAGCGCTGCCGCCGCCGCTCGGCGCCCGGACCGGACGGGGCCACATACCAGATGCTGCGAAACCTGGATGCGCAGCAACGACAGATCCTCCTGCAGCAGATCAACCTGGTGTGGGAACGCGGGGCGCTACCGGAGGATTGGCGAACCGCGGTCGTTTGTCCCATCCGAAAGGCAGGGCGCCCACCTATGGAGCTGAGCGGATACCGGCCAGTGGCATTAACATCGGCGGCAGGTAAGCTTATGGAGCATATGGCTTTGCAGCGTCTGAACGAGCGGGCTGCGGAGGCTGATTTGTTTGACGAGCGGCAGATGGGTTTCCGTGGGATGCGGTGAACGGATGATTCTATATCGGACGTTGTTACAGCGCTGGAGCATGCCAGGGCAGCAGGCCAGGTTGCGCTGCTGCTGCTACTGGACGTCTCGGGCGCTTTTGACAACGTTCACCGCGCACCAATTCTCGCGGTGCTTGAGGGGGCTGGTGTGAGCGGGCGCCTTTTGCGATACGTTCGTGGCTTCCTGAGCGGGCGCACCATGCGCGTACGAGTAGGGGGTAAGCTCTCCAAGCCTCGCCCGGTCGACATGGGCGTGCCGCAGGGCTCTGTCCTATCACCATTTCTGTTTAATGTGGCCATGTCGGTGGTGCCGGCCTCCCTCCCGACGAGTGGGCGACACCATGTGTACATGTCCATATATGCAGACGACATAGCTCTGTGGTGCCGGGGACCACCGGGCGAGGCGATCCGTGTGCGGGGGTGCCTTCAGGGAGCCCTGACCGCAATCGATGCCAGCTTGCGCGGCCTTGGTCTGTCGCTGAGTGCGGACAAATCGGTGGCCATGGCCTGCGTTTCGCGCTCGCGCGTGCACCTTGCGCCACTGTCACTGGACGGGACTCCAATTCCTTGGCGTAAATCGGTGCGGTACCTTGGCCTGGACATCGACTGGCGCTTTTCCTTCCGCCCCGCGGCGACCAAGGCCTGTCTGCAGATGAAGAGGATCACCGCCGCCGTGCACAAGCTTACCGCTCGAGGCCAGGGCATCTCCCAGCAAGCCGCGCTGCGTCTATACAATGCCGCAGCTTTGGGGGCGGTGCTCTATGCGCTGCCGCTCGTCACGGTGCGCAAGCCGTGCTGGAAGAAGCTCGAGCTTCAGCACCGCAAGTCCCTGCGCGTATCCCTAGGCCTGCCCAAAAACTCGCAGTGCGTCGCAACGTTGACCGAGGCCGGAGCGTGGCCTCTTGAGCTCCAAGCAGCGCGCAGGGCACTGAATCACATCGACTGGCTTCACCGCGCACCGGACGGCGGCTCGCTGCTGCAGCGTATGCGCTCGCACCCGCGCTCACGAATGGGCGCGGCGCTGCTCGAGTATGAGCAATTGACACAAGGCCCACCCCCCTACGGCTCCTGCGCGCCCTGGCCTGCTGCCTCGGAGGTACAGCGAGAGATCGTCGGCATCGCGGGAAAGCGGAGCACACCCCTCTGTGCTGTGCAGCAGCTGGCCAGAGCCGTCATACACGAGAAGCTCCAGGACCATCTCCTCGTGTACACCGACGGCTCAGTGGCCCGCGACAGCTGCTCCCTTGCTGCGGCGGCCACCATCCCCGCCCTGCAACTGCACAGCCAGCAACACGCAGCCTTCCTGTGCTCCTCCACCACGGCGGAGTTGAAGGGGATCCGGCTCGGGCTGGACCTGCTGCTCACCCTCGGCCCTCCGCCGCCCAGGAGTGCTCTGCTCTGCGACTCCCGCGCCGCCCTCAGCCGCCTGCAATTTAACGGCCGCGGTACCCCACTAGTGCGGGAAATTCGCTCGCATATCGAGCGCCTCGCGCAGAGAGGTTGTGCCGTGCGTGCACAGTGGGTGCCCGGTCACTGCGGCATCGCCGGCAACGAAGAAGCTGACGACCTCGCGACCGCTGCACACCAACTACCTGCCAGCGATCTGCCCCTTGCGCTGGAGGACGTGCGTGCGGCCATCCACGACCATCTCCGTAAGCAGCACCCCGACCCACGCATCGCGGGAGGTGAGCGCATCGACAGTGTCACCGGCTGTCGCGCACTTACACGGTCACAACGTGCAATGATCCTCCGCGCGCGCATTGGCATCGTGTGGCCAGGGGAACGACGGGTGCGTCACGGAATCGCGACGAGTGATGTGTGTGACGGATGCGGTGCAGTGGAAACACTAGAACATCTGCTCCTTCGCTGCTCCGCGTTCGCCGATGCTCGTCGCGATATGCTCGCGGCCTATAGGGCGCAGGGCATACTACCAGACTCCATCAAAACGCTATTGTGGCCGCAGGGCAGTGCGCGCACTCGTGAGCGAACTTTGGTGAGCCTCTGTGCATTCCTCGAACACACGGGCTTGACGTCCCGTCTGTTCTCCGTCAGGTAGTTACACGCAGTGACCGAACGCTCCGCGAGTTCTACCTTGAACGATTAATAACTGGACGCCCACTCCAGTTCTAACCAACACAGTGCTGTGCGCGTGTGTGATTTAATTCCTCTAAAATGAACTTATCACGCGCACAACCTGGACACATTTCTTATTGTGTAAACAGTTTGTACATATTACTTCTCCCCCTGTCCTCTATTCCTGTCCCCTCACCTCTTTCATTTCATTTCTCCATTCAGCCTGCTGTCCTTTATTTCCGCTGCCCCAGCTCAGGTGCTTCAGTATCGATGGCAGATGTCGGAGCTAGCAAAAATCATTTCCTTCCTTTTTACTATAATTTTTAATAAAACCACTACCACCACCACCACCTGTCCGGCGTGAATTGTGAGACAGACATCATTTCCTTTCCCTAAAACCAATTTTCATTTCAATTTCCTTCCCTTACGGCCCGGTTCGGGTGTCCACCGAGATATACGGGATTGAATTTCTGTGTCCAGTAGTCTTATATATTTATTTACCAATAGAATCGGGTACCATTCCTGAGGGCATGAAGCGAGCAAGAGTTGCTGTAATCTTTAAAGGTGGAAACAGAAATGAAGCAACTAATTATCGACCGATTTCTATATTACCTGTTTTCTCCGAAGGACTAGAAAAGATCATTTACTCACGCCTAATAAATTTCTTAGATAAAACTTGGGCGCTGACCGATTGTCAGTTTGGATTTAGAAAAGGTAAATCTACGGAAACGGCGCTGCTTGAAATAAAAGAAAATATACTACTCAGCATTGAAAAGGGAACATATACGCTCGGCTTTTTTGTTGATTTCAGCAACGCTTTTGACTGTCTCGACCTTAAAATACTTCTTAAAAAACTCACTTCATATGGCATCCGTGGAAAATCTCATGATTTGCTTAACCCGTACCTCAGAAATTCAAGCCAGTGTGTCTGTATTAGCAACCACCAGACATTCCTACTTCCAATATCTTGTGGTGTACCAAAGGGGAGTGTATTAGGCCCGCTTGTGTTTAACTTATACATAAATGACATAGTTCATATTGACAACAGTGTACAATTCGTTATATATGCTGATGACAGTACTGTGCTTATTTCTCGTAATGATCCCAATGCCCTTGTGTCACACTGTAATGATGTACTTGAAAAATTGTCTGTCTGGTCCCAATTAAATCGCATAGAAATGAACACCCAGAAAACGAAAGCTATTTTATTTTGAGCCAGAAATAATAAATTCATTCTAGAAAATTCCATAATGATTCAAGATAAAAATATTGACCTTGTCGACACTCACAAAATTCTCGGTGTCTATTTTTCGTGCCAATTGAGTTGGGACACTCATGTCAACTATGTTGCAAGGAAAATCTCTTCAGTGACAGGAGCTCGGTCGCGATGTCGTACTGTTCTGCCGCAAGAAGTTAAACTTCAGTTATATAACGCATTATTCGCCCCGCACGTGAGCTACTGCAGTCTGTTGTGGGAAAGCACCACAAGAGCAAATATTGAGAAGATCATAGTGCTGCAAAAAAGGTACCTTCGCTACTTAGCCAATATTGATCATCACTCTACGACAAGGCATCTCTGCAAAATACAAAATTATTAGTTTTGACTATCACTATGAACACCGATTGCTACATGCTTTCTATTTTTCTCAGCATGACAGCCAGAGTTTCCTTCGTTCGATGGCATTGCTGCAACCTAGAGCTACTCCTTCTTTAACTCAAATTTCCGAACCCTGGTTACTCCCATACTCCCAGCATATGTTCGTGGTCAGAATGAGGTCGAACGCTTATCTGCGACGATTTTAATGGCAGCGGTACTGCGAACCTGGCTAATAATAATATTTGGCTTTGAGGGAAAGGAAATGGCGCAGGATCTGTCTCATATATCATTGGACACCTGAACCACGCCGTAAGGGAAGGGATAAAGGAGGGAGTGAAAGAAGATAGGAAAAATGAGGAGCCGTAGTGGAGGGCTCCAGAATAATTTCGAACCTGGGGATTTTTAACATGCACTGACATCGCACAGCACATGGGCGCCTTTCAGTTACAATGGAGGTGAAACGCAGCCGCCGCTGTCGGGTTCAAACCCGGAAACTTCGGATCAGTAGTCGAGCGCCCTAACCACTGAGCCACCGCGGCGGGTAATGTGAGGCAGATTATAATAAAAAGCAACAGGAGGCCAGGGTGCAGGAATGAGCGTAACTTCGGTACTGATACAATTAAGTCTTATGCTGCGCCGGAGCCGCTTGATAGCGCCTCTCATTTTGTGCGCATGCGCAGAGGTATCAGTGGGGGTATACGTATAGAGCAGAGCGTTTGCCAGTGTGGTATAGCCATGGAGAAAGAGAGCGAAATTGCTGCTCAACTGCAATTGGTGCTCAGCAGCTCAGCGTAGCTCAAGCTACATATATCCTGGCATAGCTGAGTTAAGCCACTGCAAATTTTGAAGCGACAAGCTTCACTACGCTAGTAGGGTCGCTAGAAATACTTGCTAGTCTGGCGCACGCCGGCTGCGGCGGGTCTGCTACTGAATGATCACCGCGGTGGCGCTGCTAGCAATCGGTGTGCCTTGACAGCCACGGCGTCTGCGGTACACGCGCACGTTTGAAACGAATTCCCGTCGTGTTTTCAGATGACTTGCGCATGCGATTGCACTTATTTTTTTATTTCAGCTTATCCGTGGTTTTTCAAAGCGCAGTTCAGTCATCGGCGTAGCGACGCAAATGATTTTTTTTTTGCGAACAAATTTTATGCGCGAACTCCAGAGTCGAAGGCGAAACGATCGAACCCACTTACTCTTACACCCTAGTCTCCTTTCTGAATACTGCTTCCATGCCGTATTATATACCATCTTCTGAGGAATTTAAATAAAAATATCCTTGCATCAAGAAGGTTACCCATGATTCTAAACCACATAACCGTGTGTGCGCAACAGAGCGCTATTGACAGCGGCATTTTCACTCATACTATTGATCCGATCTCAACTTCTACGGACTCTGAAGCTAAAAAAGACACGAACACTCGAAACTTCTAGATACACGCACAATTAAAACATGTAAGATGAGAACCTGAGTCATGTAAATCATGTGCTTTAGGCAAACTGCAGGAACGCATTCCTTAGTGCTTAGGCAACCGAGTTACAGAAGTAATGAACACAAACATGCATTCTAAGCAGTTTTTAAAGTCCCGTGCTTTGGTAAAATAGCATTATTAGCCCATGCTGTGTAGGTCACACGACCTGTCAGGGAAAAGATAACCAAGGATCAGTAATGTATAGCACAAAATGAAAATCATTGTTAAACACATTTATTTCCATCACTTTGCACTCAGGCTGCACACATCTTTGTTTACACCACCTCCTGGCATCTTCTCATCTTTAACAGCTTCGACTGCACTTTTTTGGCAGCCCTCTCAACATTGATTGACTTCAAGTAGAAGCGCAGGCGAAGCAGAATATAGAATTTGATTATGGCGTTAACAATTTCACGTCCATGTTTCCCACAGGCCAGAGGCGGAAAATGTACATGTTCTAAAAAATCAGCGAAGTCAACTATGCTCTTTTCGTGCAACTTGTTCAGACTAAAATAAGCAGTGAAGCTGTCTTCAAGGACGGTGAAAATTATGTTATTCAAGGGGCCAGACGGATGCAGTAAGCCACCATTATCAAATTTTGCAGTGAAAGCTGCAACCCGATCATTTTCTGTACAGCCACTACTTTTAAGTAGTCAAGGCTGAAGCACAGTCTATTCACTGGCTCTTTTTTCAGTCCTTTTCTAGCCGGAGATACCATAAATTAACATCTCGTGGCTTTTTTCCTGTCACACAGGCACTGTCGTCAGAGGTAATACTTGTACTTGGCGCACAAGAAACCAATGCAGTTTTTACATCATGAGCGCTCTTTTATCAATTAGTCTGTCGAGTCTAGGCAGCATATTCTCGCTGCACGGCTGTTTACTTCGCCACGAAACTAAGGAAGTGACCACTTTTGGAGCACAGTTTCCCGATGGTGGTAGTTTCGCAAGATTGTAGAATGTGAGTACATTAACAGTAACCAAATACTGAGCGGCATTCCGATGGTCAAAGATCCTGATGATTGCCGAACAATGCTAAGTACGCTTTCAAGTCTGTCTTGGCTCAAGTTTGCAGTCATCACATACTTAAAACGATGTGTGCTGAGATCTGCATCTGTGACTAATTAAGTGTGCTCTGAATTGAAACACGAAGTCCCTCTGCTATGCTGTTGCTCAAAAACCCACCGATTGTGGCCTTTGCATGAATTTCCAACTTTGTGAGGTGTTCAAGGAACTCCTTTAAAATAAAAAGTTTGTTGACTGCGGGTATAATGCTCCTTTTGGCACACGCGCAGTCATTATCCCGATAAGCTTATTTATTCTTTTGCAAAAGATTCACTGCCTTCCACGAAATCATAAGAGCGTTCTAACGGGGTGCCATAAATAAAAAGACCTTTAATTATATGATCACCAAATAGCTGGAATGCTGGAGGAACTCTCGTTTTCTCAAAAGAATTGGGATTCAGGTGCATGCTGGTGATCTTCGGCACGGCTTTAAGCTAAACACTCGATCTGGCTGTCCATTTTCCAAGCTTCTCGGAACGGTTTGAGCGTGCACCCGACCCTTAGGTGCGCTAAACCATTTGCCTGCAAATGCATCTCGCACGTTTTTAACTAGATGGTGAAAATCTGAAGGAAAGTCAGATGGCGAATTGAGCTGGCAAGATGTGGCGCTTGTCACGTTGTCTAGACATGACGCGATCACACATACATAAGAACACACAAACCAACACACACGCGAGTCAGCGTTCATGGATTTCGCAAAAAAATGGCCTGGCTTAGCTTATGGTTAAGCCTACACTGTAAAAACAAACCGTCATTTTGACGGCCACTTTTTTATCTATTTTGACGAGCCGCCGGCGTCAAACGGGAAAGACGGAGACTACGCCGTGAACGAGCGGGCGAGGAGAAAGAGACGGAGAGCGCAACACAAAACGAGAAACTCTATTGGCTGGCGCGTAGGGGTACGTCATGTGAGACGTCGTTCAACGCGCGCTTCCGGCCCCCGCTGTCAAGGAAGGAGTCCGGTTGTCGTGGTTCCCTCTCGCTTTTCTTTGTGCGCGCTGCTTCTGCCCGGGTGTGCGTTGTGCTTTTTGCGCCATTTTGCCTTTTTGTGTGTGGCGCGTTGGAAGGCCGCGAAGACGCAATCAAGGAACGTATGGGCTGCAGCCGAAAATCAACTGCAGCGGGTAGAGGTAAGTGTTCTGCTTATATGCTTCGTTCGTGCAGTACGCGTTCTGTGAGGCACATAGCTACGAGGAGCACGCTAGTTCTCACGCGTAATGTATACACGCACCGATGGCCGTGGGCCCGAGATTGCCGTTCAGAGACGTGCTTCTACGTAAAGCGTGAATCGCGGCCTCATGGTTCAGCCACGTGCAGCGATTTTCAGGGGCTGCGTGCGCCCACGTGTAAAAAAAAACTTCCTGTGAGGAACACTGAAGCGTACAAAGAGCATTGGCGCACGTTAATTGAAGAAAGTCGAAGAAAGTCGTTTATAGTATCTCTATCATGCGGGCACATACAATCGCGATCGAGCCTGACTTTCGGTTACGATTACTGCTACGCGGGCCAAGGATCGAAATCGAGTTGGTCGAGCTCTAGCGCGCCATGCGCCTTTGTTTAAATGCAGAACACCTTATGAATGGACCTAATGGGCAGTAAAAATTGTCGTAAAAACCATTTTTTACATTTTCAGTTGTAATTCAGGCCAAGACATGTGCTATGACTACCATGCTGGCCATCTGCAGCTCCCTTGAATTCATGGTGTCGGCACTACTGTCGTAGGTTCGTAAAAGTATTCGTCAATAAAAAGCAGACTACTTTTCGTGCACTGATCAGCTTTTTTCTGTTTTATTTCTTACGCTCTCTCTTTTTTGTTGTTCCTCGCTTCCTGGCACACCGAGCCCCATACGTCGGTGTCCGGTGGCGATGGGGCAGCTCAGTGTTTAGTTCGTGTACTGATAGTGTGCAGTTTCATTCTTGTATAGCATTAAGATATGGGCCTAATTATTTCAGCAATAGTTATTTCCAAATAAATTCTATTCATTTTTATAGCTTATTGCCTATAAGCCTCAAACAAGGGCCAAAACATTCTTTAGACTGGCGTATCCATTAGCTGGGAATTATTGAATCAAGTAAATTTGTAGTCTTGTAATTTTATACCGCATTTTCATCCATTTCTGCTGAAATGATACTGTACCCGAGGTGTAGAAAGTGCCTTGATGACAGCAGGATCGTTGGAAGTATGGTTATGATTTATTATTGAGATGCATGTATCTGATCACTGATGTTTTCTCTGGAGTCTAATAACATGTGGCTTGTGAATTCCCAGCATGCAGCTGAAGGGGGGCTGGAAGGACTGCCAACAACTCCGCACCTTGCTGTGATTGGTATGTATTTGTCATTTATAGAACTTTGGCTCAAAACATGGCTTGTACAGTGTATTTTATTATTCTACGATGTAACCTGATTTTGTGTAACTTCACTCTACTTAGTAGGACATATTCAAAACTTAGGAATGAGGCTAGCCCTGGATGAAAGGCTTAATTGCTGCTTCATCTTATGTATGTACAGTTTGTTTAATAATTAAACATGATAACAATGTGCAAGTTTGGCCAGTAGTTTTCCATTCTTATTAGAGTGTACAAAAAATTTGGAACTCAGTAGCAGTACTGTTGATAAGTGGGGAGGGTGGGGCAATCTCCGCACTATAAGGTGATATGCCAGAGTTCATCGAGATTAATGTGCGGCCTTTTGACTTGCCAAAAGCATGACGTTCTGCTAGAAAGCATGAATGAAGCTGAGCTTGGCTTTTCTCATCAATGTCATGGCAGGCTAGGTACAAAATGGAGGGCCTTTGAAAAGTTGCCTCGGTGCTTGCCCAAGTTTCGTCACCTCATCACTATTCCCCATTATTTAAAAAAAAAACGAAGTATTCTGTCGACAAAGTTAATTCTTTTTTGTCGTGCAATATTTGTGAAGCTTTTTCCATAAACAAGTTCTATGTAGTATGTTTACATGAAGCAAGCATCTTCAACAGATATAATTAGTGGCGTGTAAAGCACTGATAAGGGAGGGCATGTTGCATGTGTCTGTCTACTGCCAGGGTACCATAAGGCCTAGCAACAAGACCCAGTATGGCTTTTTACGAGTACATTTGAATTCGGCTTCTCTCAGTGTACACATCGAAGGCCATAGAGTTACTCGAATTATTAGATCACCCCTTTAGTGGGTAGCGTTTGCGTGTGACTAATTTTTTTTCCTTGCAGGATCAAGCATGGGGGACATAAAGAAGATCATCGTTGCAGTGGATTCTACAAGAAGTCTTGAGAAGGCCATGGGCCTCCTCCTTGGTGCCTTCTTTGTGTTCAACGTTGCGTACCCTCCCGACTGCCCCCTCACCATGGAGCTTTTGCAGAGGTAAATGAGTGAATGTGGATGATGCGTTTGATAAGCAATCGGAATCCGAGGCAATAGTGTGAGCAGCAGGCTTCTTTTTCCTGAGGAAAGGCACTCGCCCTCCTTAGCCAGTGCCTGCAAATGATCAGTTCTGCCCTGTTCCCCTGAAATTCTGATGTCGTCACATACATTCCTCTCGTGCATTTCTTCGTTCTCTGGCACAGCACCGTGTTGCTTTTTTGGCACACCTGTATGGTGATTTGCAAGTCACAGGCGTCTTTAGAAAGTAGAATGGTAAGATTATTGACATAGTGCTGCTTGCCAGCAGTACATGCTAACAAGCCTTGCACATTGGCTAGCTCTGGCAATTGCGAGATGAAGGCCGGACTTTTAATTTTAAATTGCACCCAGTTCTGGTATTCTGACACTTGCAGAATTGCGGATTTGATCATTGTCATGTGATGAATGCACAAGCCTGGCAGTTTGCATTGCCTAAACTTGGTCACGTGTCCTGTGAGTGCATCTAGATAACACTTTTCAGTGTTTTGCTTATTTTTTTGGTTGGCTACTGCAAGAAAGGGGCTAGAACGAAGAACCAGATAGGACGGGCGACTGTCAATTATTGCTAAATGTAATGTGTGCAGCACTTTTATAAGTACCGACGTCAGGAAAAATAGGAGCGAGGATTAAGTGTAAATGCAGTTATTTTAAGTCGCTCTACTATGTATCGTGTCCACTGGCTAATGTCCTAGTGCAACATTACAGTGTGTCTGACTATGGGTTGCGTCCACACATGTGGCAAGTTGCCGGATGCCTCTCTGCACTTTTACAGGCCTCAGGTTCCCTTGTTACCATTGATGCAGTGCTCGCTGTAGCCTGTGTACAATCAGCCCCGAGAAAGTAGAGCTCTCTACCTCACCTTCTGGGCACTCAACAAACCTTTTGCAATGATGAATGTCAGATTTCATTTTGCATTGAAACGGGAGACGTGACACATAGGCAGGACAGCTTCACAGGTACTGTCACAACCATTACATGGCACTTTCCCCTTTCACCTGGTGATCTTTTAGGTGCTGGCAGGGTTATTAGCCCCTTTCAAAAAAAAATTATGCTGTGATCCCATATTTGTTCAGAATTGCTCAGTACTTGAAATGGACAGGTGAAAGAGCCATCGTGAAGTCTGCTATGTTGGCACCTGAGAAGTTGGCCGCCCTTTGTGTCAACAGTTGCAGTGTAAAAGAAAAAAAATTAAGACATTCATCATCGTGACAGGTTTGTTGATTGCTCAGAAGATTTCAGGTGTGAAATTCCGCTTATTTGTGGCCAAGGGCACAGAAATTAGAATGAGCATTGTGCAAATGGTAAGATGATGAGGCATGATAATGAGGTTTTTAAATGTATGCATGGTTGCCACATGTGCAATTGCAGCCTATACCTGGACATCAGGGTGTTACATCAATACTGACCTATGTTTGCGGCTGATAGCTGAAAACACTGAAATGCAGCAAAATGCTCTTGCATAGTTATGGTTTCTAGACTCTGTGTATGGTTCCTGTACATGATGAGCACCTATTGTTACTAGAAATACTATACGGTGTGTATGTGCAATTGTGGGCTGTTTTTACGAGTTATAATAATGGTTACATTTAGGTACATCATCTATTGTTAGTGCATGTATATGTAGCTATTTAAGCGCACTACTAGTGGGCTCACATTTGTTGCTACCTGATTTTAATCTCGTCTTTCAATTTCGTAATACTGTGTGTTGCAGAAGGTAGTGCAGTTCACACATTCATGGCATTTCACGCATGTAGGCAGAGTATGTGATTGGCACAGTTTATGGAGCATGGATTTATTCTATCCTCGTTTTGTTTCCAGGTACCTTGGGCAGAGCAACCCAACGAAAGGGCGCGGCAAAGGCAGGGCCTGCGGAATCGCACCAAAGTTGCTGAGCCTGCTGAATGCACTTTAATTTATGAATAAATGTGCAAGTAGAAATGTAAATTTGTTTTTGTTGCATGGTTTGTGAGGTACTGCCCACTGCAAGTGACTTTCATGTGGTCAGGTTCACCACAATATATATTGACACAGAATTATGTTGAGACTTGTCGTGTTGGGCCATCATACTGACAACACAGTTGCATTTCATGTTGACAAGCCAAATTTTGGAATGGTTAAAAGCATAGTCATTTCGAAATTACAGCCTGCTATTACCTTGATGGCCAAATGCTGTACTGACAGTTATAGATAATTTCAAATTTGCAAAAATCTTGAAGTCATAAAAAGTTTTAAAATTGACAGCTTGCCATCGCAGACAATCAGTGGTATAATTACAGTTTGGCTATATTTTTAAATCGATAAAAATGACATCGAAGTCAGGAAAAAACATTGTCATTTAGAAATGACATCTTGCTGTAACTGCTACGGTCAAATGCTATCAAATTGACAGTTTGACTGTATTTCACATTGACAAGAAAAACATCAAAATGATGGAAAAACTGTCATTTAGAAATGATCTTCTGCTGTCACTTTGATGGTCAAATGTCATCAAATTGACGGTTCAGTTGTATTTCAGATTGACAAGAAAGACGTCAAAATGATGGAAAAACTGTCATTTAGAAATGATGTTCTGCCGTCATTTTGATGGTCAAATGTAATCAAATTGACGGTTCAGTTGTATTTCAGATTGACAAGAAAAACATCAAAATGATGAAAAAGCACCGTCATTTTAAAATGACGGGGTGCCATCATTTTAACGGTCAAATGCTTGGAAATAGAGCTGCCAAGGTATTTCCCGTCATTTTGACGGATTTTTTTTTACAGTGTAGGATGGGAAGCATACGTGGCTTGGCAAGCCGTACTTCTCGTTCTTCTCCCGTTTCCGTGGCTCTTTGTAACTTGCGCTTTGCGGTCTGGCGAGCCGCCCTCTCCCTGGCCGACATCTCGCTTCTCACCTGACTCAACGAGTGCGTCACCTTTTATACAATTGCGTGACGTCAGTATCTCCTAGCGATAGGAGCGGGAGTTAGGCCGCCGGCGGAGGCAAGAGTTGAGCCCCAGCTTTCACAGCTGTTGTGATGTCATATCATGTGGTGCGCCGGTGTAGGTCAAGTGGTAGCTACGCGGCCGCGCGCGGCGCAGCAAGGAAGAGCTCGATTGTGCGGCTAGTATGCTTCGCATAAAAACCAGTATTATGGGCTCGCGACCAAGAAGCAGCGCGCACCACTACCGCAGCCACGGCACGACCGCTCCTGCAGGCACGACGTTCCGAATGTGTGCAGCGTCCCCTGCGCAATCATCAGAGGCGCGGCCAACTGGTTCCGTAGAGAGCCCCGAGCGAACGGCCGACTATCAAGTATTTCTAGGGACCCTAACGCTAGTCAACACCCGAGCCGGCGTATGTTGGAGCACGAGTGACGTCACGCACGGCGCAGGTGGCCGCCGCCGACTCCGTCGCCTTTTCTCTCTCTCTCTCTCGCTCCCTAGTCACACCGAGCCACAGGTGTCCCGCCACTGCGCAGCGCCGCGCCTTTCCTCAAAATGCAACTTTCAGTTTAAAAAATAATAATAATTGGTTTTGGGGGTAAAGGAAATGGCGCAGTATCTGTCTCATATATCGTTGGACACCTGAACCGCGCCGTAAGGGAAGGGTAAAGGAGTTAGTGAAAGGAGAAAGGAAGAGAGAGGTGCCGTAGTGGAGGGCTCCGGAATAATTTCGACCACCTGGGGACTTTTACTCCACTGACATTGCACAGCACACGGGCGCCTTAGCGTTTTTCCTCCATAAAAACGCAGCCGCCGCGGTCGCGATTTTAAAATTTCTCTTTCTTCTTTCCCTCCCTCCTTTATCCCTTCGTTTACGGCACGGTTCGGGTGTCCACCGAGATATATGAGATGGTTACTGTGTCATTTCCTTTCCTCAAAAACCAAACAAAACAAGTGAGCCGACGGCGTTGATAGAATTCATTTGCGTTGACAACTTTGCAAAGGCTGTTCATTTTCACGAAAGAAAAGAGCACAACCGGCTCCGTGGCTCAGTGGAGACCTCAATCTCGCTTTCATGTACATGGCGTCGGTGTCAAAAGCCTGCTTTGATTGCGTTCCGCACACTGGATAGGCAGTGCGCCCTCCCTGCCACCCTGGGAGGTCGCATGCAGTTAATGGTTGATCGCGATAGATTGATCACCAAATAATAGCTGCGGCCTAGGAACTGCTGCAGTGCCGCATGTCAGCCACAACGCTGTCAGCGCTAATTCATTCATTCCACATCTCTCTCTCACCACGAATAAAAGCACGAATGAGGCGTCCACATATCCAGGGAGCCAGTTACCCAAGCAGCACGGGTCATCTGCCCAATATAGCAACAGGATGGTCCCATGCATCCTGGTCATTTGAAGGGCCTAATAATAGTAATAATAATTGGTTTTTGGGGAAAGGAAATGGCGCAGTATCTGTCTCATATATCGCTGGACACCTGAACCGCGCCGTAAGGAACGGTATAAGGAAGGGAGTGAAAGAAGAAATGAAGATGGAGGTGCCGTAGTGGAGGGCTCCGTAATAATTTCGCCCACCTCGGGATTTTTAACGTGCACTGATATCGCACAGCACACGGGCGCCTTAGCGTTTTTCCTCCATAAAAACGCAGCCGCCGCGGTCGGGTTCGAACCCGGGAACCCCGGATCAGAAGTCGAGCGCCCTAACCACTTAGCCCCCGCGGTGGGTCTTTGAAGAGCCGGCCTTCGCGAATACGGTACCAATGTTGGGCTAATTACCAGTGCTGCTTGGGTATGCGCCCTTCCTTTGCTCAAAGCCATCGAAGTCTAAAAAATTGCCAACGCCAACTCCAATAAACACAGTGAACGGCGATATCTTTCGCTTTGTGTATCCTGGATTATCTGAGCTAATCCACATTACATTTTTCCTTCCTTCTTAACAGCCCCATTCCCCAGCAAACGGCCTTGAGCCTCCCTTAATAAATAAACAGCTTATTTATACATTCATTCTTCAAAAGGGTTGGTCTCAGGAGCCTTTGCTCCTCTTAAACAAAACGATAGAACAAGAGCGACTATTGTCGCCTAAGGGCCGCAAACAATAATAGAACACAGTACCCATGACACAGTGTTAATTCTGTTCAAGGAAGATACTCGCCTCATACCTTCATGCTGTACTGCAGAATGGTCGTAAAGCACTGGTTGTTCTTAAGCTTTTGCTTCTAGAACTGCACAAAATACGTGAGATGTCAGCGCACATCGCATAGCCTTCAATTATTGCGCCCCTTCCGAAATTCTTTTAACCCAATTTTATTTTATCAGAGTAGCCTGAAGGATAAGCTTACTTTCTGTCTGCATTCGTTACCTTATTCATCACTGCTTTGATGGCACCGGTCAGGTGTCCACTTTGTGTGCGGCAGTTGCGCGTATTTTTTCCTTATAAATAATAATAATAATTGGTTTTGGGGGAAAGTAAATGCCGCAGTATCTGTCTCATATATCGTTGGACACCTGCACGAGCCTGCGCGGTAACAAAGGAGTAGCTCAAGAGCACTGCCAGGATAACAAAAAAATATATACATTTGTTTCAGCAGTAATTTTCTCACACGCGCTGTACACTGCATTCGATGTTTTTTTTTTGTTGAGGAAATGAAAGGTGCCGCAACTGTCTCGTTTATCGGTGGACCCCTCAACGGTTACCTGAGGGACGCTCTTCTCTGCGTTTCTACTCGCCGCGGTGGCTCAGTGGTTAAGGCGCTCAGCTACTGATCCGGAGTTCCTGGGTTTGAAAGAGACCACGGCGGCTGCGTTTTTATGGAGGCAAAACGCTCAGGCGCCCGTGTGCTGTGGGATGTCAGTGCACGTTAAAGATCCCCAGGTGGTCGATATTATTCCAGAGCCCTCCACTAAGGCACCTCTTTCTTCCATCCTTCTTTCACTCCCTCCTTCATCCCTTCCCTTACGGCGCGGTTCAGGTGTCCAAGGATATATGAGACAAGTAGGTAGGTAGGTAGGTAGGTAGGTAGGTAGGTAGGTAGGTGACAACTTTATTGATGAGCCTTATGAATAAGTTAATGCCTAGGATTGCTCTGGCTCTTGATCGCGGGTGGTGGCCAACAGTCCATAACGTGAGGCAACCTGTCCAGCCCTCTCTAACAGCCGCCTTTGTGAGGCCGGTTCGGATCTGGAGACCGCGATTTCCCAATCCTCTTTGTCCGTGAGGTTCCAGCGAGATTGTGGTTGGAAGTCTCCGCAGAGATTAAAATGTGGTCAAAGTTCACTCTCGGAGCCCCACAAAGAGAGCATTCGGTTCTGCATTGGCCTGGGTGGATAAGGGCTAACAAAGCCGGTGAAGGGAATGTGCGAGCCTGGAGCTGTCCTGGTAGTTTGTTGTTCTTTCGACAGGTAGATGTGGGGGGGGGGATAGACGGGCATTTGCTCTCTGTAATGGAGGGTTATTTCATGATAGGTGACGAGCCGGTCCCTAGCGCTACACCGGTCAACGGTCTGCCCTGCTCGGTTGAAGTACACTCGAGCAAGAGAGTGAGCCACTTCGTTGCTGGGGTTGCCTGCGTGGGCTGGGACCCAAACTTTTTGAAGTGGTCAGGGTTCTGAGGAGTGAGAATTGAGAATTTTTCGCGTGATAGAATGAATCTGTCCCCGTGCAAATTTCGTGATTGCTGTTTAGAGTCACTCAGAATGAGTGTTGCAGCGGAGGAGAAAATGGCAAGCGCTGTGGCCGCTTCTTCGGCTTCAAGTGAGGTTGTTCCTGGAAAACATGTTCTCTTTTGTCCATAGCAACCAATTAAAACTAGTTATAGGTGGGGACCTAAATATTAATCTCCTTAAACATATTACGGCATCACAGGATTTCACATTACTCCTTGAGTCACACGACTTCAAGAACGTCATTACAGAGTCAACGCGCATCACAGTAGAATCAGAATCACTAGTAGATATGTTCATCACCCACCGTTACATAGACGATATAAAGGCTGGTGTCATTGCGACTAGTATAAGCGACCCCTTGCCAGTATATATGTTTTGGAATGCTGATACTCAGAATAAAAGAAAAGCTATTCTAGAAACGTTCACAGTTGAGGACATATCTCCTAATGCGCTTGACAATTTTCGGACTCAAATTTCCTTAACAAACTGGGACGCCGTGTTCGAATCTCGCCAAGCAAATGAGGCATATGATATTTTCCTCAATATTTTCAAGCGCGTTTACAGGGATTGCTTCAAAATTAAAAATGTTAAAAAACCTAAAAGAGTACGGAAGCCTTGGATTACGGCCGAATGCCTTGCTATGATCCGTAAGAAGACATTCATGATTTGAACAGCGCGAACTACAAGGGACAAGAAAAGAAGGGAAACAGGACAAGCGCTTGTCCTGTTTCCCTTCCTTTCTTGTCCCTTGTAGTTCGCGCTGTTCAAATCATGAATATCTACCAACTCGCCCAAATGAACGTTTTGTAAGAAGACATCCATGTATGCGCAATTCATAAAAAGTAGGAACCCAGCAGACCTCGCTAATTTTAAAAAGTACAGAAATTTTGTGACGCGCTTTCTTCGAAATGCAAAACAGGTTTATAAATAATCGCACCAATGAGCTATGGCGCGCTCTAAATACCATCATGAACCGCAATAAATCGAGAAATGACGATATTCAAGTAACACAAAACGGAAAAACTCTCGAGGGCCTTCAACTCGCAGACGCATTTAACTCCTATTTTGTTAACTTAGTAAAAAGTGGTCATGATGAACGTGTGACGAGCTACTTGCGTAATCGTAACGAACATACCGCTTTTTTTTATCCAACATCTGAGAATGAAATACGTTCGGTCTTTACATCACTAAGCAATAGCAACACAAGAGATATTGATGGTCTTAGAATTACACCAATCAAATTTGTCTTAGACTACATTTTGCCTGTGCTCAATCACATATACAACTTATGTTTGTCATCAGGTGTATTTCCCGATAGCATAAAACGTTCTAAAGTGACTGTTATTTCTAAATCAGGCGATAAAAACGCATTTTCAAACTATCGCCCCATATCTGTCCTTCCCGTTCTCTCAAAACCGCTCGAGAAGTTAGTATTGCTGAGGCTGGACTCATTCTGCAATAAGCATTCATTAATTTCCCCTTTCCAGTTTGGCTTCCGGAAAGGTATGTCCACAGAGTTAGCCTTACTAACACAAAAAGAAATAATCCTTAAGTCATTTTTGGATAAGAAGTTAATAATGGGCATTTTCATAGATTTCACAAAAACATTCGACAGCTTAAATCACCAAACGCTGATAGCAAAAGTACAATTTTATGGGTTTCGAGGCATTGCCTTGGAATTTCTCAAGTCAAATCTTTCAAACAGAAAACAATGCGTTGCTATAAATAACAATTTTTCTTCTCTAATGAACTTGAATGCAGGCGTTCCTCAGGGCAGCATATTGGGGCCACTGCTTTTTAACTTGTATATAAATGATATAGGGAATGTAGCCGAGAAATCACAACTTATTGTTTATGCCGATGACACAAGTATTTTTGTTCAGTCAGGTAATCCCAGTGATTTGTGCAATAACGTAAATTTGACACTACAAAACTTATACGAATGGAGCAATAGAAATTCCCTGCAGATCAACAGTGCAAAAACCAAAGCTGTGTTATTTACACCCTATCAAAAGCCAATTATCTACCCACTGTGACAAATCTGTCAGCCATAAGTTTATAGTAGTAACTGCAGTTGATAAATTAGGTGTAGAAAAGAAAGCGCTGGTGTCGTCCGCATACAGAATGATTTCTGGCAAGCCTGCTATGGGTAAAATGTCGTTAATATAGAGAAGGAATAACATAGGACCCAGTATGGAGCCTTGCGGTACACCATATTTTATATTTCTTAATTCACATTTGGCCACGACATATTGGGAACGGTTTGAGAGATAACTTTCTAGTAGAGTAAGGGAAATACCTCTTATTCCACTGAACTGGAGTTTTTTTAATAAGTAGGTCATGTTTAATGGAGCCGAACGCTTTGCTGAAGTCCAAGGATATGCCAAGTGTGTGTGTGTGTGTGTGTGTGTGTGTGTGTGTGTGTGTGTGTGTGTGTGTGTGTGTGTGTGTGTGTGTGTGTGTGTGTGTGTGTGTGTGTGTGTGTGTGTGTGTGTGTGTGTGTGTGTGTGTGTGTGTGTGTGTGTGTGTGTGTGTGTGTGTGTGTGTGTGTGTGTGTGTGTGTGTGTGTGTGTGTGTGTGTGTGTGTGTGTGTGTTTCTATCCTCCGAATAAGTGTTTCTTTTATACTAAGGCAGATTCAGATGACTTATGATTCTGAAACCCATACTGACTGCTACATATCAAGCTGTGTTTCTGTAGATGACTAGTAATCCGAGAATTAGTAACCTTTTCAAAATTTTCTGAAAACAGCGGAGGCACTGAAATTGGCCTGTAATTTCCAAGATTGTTCACCGTGCTGCCTTTGTAAAGAACCACCCCACCCTCGCTGTTTCCATGTTCTCTTGAGAAATGCCCGTTGTTAAAGTAAGATTTGCTATATGACAGCGCACATCACATATGAAGTCAGAAATTGCTTTTATTGGTGCTGCTTTGATACCATCATAAGCAGAGGAGCAGTTGTTTTTTAAATTATATATTAGGCTGTAGATCTCTTCAGGGCTAGTTGGAGACAAAAACATGGTATCTGTTAGCCTGTGCTGTAAGCAATTCTAGAAATGTCCGGAGTCAGCCCCATCGAAACTTCCAAAAGTTAAAAAGTGTTTGCTCATTACATTGCCAAGAGCTTCACCTAGATTCGTGACGCGCAAATAATTTCTCTCTGCGAACTCTACTAAAACCTTCCCCCTGCTATTCCTGGAGCCTATGCCATAGTCGCCTACCACCTGCTCAGGTAGCACATCACAGCGGGCCAATATTAGAAAGCCACTGGCAATGCGTGGCCCTAAGTAGGCCCAGAGTTGCCAATGGGCATCTGATATTGGCTGTGCCATCATCATATCATGGATATCATGGGCCGTGTTAGCCAGAGTTCTCCCACAGCTTGCCAGAATTGGCTAGGCCATTTTCAAAACCCGGTTATCATGGGCCACGTTAGCCAGAGTTCTCCCACTCTTTGCCAGAAATGGCTAAGCCATTTCCGAAATCTGGCTATCGTGGGCCATGTTAGCCAGAGTTCTCCCACTATTTGCCAGAATTGACTAGGCCATTTTCGAAACCTGGCTATATTAGTCTTGGCCTGCCACCCCTTATCCAGTGTTAAACGTACATGGCAGATGTTGGTGAACATTGTACCATTTATTATACTGGGTAGAAGATTGATTTTATTGTCGAGTACCATCTCGGCATTTTATAATTTTCGAACGGGCTAAAACTCGTTTGAGCTCCAGGGCTGAGCTTGTGCGAGCTCAAAAATTTAAGTTTATTAATCTTTTTCTTACCGAATATTTTCGCAGCACATGCGTGAAGTTGGATAAACAACAAATATTTTCCGACAGCGCATTCGAAGATAGAGGAGAGTTATGAAAAAAAAAACTAAATGAAACCGAAGCTGTCAGCAGATCGCGCCGGCCAAAGTGAGCCAAAGTGAGCCGGCCAAAGTAGAAGACTCTGCCACTGAGCGTACCAGTACCAGTAGTTTTACTCTCTCAATCTCATCCTCCGACGTGGCTCAGCTACCCAGGCTGCGGGGCAGTGGCTAAGTACCTGGCGGTGTTGCGCTAGCTTGCTAAATTTCTCCTTCTTTTTGTCTGTGCCTGTTTGCTCCTGTTCTGGGGTGATTGGGTGCGGGACGAGAGCTTAATGTCTACTTCTTTTCCTGGCCAGGGGTTTTCCCCTTGGTCGGCATCTCTTCCTAAAGACCAGCTCCCAATTGATCTCTCTTTCCGCAGTGGTGTTTCAAGCGTTCCGGTCGCTTTAGTGCCTACCGATGGCGGCGCTATCCGACTGAACAACCCGGAGGCAGTGCAGGAAGCTCTTAGGTCCACATCGCAGCACTTCATGCACATTACCGATGTCCGGCAGTTCGGCAGGGGTGGTATTTTCTGCAGGTCGCCGGATAAAGACTGTATTGAAGATCTTCTAAAGTGTACGACCTTCGCCAGCCACCCGGTGAGCGCATTCATTCCGCCTCATCTAGCATGTTCCAAGGGCTTGGTCCGAGGGGTCGACTCTCGATTGAGCCCTGTGGAAACGCTTGAGAACCTCTCGCCTGCGGGAGTGATTGCTGTCCATCGATGCAGCAGGATGGTTGACGGAGTAAAAATTCCTACGGAGTCCGTCATTGCCACATTTGCAGGAATATTTTGCCCGTCAGAGATTAAGGTGTGGCCATGGGTTTTTCGAGTAGATGCCTTTAACTCTCGGCACCTCCAGTGTCAAAACTGCTGGTGATTTGGCCAAAGCGGCAAAGCCTGCAAATCGGCCTTACGCTGCTGTGCCTGTGGGGAACGTCATTGCAGAGAGGAATGTCCTGAACAGCAAGAGAAATGTTGTTTGTGTAGCGGTGCTCACTCTGCTTATTCGCCTGACTGTCCTGGACGAGTACAAGAAGTTCAGGTGCTCGAGCTTATAGACAAGCGCAGATGCACGCGGAGAGAGGCTTTTGCCGCAGTCAAGGAAAGAGCCTCGCCTACTGTAGTGTGGCCGCCAAATGCCCACCCATAATGGATGCTAGGTGGTCCCAGGCTATTACAGCGGCAGTTGAGAAAGCTGTGGCAAATGCAATGGATCGCATTATGAAAACCGTGGCCACGTGCATTTCGCAGGTCATAGCTGCTCAGATGACCAATCTTCTGCAGGCGTCCACCGCTCCGCTCTTGTCTTCTTTGGCTTCGGAAGCTACCCCTCGTTCTGTAGTAATCGATTCCGCTCCACAGAGCCAAAAACAATGTGAGCAACAAAAGACCTCTCAGGCCTCTCCTTCGAATAGCGTTATGGACGCATCCTCTATGGATTGTATGGATATGGAGTCTGATCTCCGCGCCCAGAAACGAAGTGGGTCTCCTTTGAATATTGCCGGTCCATCTTGCCCCCAGTCAAAGACAAAGAAAAGTAACGCAAGTCAAAACGCTAAGACCAGGATTCTAGAAAAGGCAGTCGCGGCTGCGGCACTGCCGCTAAGATAGGGTTCTTAAGTGTACTCCAGTGGAATTGTCGATCTATATTCTCAGCTTCAACAGATTTAAATTGCCTATGCAATCAGCCTCTACCTGATTTAGTTGCTTTACAGGAAACATGGCTAACTTCAAATTTCAATTATCATTACCATCCGTTCCGGCTTGACCAATCATCACGAGGGGGAGGGTTGTTAGTGCTCATATCTACAAAGTTTTGCCACAGGGCATGCATTTCTTTTCTATATGCGGACAATGAATGTGAAATCCTTGCGGTTGACCTCAGTTTTCCAGGTCAACAGCCCTTTACGGTAGCTAATGCATATTTCCCGTCTGGTGTGCGTGACACTCGGCCCCTTGACTCACTCATGTCTAGTAGCCGATCTCAGGTTCTATTACTTGGCGACTTCAATTCGCACCATGTGACTTGCGGGTTTAAAACAGACAGCTTTGTTTCTAGACTATTTGATTGGGCTTCTTGCAACAACTTGATCTGCAACAATTCCGGATTGCCTACGTTTGTTTGCAGGCAATGCCGCTCTGCCTTGGATTTAACTTTTTCCTCCCCAGGAGTCTCTGTTATGTCTTGGGCGCCTGTTGACTGTGCCACAAATAGTGATCATCTACCGATTAGTTTCAAGTTTGCGTGTAAATTAACTCTTCCTGAGGGACATCAGCGCACGTTAATAAATTACAGTTAATTTAAAGACACACTAAAATCAGCCCTCCAAATCACTTCAGACACTCGCGCTCAGAGAAGTGACGAAAGCAAGGCTGCACATCTATGTTTTGTGCATGGAAGAAACTTCTCATCAATCAATGCCCAAAAAATTCGCTGGATTATAAGTATGTTGCAGCAACATTTAAACGCACTGTCACCCGTGCAAACGAGGAGTATAATACAAATCATTATGATTTCCTTTCCCAATCAGGAAATAAACGAGCTTTGTTTAATTTCATGAGGCGCAACAAGGTGATTCCTCCGGCTGCCGACATTGAATCCCTCGATCAGTGCCCTGCTGACATCGCAAAGGCCTTAGAGGATATTGCGTGTGGCCTAGAGCTTCGCTTTACATCTGCTTTACCTTCTCCTACTATATTCACATGCACCTAAAGTGATTTCACTGAGGTCTCTATGCCTGAGCTGTCGCAAATTGTTCTGCGCTTATCCCCAGCGGCTCCTGGCCCCGATAAGGTCAATTCATCTATGATCAAAATTTTGTTCAATGAATCTCCTGCAGACCTGTTGGCTCTAATTAACCATTCTATTAAAGGTCCTTGGATACCGCATGAGTGGCGTCTTGCTGAAATAGTTCCATTGCTTAAAAAGCAAGGGGAGGGCTTAAGTTTAGACAATATACGCCCTATTTCGTTAACATCGAACATAGTGAAATTAGTGGAAAGGGTCCTTCTCAGCCGTGTCATGTTATTCATTTCAGAAAATACTGTATTGAATCCATGTCAAATTGGTTTCAGGCCGGTTTGTTCAATTTGGTGTGCTCATACTGACCTTGAGAGTCGTATTAAATTAGCTCGCAATAGAAAAAAGTTTGCTGCGCTTGTCACCTTGGATGTCAGTAAAGCATACGACAGCGTGGAGCACTCGACTCTATTATTAAGATTGCAGGAACTCAACTTTCCAAGCTATTTTGTACCCTGGATTTCTGTTTTTTTTGGAAAATAGAGACTTTTACTGCTGCCAAAATGGTGTTTCCTCAAGGAGATTTCCACAGACAAGAGGTGTTCCGCAAGGATCAGTTCTCTCACCTGTTCTTTTTAACATTTTTCTAAGCTCAATTCTATGCATTCAAAATGCGAAAACTTTGTGTACGCCGACGATATTGCATTTTTTTGCATCAGCAGGTGACATTCACACTCTTTATCGAACCCTGCAAAATTACCTCAATGTTCTTGACAACTGGCTAGGAAGAATTCATATGTCCCTTAATGTGAAGAAATGCGCATTGTTAGTATTTCCAGTTTCTGTTCCTGTAAATATCTGCCTGGTCTATAGAAATAACATAATACCTCAAGTTCAGACGGTGCAGTATCTCGGTGTAATATACGACTCTACTCTCTCCTGGCGGCCACACATTGAGCAAGTTTCCGCAAAAGGAGTTCGGGCCGTTGGCATCCTGCGCAGGCTTTGTAGTGCTAGGTCAGGCATGAGAAGGCATACGCTTCTAATGATTTATAACATGTACGTCCGCCCAATTTTGGAGTTCGGGTGTGTTTTATTCTCAGGAGCTCCTGCCTATAAACTTCGCCCTCTTGTGCTTTTGGAGCGTGAGGCGTTGGGCCTTTGTCTGGGGCTTCCAAAATATGTCGCCAATGCTGTTCTGCACCTTGAGGCGCGAATGCCTTCGTTATCAGCTAGGTTTCGCCTTTTAACAGTTCAAACATTTTTAAAATTGTGCGACTCACCTCTTCACGCTTCCAGTATAATATTTCTTAGTCAACCTTCCGCCTTTTTTAGTGCTGCCTGGTCTCAATTTCATACCCCGCAGAAATGTTACGTGCAGTCCCTCCTTGATCGCATAAATATTCATTTCACAGATGTCCGCCAAATATATAACAACTCCTCATCTGTCCAGATTGAATTCGATGACATTTTCCTATCGAATGCAAAGCTGCAGCCCTTCCCGCTTCTTCAGAGTCTATTGCAGGACCACCTATGGTCCTTTCCCTCTCATGTTCTTATTGCTACCGATGCCTCGCAGGATCGCGAAAAGGCAGGTGTGGGAATTTTTTCGCTTTCACTGGATTGGGCTTTTTCCTCCATCTTCCTGATTTCACTCCCATTTTTCTGGCTGAATTATTAGCAGTAATCTTAGCCTTACGAAAATTAGAATCTACCGTTTCCCAGGTCGTGGTTATGACAGACTCTCTGTCCATTTGCTCTTCCTTATCCTCACCCACTGACTCTCGGCCATTACGCCTCTTTAATTTCCTGATTCCGCTCCATCTAAATTCGGTAAGGTTGCTTTGGGTACCAGGTCCTATGGGCTTTCACTTAAATGAGGTTGCAGATTCCTTAGCAAGAGCCTCTCTCAGCGGCCCAATTGTTGCTGTCCTGCCAACGTGTGCATATACAGCTGCGGTGAGGTTTCGCAGCTACACAATATTTCAGGAATTTGCTGCCTCGGCTCTTACATCATCTCCCGAATATCAGCATCTTCTGCATCCTTGGAGTAGCAAAGACTGGCGCTCACGTAGACTAGAGGTCTCTTTCACGCGCTTGCGTTGCCGGGTTCCCCTTCTAAATTTCTACCTTCACAGATCTGGCCTGGCAGCTTCCCCACTGTGCCCTTTTTGTGCCGAACCTGAGACACTAGATCACTTCCTGCTGTTCTGCCGCCGCTTTTCTCATTTGAGGAAGCGTATTTTGCAAATTCCATTTCATCAACTGGGCTTGCCTGTGTCTTCCGCGGGTGTTCTTTCCATTGGCGCTTCTTTGCTTGGACGAAGCGACAGGAGTGTGCGCTCTGCTGTGCAAAATTTTCTTCAAAAAACGCAGCGACTCCCATTCTAATTTCTTTTTGCCGCTCTCAGTCAGTACGACATTGCAACATTAAAGGCATTGTGTACTATTATGCACATTAAGCAATTGTCCCGTCTTCGATCTCCAAGTTAACTCAACCCCTTTCCTTCCCTCTTCCAATCTATCAGACTACATACTATTGCCACTCCTTTTCCCGTCAAAACTTTCCTGTATCCAGTAATTAACCACCTGTGTCTTGGCCACTCCCTCGTTGTGGGTGTGTGCCAGCAACGTCTGAGGGCTTCCTTCCTTCCTTCAAAGTGAGCTCTCGTACAGGAAAAACTAAAGGAGGAGTATATGTCAACGCCGTCGGGGCTCGGCACGGCGGCGTCTGCCGCGGGCTCCGTCGCTGATCAGTTGAGTTCTAAGGTGCTTCGCAACAATTTCTAAACGCATTCGGAAGCATTCCAAACGCATTCGCTTGGTTTATAACAATGCTGCTGCTGCCATCGACTTCTGTTCTGTTCGTTCGCTGCAACTAACCACTAAGATTCCTTCAAGAATGTCTCGTAAATTTAGCAATTAACGAATGTGTGTTGGCATGACCCTGTTGTAACGATTTCTGTATTTATATATGGCTTAGCCAAGCCGCTAATAAAGAAATATACTTTTTTCTTTAGAAGTGCACAGACAGAGCTCACGCTGTCGCCTTTGTCCGATTTCTGGGCAGAATAACCGGCTTTTTTGGAATTTATGTATTTGAAAGCGTTTTTGTACGCTCTGCTTATCTGGAAACCAGCAAAAGAGGACTTCCTTCTAAAAAATCAAATGACTTTCATTTCATAATTTTTTTTAATTAAAAAAGCGCTTTTTGCATCACTCTAGAGAATTCACTGCCACACTGCGCAGTGGGTGTATGCTTAATAGAGATTCTAAATAAAACATAATAACTTAGTGCAAGTGCATTCCGTAAGCCGACTTTGTGCACAATTATGGTAACGCCCAGAAACGAAACAGTGGCCTCGTAATTTAGACATATAAGTGGCGCACGCGTGAAATATTAGCTCGCCGCTTCATACACGCACGCGATCACGCGGTGAGAGATTCCTACGCTTCCGTACGTCGTTCCCTGTGATCGCGCCTTGCCCTGTGTTTTTCGATTTGCTTTTTCCTTCCTTTTCTGCAGATCATAAAGTTTCAAAATGTTGTTTTTTGTGCATTTTATTGTTCTGTTGCGTAATTTTCATTGAGGGCTATAGCTCTTGTGGACGTCTTTACTTATTTGCTCGAAAATTAATTTTTTTTGCTTTCGAACAATACCTTTATCGATGAAAAGCATCGGAAATAGTTTCGAGCCACTATTCAATACAGTTTTGTTCGTTTTAGCTTTTTGCATGAAATTTCCAAACCAACAAAAAGTTTGAGGATTCTTCGACGACCAGCGAATAATTCTACGGCCAAATGGTGTTAGGCCCATGTTAACCTAGCTTGTTTTCCACATGTCCCGTATGCGAATCTGCTTGCATAATATTTGATTTATTGCTTTACGATGCTTCTCCTGTGGCTTTACAAAAATACTTTGACGCTTCCGCGTTTTCCACACCCTTGCCTTCAAAACTGCTTATGACTCATTCTCCGAGAATTCCAAAACTCTCTCAGTTGTTTCGGCCCCGGTCCCCTTTTTGAAGTCTCGTATCTCCCCTACTCATCTCCCGGACATGCTCTTTTCAAGGCAGGGTGCTAACCCCTACTACTCGAAGCGATTTTCTTTTTACTCACTTTGTCCTAGCTGTTTTTCCCGTGCGCAGCTACCCGCTGCACCGTTCGCCCCCCCCCCCCTCCCCCCCCCTCCGGCAAGATTTTGTTTCCTGTACCTTTCAGCTGGAAACTTTATTTTTGCGACCACAAAAGTTGTGTAAAAAAATGGCTCTACCCCCTGCAGCCACCACCCCCTCCTTCCCACATCACCGTTGTCTCCCTGTCATTCGTCACAGCGCTATGCATCGCCACGACACATACATGACTGGACGCGTCTTGCCTTGTCTGGCACGGCGGGCGTCCAACCGCACAACCAGCGCGACGAAAGAGCATGCATACTCGAGCTGGCTCCATTCGTAGTCTGGGCAAGCGAAAACCCACATCTGATGCTATATGAAGAGCTCCGACGCGGTTCCTTCCCTGGCCTGCAATATCTTATTTGTAAGTACTACAAATATTTTATCTCGAGATACGTTCGGAAATTAATGTGATTTGAGGAGTAAGTGTTGCTTTGACTACATGCGGCTTTATTTTTTTCGGTAGGAACAGAGAACGAGACGAAGCACGAGGACGACTTCTATGTACTTGCTCTCATTGCCAAATGTCTGGCTTGACGTCGTGCTCAGTGCAGATCTGCCCGAATGGTAAGAACTTTATTTTTCGTCTTTGGTGCAATGAATTCACCGAACATTCGCTACATTGTCGAACAGCAGGTTTGAATTCATGTGACCTGACATCCGATGCATTCAGGAATATGTTTGTCATGTACAGCTTATGCAGCAGAGGAATCGGAACTGTTTTGTGTTCCACTACAGACCAGTCGGTGAGGATATGTGTACTACGTCCGCGCTGTTTCTCTTTGGCTAACACACTTGCAGGTGCAATAGGAAATCCGCAATTTATGGTTAAAGCTTTTGCCAAGTTATCTCTCAATAAAAAAAAGGCATTACTCTGGAATGTAAGACGAGTGTTTTGTTTGGTTTTCAAGTCAGTTTCCAATCTGTATTACATGCAGTGAAAGCGACTAAGATAAACAGCTGGATTATAAAAAAAGGTGTTCTAGTTTTTTTACATCCTGTATATTTTTTTGGAACCCAATCAAAAAAAACTACCCTTGTTTAAAACTGTTTCGACTCTATATGGAGGAAATGCTACAACCTGTGCATCTTTACTCGAATAAAAAATGCGCTCTCAATTTAGAGATCCGTAGTTAAACTAAAACAAAATTCTGCATCAAATTCCTTTCAATATCACATAACTTTGTTTTTTTTCACATTGAATATCTATCTGGAGGTGCGAAACTGCGCATTAAACTCAAAATCACCAAATTGGTACAAGGCGAATTAAATTTCTTTCACTTTGTGCAAAAAATGCGGTGCCACTTGTTACAAAGTATCCTGTAAAATTGTGTCGAGTGTTTTCACGCTGACCGTGCCTCACAAAATTCAGTGTTATTTAATCATTTCTGCATTTGTCTTTTGACGGCCATATTTAGGTTCACCGTGACATCATCTCTCTTTGCAGGCTCGAAGCATTGTGAGGTCATCGTGCAAGAGGTGGACCGGAGTGTAGTGGAAGAGTCGGCTTGCAAGAGGAGTGCTACAATTGCTTCAGATATTACTGATCAGTTCACAGGAAGACAGCTCCGTTAAGCACTTTATAGATGTCTTAGCCGTTCTACAGCATCTTGCCGAGCTGTGTTGTCCAACCTGAATCATCAGCACGCAGCCCACCTGAAAATAAGTGAGTGAATAAACTTTATTGCTCTAATAAAGGAGTCTTGCTGCTTGCCCGAAGATTGCCGATGTCTTCCAGGCTGAGCGTGGTTGGCGCCCCTAGTCCAAGGCGTCACTGTCCGTGGCCATCGGGCATGCGTGGCTCACTAGGTCTCTTTGGACCTTGAGCTGACTGCTGGTTAGCCGGTCCTCCCAATGCTCCGCATTTGGCTCTTTGTTACCTCGGAAAGCTACATTGTGTATGCACTTCCATGTAATATGATAAAAATAAATTTTTTCCCACAGCCTCTGCCACCGTGGTCTTGGGTCCTCCTTTCCATTAATTCCCAGGATTACTTGTAGCAGCGCAAGCCATTCTGCGTGCGCTAGAAGCGTGATCCTTGCAACTCGATGCAATAAACCGGTCTTTTTCCGGAATTAGGCGCCCTCATTTATGAATATTTGCTAGGTTGAATGGTACATACACAGTTCCAGTCATTGGGCAATGGGTTATGTTGCATGTGCCAATTGTCGAAAGCAGGATACAAGTGTTTGAAAGCTGGCTGTTAATGTTTGAAAGCTCGATGCGAGTGTTCGAAATCTAGAAAGCCAATTCGAGGCTTTTACAGGCCCATGTCGCGGAACGAACGCCAGGCCTGCGTTGGCTCCTAGATTGGCCGAACGTTGGCCCAAAACTGGCCTGAAAGTGAGACGAATGTGTCAAAGTGGTAGCGCTTTGCCTAAATGCCAATGTAGGACCGCCGTTCATGCCAATGTTTGCCAATTTTCGCCCAGTGTTCGCCCATGCTGTTGTTCTGCCTGATTGTTCGTTTTTGCTTAGGGACTGAAATAAATGATACGAGATACGCGTTTAGAAATAGAGACAAGAAATTATTATACGCTTCATCAGAAGTTTCTGAGCTCTATACGACATCCCAGTTTGTTCCTTGGAGAATAGTTCGAAATTTGATCACAGGACAACTATGCGACATTAAACAGTGCTCAGAAGGTAAACTCATAACTACCAGGAAGAAAGTGGTCCTACCGAGTGAACTTATTCGAACAAACAACCATGGCCGCAGACACGCTTTCTTTTTCGTGCTCCGGTTTTTGGCATTTAGCGCTCTCCGGAGTCGTCTTGTTTCCTGAGATGGGAGAAGACAGCACTGTGAGGACTTTCCGTCGAGAAGGCACACTAAATGGAACGCAACAGAACTCCGTTGACGATCGGTTTCCTGTTTTTTTTTGCCCTTCTCACGTACGCACGAATACTGAGACACCGTTTCACACCGCATACAATTTAGCCTTCATCGAAATTCTACCGCCGCTCCCGGATTGAACCCGCGTCTTTGGGGTTAGCAGCCGAGCGCCATAATCACTGAGCAACCGTGGCGGCGATATCTAAAATAAATTTTCAAAAATTGGGTTGCAGCATTACTTTTTATTCTGCGCCGACGATCTAAGTAACATTACACATATTCCAACACCCAAAGCTTCAAGTAGAACTCCCAAGATCAGTATGTCTTCACCACGACCTACTTCAACGAGGGCGACGTGGTCATCCCACAGCCTCATGTAGCAGCACGTGTTGCTGCAATTATCACGTCATTGCTCCTTAAGGACAGCCCGTGCTGGGAGATGGCGCAGAAAGTTGTGTGTGATTCGGCGGCAGCCACGCAGAGCACGAAGACAGGATTAGAGTACAAGAAGGCAAGCAATGCCAGGGCTTTGCTCAACCCGGCAACACTGCTAGAGAATTTTCTTAATGTCGCCTGGAAAAAGCTTTTGGACCACGCATGTGGCATTACATGAGAAAAAAAGGCAGCGCATGAAAAAGGACGAGACGACAGACACACCGCGCTTGGGTCAGTGCTTCTCATCCTCATATTCCTCGCACTCACACTCTGTCCACTAAATCACCATCAACTAACTGGTCCCCAGTTTGCCTACTGGGTGTCTTCAAAATTTTATTGAAAAACAGCTTAACGATGCAGCCGGACAATTATGAACACGATGAGGCACGAGTGCTAAACAAAATATATCTAATGACCGAGTGAGATTCAACTGCGGTACCAAGATTTAAGGAACAAAAACGTTTAACCCGCTTTCTTGATTCATATTGTTTTAGTCGCTTAGACATTTTACAATGCGAAACGAACGTTAAAGTCGAAAATTCGAGAAAATGTCAAAGGACTAATCAAGCAGGCCTCGCCGAAGGTCGCGTTTCCGTTCCAAGCACTAATTTCTGTGACTGTAAATTACATGTCCTTGCTTTTCTGAATGAAACGGCGTTTTGTTCATAAAACCGACTTGCACTGGGGCGTGCCATCAACGGACTCCGCCACTAAACGCGCTGTGTGCGTACGGTGCAGAAATCAGCCGGCATGGGCAGCGAGTCCTCCTCGATGATGTTGCAAAGGATGGCCAGAGATTCCCCGGCGTTCAGCATACCCCACACGTTAGGACCGCGAACAAACTCGGTCACCGTGAGCACGAGAAACCGGAGCTTGAGGAAGAAAGGCCGCACCGCGGAACGGAGGCCAGCTGCCTCTCCGTCAACCTTGCCTCTCTCGATACACTGCCTGCGGCCGCAGGCGTGGACGGCTTGCAGCACCGACATCTCGGGTGCATTGTGCACGTTGTCGAGAATGTAGTTCGCGGTGTAGTGCAGGCAGGATTCGAACGTCTTTGACGCGAGAACGAAGAGGCCATTGTTGTGGAGGACGGCCTTGCCGCACCCGTCCACGCCGTCTTCGCCCATCGTCAGGATGTAGTCCAGAAACGGACATACGTCATCGGGCTCCATATAGCGCTCCACGTATGCGACGCACCTGGCTGCCAATTCAGGCACCATGTATTTGACTGCAGCGCTGCGGGTGCAGGTCGCCTGGTGAACGCTTTCCACCTCGAACTGTTCACTGTAGAAATACCTGCGTCGCAGAGCAGGTGAGCATAACAGGATCCCTTGTCGTTTTACAAAAACAAAAGTGGAACAGATTCGTCCCACTTTATTCTTATTTGATTGAGAAGCAGGAAACGCTTCCTGTAGTCTATTGAGATAAAACATAAAGGCAAAGCTCTGGTTGTGGGCAGTAATGGTTTCTGGGTGGCAGGGTACCGTAACCAGCATGCTATGGAATTAGTGCTCAAACAAGCAGGCCGTTCGCCCAAACGTCGTTCCCTTGATTAAATATCGCCAAGGAAAAAGACCTTTCCAATAAGTAATCCTTTAACCAAGTTATGAATGCGACATTTGCTGGTTGGAACATGCATGGATTAGGACACGGCAAAAATCTATGGCTGTTAATGGCAGTGTAATGGAGAACGTCATCACGTGACCTTACAACTTTTATAGGGATGCCTGCGGACGATCACAGCAGGGCCGTTAGAGAGAATAACGGAGCAGGCAGCGAGCTTAAGTCTCATAGAATCAGTATGGTAACTGTGGATGAGTCCAGTGTGTGGGCCGCAGGTCAAGCAGGCTTGGAGGACTCAGGGTTCAGAGCCGTACTTCGCCTTGTTTGGCGCCTAACGAACAGCACAGAGACCTGATACTCTTCTCTTTCTCGGTATTTTCTATGTTTGGTTTCTTAGATGGCATTTCAAATTTTGTTTTAGTGATGAAGTGTTAACTTATCGCATTCCCCTCTTTACTTGCATGTTAATTCGATGGCCCCTCTACAGATGTTGTTAGAATACACTGCAAAATAATCAAGCTTATATTTCTGCATGTAATACGAATTACAGGCCGTCAAGTGCTTTTGAGCAAAATACATAAATGAAGCGTTAGCGAGGGGAGGTTCTACCGTAGCAGCCCTTCAACGCCGTCCGGATGCAGGTCCATAATAGTGAGGCGATCTTCTCTGGCGAAGTGCCCAAAAAACATGGCCCTGTAGACGTCGTTCTGCAGGGCCAGGATCATGCGATGCGCTTTGAAAGATGCGTGCTGTTCGGGAGCGTGTTCCCAGTGCACGACTATTTCCACATCGGCAAGCTCCCGTGTGCCGAGATATCTCCACAGCGAGAACTGCGAAAGAATAATTTAGATTAGTTGGCTGCTGCAAACGAGTTATATATTGTGGTGTCTAACATACGAAACTGACACATGGGCTAAGAGGGACGCCGTATAGTGGCGGGCTCTGAATTAATGTAGACCAGACCGCCTGAGGTTCTTACGTGCACTGACACTCACAGAGCAGGGGCGCCTTGTGCATTTCACTTCCATTCAAAATGCGGCCGCCGCGGCCAGGATCAAACCCCCATCTCCATGGCGCAAAACGAAGAGACACTGATAAAAGCCGCGTGACGACGGCGATAAGAATATAAAAAGAAACATAAAATTTGTTTGCAGCAATATGTATTTCTAACGAAGAGCCGCCCTTTAAAGCAGCAGCGCTTCCCGATTCACTGCTCACTAAGCATCAATACAATATCAACAATAAAGCAGGTGGTGTCAAAATGCAAACAAAGCACCGAACACGCAGAGTTTTTATGCACGAAACTCAAACGTCAAGGTATGAGTCTCGACATGAGTTTCAATTACGTCCGAGTCTTCAGGGCACTCTGCAAAAGCAAAATTGAGACCCACAGAAGGAGCTTTTACAGAGGCTGTTTAAAGCAACCCGTGTCTCACGCGCTCATAGCGCTGTGAGCGGGACTATTTTTTTAGTCTCAGGGTAGGGCTGCCCACGCCAGCCGTGGTCACTGAATGGCTCATGGAGATACATACAGTGCAGTGGTAGATACTACGATGGGAGGGATAAATTAATGAAAATTAAGTTCCCCGGCCCGTGTCGCAAAGTATAATGGGCTTTACTATGTAGTAACAGTGTGTTGTGGCTGCAATGAAAAAATTAAAAATAATAGGCCTCCACCTGCACCGCTTTCTCACAAGAGCATCAAAGCAATATTAGATGTTAATTAACATGTCTATAAGAGAGGACAATTACCCGCCGCGGTGGCTCAGTGGTTAAGGCGCTCGGCTACTGATCCGGAGTTCCCTGGTTCCAACGCAACCGCAGCAGCTGCGTTTTTATGGAGGCAAAACGCTTAGGCGCATGTGTGCTGTGCGATGTCAGTGCGCGTTAAAGATCCCCAGGTGGTCGAAATTATTGCGGAGCCCTCCACTAGGGGACCTCTTTCTTTCTTCTTTCACTCCTTCCTTTATCCTTTTCCTTACGGTGCGGTTCAGGTGTCCAACGATATACGATACAGATGCTGCGCCATTTCCTTTCCCCCAAAACCAATTACAATTAAGGAAGGACAAAAGCAATTGTTACACCTGTAGGTGAAAATATAAACGAAGAGAAGAAGCTACCCGAGATAAACCACATTTCCGGGTAGCGTGTCCGGGAAGATTATCTTACTCTGCCTTAGAAAAGATGGGCAAGATGCGATGCAGGGAAAGGAAATTTGTTTATCGGGAACTGGTTGTGAGAGCTGAAGGCTAAAGAGGAGTGGGAACAGCAGGGGAATTCATGGCGATAGAGTCGAGTTCCTATTCAGGCCTCCCTAGAGGGTGAGCACTAGCTCTGCTGAATGTGCGATTCTTGACCTCCAAACGTACTTCTGTCGCTATTCGACGTCCTCCGGCATCTCTGACCCTCACACACTCAGAACGTAGGGAGGCAGAATTGTCCTATAGAAGGATACAACTGACTAACGGAGGGACATTGCTCTTGAAGGGGGGCTCTGCAACAGATCAATGGCCCTGATTTGTTGTCATTACGACCCGATCAATCTCCTTGCACATTCCGGTGTGTATATGCTAGCAGTCTGTAGTGCTTGAACGCGATGGCGTATCAGCCACTTTGCTCGCGATGCGTCAGGCTTACCTCAGGCACTGTTTCTGTCTGAGTAGAGACAATGACGCGGGTAGAACTGGTCCAGTGCCAGAAGTTGGTGCGTTTGTAGCATCTGTAGCACTGCAATGAAATTGATAAACAAGGCAGGAGTTGGATACGAGCCACGATTTGCAAGCAATTTCTTAGTAGTCCGATGGGTGCCCTAGCTAGCAAGGCTAACACACGTTCATGAAAAAAAAAGAAATGGAAAAAGTACATCGAGAATATTAGCTAATATACAAAACAAGTACATTCCACAAATGACACCCTTAAATCTGCAAAGCAGTGCTGTCCAGTCGTGAAGAGCCCTGTAATGAGCGCGCGCGCTATATATGGTCTGCCGGTCCACCATCAACCTGGCCATGATGGCTACTAGATGGCGGCATCAGGCATGATCCACCCACTACTCTTAGCCAGAACCGTATAAGACGAACTAATTAGCATTAACATGCGAAAAACTGTAATTAGCATAAACTCAACTGATTCATTTTAGAAAATATCCAGCGTTGCGAGCAGCTGCAGCACGAAAAAGAAACCATAAGGCTACTTGCTTTCGGCATTTATTGGGCATGCCCTAATAAAGAAAGTGGCTATATATTACCGGAAGCTGGCAGTACCCCCTGAAAAACAATGTCGGCAGTGCCGTCTAATTAGCTCGCTGTGATCACGTGACAAACGCAGCCGCCCTCGAGAAGTATTGTTTTTTTTAATACATGTCAAAAGTAGGATCCTCGACCACATAATTTTGGAGTGCCGATATTCTCCCGGAGCGGGCAAAATTATTGATAGTAGACAAGCCTGGGAGACCCTGCTAAGAAGCCCGGACCCTGAGCTTCAGCGCACCACCATCTATCCGGCGGAAGAGGCCGCTACCAGTCAAGGACTGCCAACCAGCCTCTAACCGCGGACGCGCAACTCCCTGTCTCGCAGTGCTGCGTGTCGGTGGCGGGGAGAAACGTCTTTTCTGATGGAAATAAAAGTTATTCAATCAATCAATCTCTGCTCTCGACACGTCCTGGTGTCACTGCATGAAGCGCTGTAAAGAAAAAGCGAGCGATTTTTCTGTATTCTATTTTTCAGAGTGGCAATCAGTGTGATTCTTCATTGCGATTAGTGTTGTAACTGTGCGCCACTGCCGCTGTTCGATGGCCTAATCAATAATTATCACACTTGATCCAGTCCATGAAAACTTAACTCACTGAATTTATTTAGAGTAAGTAGAAAGCATCAATAGCCAACAACTGCACATCTCCCTGAGCGTTCTAGCAGTCAGCGGAGCTAGCTGCTCGTCGTTCGGCGTCCGGAGTACAGCTGAACTCTCCCCACGCCGTCCTAAGCCCCTTCCAACCGCGGCACCTTTGGGAGGCGCCGGCGCTTGCTCTCGAACAAAGAACTTCCGTTTTGGGTGCGCCTGCAAGGCTCTTAACTGATTTCTTCAGAATACCACAGCGCGAGCCTCCAAACAACGTAAAAGTTGTCCAATCAATCACTCACTCAATCAATCAATCAATCAATCAGGACAAATCAATATGTGTTTCCTCTGGAGCATTGTGAGATTCGTTGGGCTAGATTTGAATTCCATCTGCCGGCAGCTTTTTGTGCAGGGTATTCTGCCAGCAAAACAGGTGGAAAAATAGAATTCTGTCAGTGTCGTATCATTGGCTGTGAGCTGTGATGTGACCGGAATCAGGCAATCGGGTCAAACTGCCGGCAAATTTCCCTGCGGGCTATTTTGCCGGCTGCTGGCACAGTAGTCTCGGCCTTATTTAAATGCGCGCATTTTCCAATTGTGCTTCATTTTCCCAGTTTTCGTCCAGAAGTGACACGAAACTTAAGTTACGCGATAAGGCAAACCGTTAAGTGCTTCGTAGTACAAATACATTCGCATACGGAGCGTCCACCCGATACCAAACAAGGCGAAATAAAGGGTCAGGGGAAGGGAAAGCCGGTTACTCGTAGTATTCTGTAAGAAAGGGCACCCTTTCAACCGACGCCGCACACGAGGGTACCAACGCCAAAAACTGGGGTATGAAATCGGCTAGCTGCCCTTCGGAAATTTTTTTCCTCCTCTTTTCTGATGAACAGGCCACGGGTATACACGTTCGCAGCAGGAAGGCGCCAACTGAAACACTCTACAGACATCGGCTTAGTCACAAGCAGAAAGCGCGATGGAGCAGAGAGAGATTTTGATGGAAATTAAGGAAAGCAGGGTAGATATAACCGGCTGTATCGTAATCTAAAACATCCATTCATGCCTAAAGAAAAAGTTCTGTGTAGGATTTCTTTCCTCTTTTTTTTCATCGTGGTAGATGAGCTGCCGGCTTGCGAAATAGAGTACTACAATTCATACCAACGGAACCACCCTCCCTCAGGAATGCTTTCCAGCAAACTAGAAGATCGGGTGGTAATCACCGATCAGCAGTGGGTAAGTCACTTTGCTTCCAACAAATAGCCACGTGTTCAATCAGGCCTGAAGAGATGTTCAATGAAGGAGCACAGCATTGCGATGCTAACGCAGGAAAACGGCTGCAACAGCAATTACGCTGACTTTAGCATGCGAGGCGCCGGCAAGGATTCGCGGCCTCGTGCTTAGCGCTATGCATTTTTATTTTACCTAGTGCAGTCATGTTGTGCCAAGCAGGTGACGCGGGAGCTAGTGGAATCTTTCCGCGTCTTAAAAACTAGACTCATAAGTGAAAGATATGTATATCGGGTTGTCTGTAACGGAGACAGGTTTCTTCGAAAAATCGAACGCGATTTGCGTGTTAGTGTTCCGCTCAAAATGCTGGCAGGAGGCGTGTGATTGTGTTGTTGTGAATGTGTATGTAACAAGCATTTGAATAAAAAATATTGCCAGTAGCGCTGTGTCCAGTGGTTTTCTTGTGTCCGTGTCTCGAAGTTTTACTCGAAATAGACGGAAAAAAGCTAAAGCTCAATATCTGCCCCCATTAATATACACCTTTAGCATACCGTATTACCGCTACCCTGACCGGAGTACCGGGAGCCCACGCACCGTCACTGCGCATGTGCAGATAGCCTAGAGGCCGACAGATGGCGCCAGGTACTCGGCAGCTGCAAGGCAGTGGGCAACTGCAAGGCATCTAATGCATTGGGGTTTAAGGACAGTGAAGGGAAAGTAGATTTTAAGCGGGTAGAAGTAACCAAGCGAAGGTTATCTGAGTGGCTAAAATCAAGACCAGAGTAAAATTTCATAAGTCATGGCTAGGTGGCTTGAGCCACCGCCCGATTTGAATTGTTCAGCCCTTCCATCCGTCCGTCCGTCCATCCGTCCATCCATCCGTCCATCAATCCATCCATCCATCCGTCCGTCCGTCCGTCCGTCCGTCCGTCCGTCCGTCCGTCCGTCCGTCCATCCAACCATCCATCCATCCACTGTATGCGCTACAGTGGCTAGCTGCGCGCTAGCCTTCCGCATCGGGACCAATCAACGCATACTTGTCGATGTGCGGGATTCCGGTACTCCGGTCACGGTAACACGGTACACGTTATGCTAAAGGTGTCTAATGTGTCATCACTGCATTCTTCGGGCCGACTTGCGCGATACGCCACGACACAAGCCCCACCTAGCGGTCAACGACTCCCGTACTGCATACTAAGCCTTCCAGGTATAACCGAAATTCACTTCCATTCATGAATACAGCCTAACGACAATCCTTACCACACCACCAGCCTTTTCAAATACTCGATCTTCGTGGGCACTATCAGGCATTGGAATGACGCCATGCTCCACACAATGGTGTTGGGCTCCGAGGGCGTGTGTTCTTTTTTTTGTTGGATTGACATTGTGTTGAAGTGGGTTGTGCCACTATAGGTTCCGGGCAGACAGCAAAAGTGGCCGCGTGCGGGGCGAGCCGGTGCGCGTACACGATGGTACGTTGGAGCTCGGCTTCGAGACAGTTCAGGCAGTGTGTGGCTGAGTGGCGGGACGTCCTTAGGAGCTTGGCGTTTCCCCAAGGCCAGCTAGCCTTCACTGGCCGGGCATTGAGGTCAGGGGTCTGGCTGCCCGCGCAACACCACGCTACCCTGCCCGCTGGCTCCAGCCTCCCGGTAGCCAGGCGGCGTGCCGACGCACTGTGACCTGTTGGTACCAGCCTCCGGGTATCCGGGACATGACCGTGAACCGGTTGCTTGCGGATACCTAACCCGGTGACCGGGCGGTACCTGCTCTGCCGTGTGCTTCGGCGCCGACAAGGGCTGTCGCACTGGAATTCACAGTAGGACGCTGGTGTTCATTTTGTCATCTCTAGGTTGCAAGTGCCCGGGGTGTATGTGTGCCTGTTAGTGTGCAAGCGGGCGAGCTATGCCTTCGTCCTCGTCTCTCAAGAAAACAGTGTCGTGATGCTGAATGCCGCACAGAGCTCCTGAACGAACCTGGGCACATTATTTAGATCATAGACATGTTCCAATTTTTTTTTGTATTTTCATTGGCATGTAGAGGAGGAAGAGGGAGGGAGGGACTTCAATGGAACAGGAGAGGTCTGGCTGGTTCTCAGCCTGGCATGCTACTCCAGGGCCATGTAGAGGTATCCGTGCGCAACCAGTGGGATTATCTGCTTACTCGTATATTTGTCCAGTAAAACAAGCTGTTCGGCACAAAACTAACTATCAGCACTTTTACTTTTCCAGAAAAAAAAATAATCCTATATCGCGCCCCGTTCGTTGCCTTTCGCTGCTTCCAGGTGTTTTTTTGTTAATTCCATGTCAGATAGCGCTTATTTTCTGTATTGCACTAACATTACTTATTTGTTTTTTATTCTGATTTTTCCACCCTCCTTAGCCATTGGGCTGCAGTATTGATTAAAAAAATAGATATTACAATATAAGTAGATAAACAGTGTCACGAAAGACAGGGCGACAAAATTCACAGACAGAAGACAGAGTTCGGCAGCTAACCCGCGCGCTACACTTCGTCATCGTTAGTGTTCCTGTATATGCTCCCACAGAGAGCAGAGTTGCGCGAAGGTCCGCAATTTTGTTCCAAGCTCTGTGGGAAAGCTGCTTCTCGTGTGGCAGGAGCCTCATGAGAAGGCCGTTTAGAAGCACCCCTTCTCATCCTTGTCGGGGCTTAACAGTACCCCCTCAGTCGGATAACAAAGGAGACTCTGCTCAAGATGGGAGCGGCTGTCCCCCTCCAGCTCATGTGTTGGGCATGAGCAGACACAGTTTGGAACAAAATACGTCAGCGTGATCACGTGATCGCCGCTCCGCGAAGTGTTACGAGCGGTGCGAGGAAAACAGTCGCGCAACTCTGCTCCCTGCTGGAGCATATCTAGGAACACTATTCGTCGTTGGCTTCCTGCGCCACCTGAGAACACAAGGGGGCATTACTCCCTCTCACAAATATTAGCACGAGAAAAGAACGGACAAAGAAGGCGGGCGAAGTGGTCCCACGCGACTAGATGAGCGCAAAGCGTGCTACCCTTACCGCGTGAAATACGGTTTCATGCGGCCTACGTGCACGACCTCAGAGTGGGCGACGCTGAGGCTGCACAGTCCCGTCTGGAATAACTTCGTAGGTCACTTCCGTGAAACGGCGCAAAACTCTGTAAGGTCCGAAGTAACAGCACATAAGTTTTTCAGACAAGCCTGGGAGATGTAGCGGGGTCCACATCCAAATTTGGTCGCCGGGATAGTATGTTACATGCCGATGACGGAGGTTGTAGCGGCGCGCATCCGTGCCCTGCTGCCGCTGAATGTGAATACGGGCCAGTTTACGTGCTTCTTCGGCGCGCTGAGCGAACTGCTCGGCGTCTGGCATGAGCGGGTGGTTATCAGTGCAGCACGGAAGCATGTCATCCAGCATCGTCTGAACGTCACGTGCGTAGACCAGACGAAATGGTGTAAAGCGGGTCGTCTCTTGGGTGGCCGTGTTGTAGGCGTACGTGACGTACGGGAGAATCTCGTCCCAGGTTTTGTGCTGCGAGTCTATGCACATTGCGATCATGTCGGAGATTGTTCTGCTAACTCTCTCTGTGAGACCGTTCGTCTGTGGGTGATAGGCAGTGGTTTTGCGATGACTGTTGTGACTGAGCTCAAACACGTCACGCATGAGCTGCACCGTAAACGCCATGCTTCGATCGGTCAGTGATTATTTGGGACGGTGCACCATGACGCAACACGATTTGCTGCATAAAAAAACTGGGCGATCTCAGATGACGTGCCACGCGGCACTGCCTTAGTTTTCGCATACCTTGTTAAGTAGTCAGTCGCGACTATAATCTATTTGTGACCGGCCTATCACAAAGGAAATGGGCCCCGAAGATCGATGCCGACTTGATCAAACTGTCGACGTACGTCAGCAGCTCGGCCCTCCAGATAATCAATGACAGGTCACAGGTCTGGGTCAGCTCGCTGTCGTGTCTTAAGTCGAAGTCGCTGACAACTCCAAGAAAACAACTCTCGTCCTCCATGGTCTCATCGGGTGTGCGCGGAAGTGCGTAAGTGTCTGCGTGCGTCTCGCCAGATTTGTGCACAATAGTGCTGTCGAATTCATGCAGACGGAGGCTCCATCGGGCTAGGCGCCCCGATGGCTCGCGAAGATTGGCCAGCCAGCACAAAGAATGCTGGTCGGTAACCACTTTGAGCGGACGGCCGTAGAGGTAAGGACGAAATTTGATGGTTGCCCACACAACCGCGAGGCATTCCTCTTTCGTAGTATAAAAGGTTGTTTCAGCGCGAGAGAGCATGCGGCTTGCCGATACTGACACCTTGGACTCTATGAGTTTCCCGTCTACATGATCTGCTCACCTCCCCCCCCCCCTCATTTAGTCACCGACCCCGCGAGATAGTAGACTACGTGCCCCAGCAGCGCATGGCGACAATTTCCCAGCGGCAGTCCCGATCTCCGTCTCCACGCCGACCTTCGACGCAGCCCCAAAGCTCCTCCCGGATGGCGCATCGCCGGCCGCCAAGCCCCCGCCGGGAAAACTAAAGTCAGCGATCTCCAGGGGCGAGGCCCCTGGCAGTCGATGCGAACAATACCCCCCCCCCCCCCCCCACAGCGCGAACAGCGACCGACCGTGACTTAAAGGCGTCGAAGGCAGATACTGAACTCGAAAATGGATTCTCGCTGGATACACCCGCGTTCCTCGACGGCTATAAGATTAGGGCTTTGGTGGACACTGGCGCTGATTTCTTGATTTGAAGCAGAAAACTAGTGGCGCTTCTTAAAAAGGCAATGACGCCGTGGTCTGGCACGCATATCCGAACGATTGGCGGACATGTCGCAACTCCGCTTGGCCTGTGCACGGCAAGGGTCCAAATTCGCAGCTCTACATTTGTCGTCAGCTGCCCAGTTCTACCAGACTGCTCCGGTGACTGTATCATTGGCGTTGATTTTCTCCGGGATTATACAGTTATTACTGACCTCCGAAAGCGCACTGTCCCATTTTCGACCTTGTCCTTGTGGCTGACGTCACTGACGAACCCTGGCATCTTTTTCGTGCAACTGCGATCGCATTCGCTGGCCCCTTGCCGGAGATTTCTGAATGTTTTGCGTTTGAAGCTGTTGAACCTGTGCGCCCGTCCTTTGACGGCCTTGATATCACGCCGCACCTCTCGGCGACTCGGCAGCGAGGACTCCGTGCCCTCCTAATCGAATACACTACCTCTTTCGCGTCTTCGTCGAAACTGCGGCAAACGGCTCTTCTGAAGCACCGCATCATTACGCCCGACGATGCCAGCCCTATCCGCCAGCAGCCGTATTGTATCTAATCGATGAAACGTGACGTGATCCAAACGCAGGTGAAGGAGATGCTTTCTGGTGGAATCATTAAACTTTCAAGCAACCCGTGGTCGTCACCTGCCATGCTGGTGAAGAAAAAGGATGGGACCTTCCGATTCTGTGTTGGTTAACGGAAGCTGAACAACATCACTAAAAAAGACGTCTGTACCGCTGCCCCGTATCGACTACTCGCTCGAGAGACTTCATCGCGTCCAGTACTTCTCCTCAATTTACTTAAAGAGCGGGTACTGGCAGATAGAGGTAGACGAGCGGGACCCCGAAAAAACGTATTTAGTTAACCCCGACGGGCTGTACGAATTTAAAGTGCTACCTTTTGGGCTCTGTTCAGCGCCGGCAACTTCCCGGCGCATGATGGATACAGTCCTCGCTGGATTCAAGTGGCAAACTTGTTTGGTTTAACTCGATGATGTCGTGTTTGCCGAAACTTTTGCTGTACGCCTTGAATGCCTGCGCACTGGATTAGATGCCCTTCGGTCGGCCGACTTAACGCTCAAGCCCGAGAAGTGCCACATTTAATACAAAGAGTTGAAGCTTCTTGGTAATTTTGTGAGTGCCAATGGTGTTAAGCCCGACCCCGAGAACACTGCGGCTGTCGCTGATTTTCCCGTTCCTACAACCAAGAAAAGTGTCCAACGCTTTCTGGGTCCATGTGTATACTACCGCCGCTTCATAGCCGACTTATTCATGATTGCCGCACCCCTGTACCGCGTCACGCGCGTTGGTACACAGTTCGTGTGGGCCGCCGAGCCACAGGCAGAAGGCAGAAAAATTTGCCGAAGTTGTCTTGTTGGTAGTGCGAGCCATCTTTCTCAAAAAGCAACGTTCAAGTTTTATGGAAGGTAGTGTAAGGTTCGAGGGCTGAAACCTGGCTTACACCGTCTCTCGCAAACTCTAAATAAGGAATGCAGTCGTGCTCCCACGCACTTGAGCAGAATATTAGAAAACATAAGACAAAATAACGATGTCGGGCATACAGCATAAAAAAGGTTTAAGATCATTCAAAATTAGCTCTGCCTACAAATAAACCTGCGATATCAATACTAACATTTCCAAATAACCCACAACATGACAAACAATGACTAAGAGAAAAAATTGGAGAGGACACTTACGTTCCGTCGTAACGATATGATACGATAGTGTTAATGAGTTAATGGGAGTATATGCGGAATTGGTCATCCTAGACCTTACATTCAAAGATCCCTGTGAGTGCTCACAAAACGCCTTCTTCATTGGTGCAGCGGTTAAGCGATGCGCCACTGTCGGGCGATGGCAGACGCTGCCACCGGTGGGGCTTGTGACACCCAAGTTGCTCTTTTCGAGCAATCTATCGAAATCAATCATTAATTTAACATCCACCTGCCACGGAGGTCAGTTTGCCCACAATCCGGTGGGCAGATTGTGTAGATGGTAAACATATGTTGCTTCATAGGGGGTTGGCCACATGGACCACCTTACGCTACCCCATTTTTCGCTCACAACGACGCCGCCGCCAACACCGGACTTCTGCGTAACGGTGTCTTTAACGCTATTGTGTTAAAAAAAATAGATAATTGCACACGCGTAAAAATTAACTCGTTGTAACTAACTCTGGTATACATTAGCATTCACTGTATATTTACAGAATGGATTCTTATTTTTTTAAACTCTTCACTAGCTCCGCTTACACTCATTTACCATAGATGGCACGATCAAGCGAGGGTGTTTCACAAATGCTAAGAAACCTATAGAAAGTAGCCACGCATCATTATTGCACGTCGACAATGTATCCCTTTTGTTCCTGTAGTTGCAGTCCGCTAAACAAGAAATTAAAAGCAGCAAAAGACGATACGGATCCGTGTTTCGATTTGGAGCGTCGGAGAGCATGTCGCATATTCAAGACAGGCACCCAATGATACTACTTGGGCGCACAGCTATTTTTCTAATTTCAGCTAAGTCATCGCTTGTCGCAATAACTTAGAACACTTCATATTTACAGCGAACAGCATACGGTTTATAAGCAGCTACGCTTGTAGCGCGATTGTGTTAGAGGGGTTCCATTCGGCGGAGAACCCCTCGACGTAGTTGGCGGTGGTGTGTAGAGAAAATCGGGATTGCTCAAAAAGTTTCTGATGTTACATAGAGCTGCGGAATTGAAAAGTGTTTAAAACACCAGATAAATTGTGAGCATAGCTTCGCAGCATGATTCAATTGTCACTTAAACATATAAGATTGTAATTTAATTGCCCTGAAAAGAAAATAGAGGTAACTAGAACGGAATCTAACCTGTGACCTCTTAAGCTGAGTGTCAGACACGCTATCCGTATGCATGTTTGCATACCTCGATGCATGTTTGTTTGACTTGGTTAAAGAGAGGCGTTGCCTGCCTTATCCGACAGTGGGCTTGTCTGCGAAGTAATATGCATAGTTCCCCAGCTCACTCAAGAGAGACATTAACGCTATTCCGTCATACCTTAAAGGCAGAGCTATACAGTCCCTCGGAATATAGGAAGTGGAGGTCGGCGATGAGACTGCGCCTGTCATGGCAGCTTGTTTCCTCCGAATTTTTCTTGTACCCAAGGTGGGGTCAAAGAATTATTTACCGAGAATTTCACCCTAAATAAGCTCTCCAACTGTCCTCGATCAGTGTTTCGCGAAACAACCGCAGTGCGCGCTGCTTCTGCTTCTGCAAAGGCCTTCAACCTGCAGTGGAAAGCAGCGGGGTTGATTTAATAAATGCATTGGGGTTTAAGGACAGTGAAGGAAAAATTTTAGGCGGGTAGAAGCAACCAAGTGAAGGTTATCTGATTGGTGGCTAAAATCAAAACAAGAGTAAAATTTCACAAGTGATGGCTAGGTGGTTTGAACCACAACACGATTTAAAGGGTTCACCCTAATCCATCCATTCTAGCTCATTCATCTGGATTCTCTTCCTTTCTGCTCTCTCCCTCTGTATCCCTCCCCTCTAGGTTTTTCCCGGCGCGACCGCTAGGAGAGCGAATTTACAGACTGCTAACAGCGAATTAAAGAAATATAAAGGAAAAAAGCCCAACATTACGGCAACTGCCACCTCCCCGCTTGAAAGGGGACGCTCCTATCTTCCATCTATCCATCCGCTAGGGTGCCGGATGTCCGCTCGCCTCCGCGATTGCCCATCGAGGCACCCAAGTGTGCGCGTGCCCGTCGTCGTGGTATTACGATCCTGCCGGCCATACGGCTGCTGCAGGAAAATAAATGCCGATCCCGACCTCCCCGGACTTTAGGCACGCTTGACAGGACATCTTCAACCGGCCCCGGCATTAGGCGGTTCGTCAATGTCCTTCAGCGTCGGGCCGTTGTTATCGGAGAGCGTACTCACCACTTTGTACTCCGTCAGTATATTGAGGAACGTGATGAAGAGTTCGTTGAGGTTAAACGACGTGTACTGCGTGCTTATCGGTGCGGTGGCCGCCTCGCTGATGTGGGAGTAAGTGAAGCCGTCCATGTACATCTTCAACAGCACCATGGCCTGCACCGTCGCAGCTGGGCTCAAGGACACGACTGCACTTTGCCGTTGCCCAGCCCATAATTTGATCCTGCAGAGAAGAGTAAAGCCCGATGAGCTCATCGTGCTATCTGACGCAGCCACAGAATGCCGGGATATGGTCGGCCGATTGGCTCGGTACACCCACACATAGGAAGACGAGGAATTTTAAAACCGTCGTCTGCAGAAGCCCGCGATGCGTTTTCGAGACATTTATCGTCGCGCCACGCGAGTTAAGTGTTCCAAACATCGCAGAACGAGCTACATGAGACTTTATTAAAAGAATTTAATTTTCGCAGACACGTCCTGGCTAAAGGCGTCTAAATCAGTTGCGGTGCGCGGCAAGACGGCACACATAGGAAAGGACACAACGTGAAGGTCCGCGCGAAGGACAAATCAGGTTGATTATCATTAAACATAGGGGTTCTTGGTAGGTGATCATTAAATACATCGCATTCTTCGTGCGCTCGTTTGCGTCGTGTCCTTTCGTTCCCTGTGCCTGTCTTTTCCACGCGGTCTTTACTGACAACCTACTACGAAACCTATCCAATACGCTACTATACATAGACGTTCACCGATCTACCCTACACGATACACTACTATGCATAGATGTTCACCAACCTAGCCTAGAATTTCGCCTCCATCGAAATTCGACGGCAGCGGCCGGGATCGAACCCGCGTCTTTCGGGTTAGCAGCCGAACGCCATAACCACTGAGCCACCGCGGCAGCTGCAGACTTCTGTCTGCACAGTCTATAGACTGTCTATAGATAATCTTTAAGAATAGACAATAGGCAATACAATTCCTATGACATTTTATTCACAATCTATAGATTTATAATCATGCACGTTTGGTATACATTTGTTATATAACGTCTATAGACTATGAATAGACAAAATAAATATCAACAGTAAGGCAATATAGTCTATAAGACGTATGCAGACTCCCTATAGACCATTTTTATAAAGGCACAGCACCTAATTTAAAGATCCACCACCACAGGAGCAACTAGGAGGCTGCGACGGTATGGATATCGCTGACGGAGAGGGCAAGCATATCAGGGGGATTTATTGTGCCACATTTTTTGGTGA